>NW_022985443.1:2060485-2061775 GCF_010093595.1 Mytilinidion resinicola
AAAAATATTATAATAAAAGTAAAATAATAAAAAAAAAAATTAAAGGTTAAAAAGTAAGTAATTATTATTGGTAAAAGAAATAAGATATTAAAAATAGAATTTAAGTAATATTCCAAAGGATTATAAAAAGAAGGATAAATAATTAAAGTTAATATTAAGATAATAATAGAAAATATAAGATAACAATAGAAAATATAGGATAATAATAGAAAATATAGGATAATAACAGGAAATATAAGATAATAATAGAAAATATAAAATAATAACAGGAAATATAAAATAATAACAGAAAATATAGGATAATAATAGAAAATATAGGATAATAACAGAAAATATAGATAATAACAGACAATATAAGATAATAATAGAAAATATAAGATAATAAAAGAAAATATAAAATAATAGTAGGAAATATAAGATAATAAGAGAAAATATAGGATAATAACAGAAAATATAGGATAATAAGAGAAAATATAGGATAATAAGAGAAAATATAGGATAATAAGAGAAAATATAGGATAATAAGAGAAAATATAAGATAATAACAGGAAATATAAGATAATAAATAGATTAGATAGTAGTTAATATTTAGTATTAAAGTTAGAAATAATAGAGTAGTAAAAAGTAGAAAAATTAAAAAGAAGTAGTAGTATTAATTAAGGTAAGATAAGCAGGGAATTTAAATATAATAAGGCGAATTAAGTTTAAAATAAAAGGTTAAATAAAAAGAAGGATTAGTAAAGTTAGTAGTTTTAAATAAAGGGGTAGGTATTAGGGGTTAAAGATAATAATATAATTAGAAATATTAAGGGATTATTAAGTAGAAAATAGGATATATAAATGGAAATAAATAAAGTATTATATTTGGAAAAAAGAAAAAGAAGTAGAAGTTATAAAAAGAAAGATATTTTATATATATAAAGTATAAAATATTATAAAAGATATAATATTTAGTAATTTTTAAATATTAAAGTTAATAATTATAAAGTGCAAGTTTATAGTTTATAGTAGTATAAAAGTAATATTAGGGTTAGTATTTTAGAATAGTATTTTAGTTTATAGGTTTTAGTTTTTAGTTTTTAGTTTATAGGTTTTAGTTTTTAGTTTATAGTAGTTAATAATTAAGAATAGTATTTATAGTTTAGAGTTATATATTAATATTAGTAGTTTAAAGTTAAAGGGCAGGCGTATATAATTAGGGTTAGGGTTAGGGTTAGGGTTAGGGTTAGGGTTAGGGTTAGGGTTAGGGTTAGGGTTAGGGTTAGGGTTAGGGTTAGGGTTAGGGTTAGG
>NW_022985444.1:0-176720 GCF_010093595.1 Mytilinidion resinicola
CCCTAACCCTAACCCTAACCCTAACCCTAACCCTAACCCTAACCCTAACCCTAACCCTAACCCTAACCCTAACCCTAACCCTAACCCTAACCCTACGTTTCCTTCTTACTTCTATACTCTACTCTAAACATCCACTGCCGCCGCCTTTCCCTAATCCTACACGGGCACCTACCTACCTCCCTCTTTTAAAAATAAACTCTTTTAAACTTTTACTCTATACTTAACACTTGCTTTCTTATCCTACTTTAAACATTTGCTGCCGCCGCCTTCCTTTAACCCCACACGGGCACCTACCTACCCCCTCTTTAAAAACAACCCCTTTTAAACTCTTACTTTATACTTAACACCTGCTTTCTTGTCCTACTTTAAATATTCGCTGCTGCCGCCTTTCCTTAACCCCACACGGGCACCCACCCACCCCCTCTTTTTAAAAAACACCCCTTTTAAACTCTAACTCTACGTTTCCCTCTTACTTCTATACTCTACTCTAAACATCCGCTGCCGCCGCCTTTCCCTAATCCCACACGGGCACCCACCTACCCCCCCCTTTTAAAAACAAACTCTTTTAAACTTTTACTCTATACTTAACACTTGCTTTCTTATCCTACTTTAAACATTTGCTGCCGCCGCCTTCCCTTAACCCCACACGGGCACCCACCTACCCCCCCTTTAAAACTCTAATAACCCTAAACTTCCTATCTCCTAACCTGCTCTATAAATCTAATAAATCCCCAACATATTCGATTTAACTCTAATCCACCCTATTGAACCTTCCCGCCAAACTATTATAACACGCTCCCCTAATCCCCGTTGCTGCCTTCTTTCCACCCCCCTTTTTGCATCTCCTCCTTAATAAAATCTCTAAACTCCTTGGGATACCGCACCTACACTGCGTACACCGCTGCTGCCAATACTCCCTTATACTAACACTTTTTTCCCCTTTGCTTCTGCTACCCTCCCCGCGTTATATCCTCTTCGTAACTTGCGTAAACCCCCTGTAGCAATCCGCACTCCCAACACCCTAAAAACGGTGCCCACAACGTTTTCGCCCCCTTCCCTTGCGCCTCCTTTATTAGGTTTATCTTTTCTCGAAACATCTTAATTGCTACCCGAATATTCTCTACTTCCGGCTTATCGCAATGCTAAATATCGTGCCCCTTACTCCTTTCCTCCTATGCCCAATATTGCTGGCAACCTACTTTCTACTGCTCTATTAATTTAACTAATCTGTCCACCTCTAACGCTTCTGTTAACTGTAAACTTGCCTCTCCAATTGCTTGTGCCTTTCGAACCAACAACTACTGCTTAAATTCCACTCTCTCTGCAACCGCCTTCTTTTCCATCCGGGGCGTTGCTGGTAGTACCCCTAACACGCTGTCTGCTGTGGTAACGCCCTATGCATTATCGTCGGGCTTATCGGCGTCCTTAATTGCAACTGTCGTGCTGGCGCGTATATCCTAATTAATCGAAACAATCTTATCTATGTCCCTGTTGGCGACTACTATATTAGTTATTGCTTTGGCTTCTATAACTGCCTCCTCTTTATTAACCGCTACCCCTAAACGCGCTTAATATTGCTAATATCTCTGTTCCCCCTCTTTGTATTCTACTCGCTTTTAGTTCCTATCTATTGCACCGTTAATTATCTTTCTTATATAACCTCTACCTATAATAAATCCCTGTATTTCCTTCTTAACGTCCTTTCTAAAATCCTGCTTATGAACAACACCCCTTTTATCTGTTCGGAATCCGTGCATAATTATTGCTTTACTCTTCCGCCCATCACGCCCTGCCCTTCCGCTCTCCTGCGCGTAATGCCGCATTTTTCGAATTGTTCTAACGTGCACTACCGCTCGAATTATTAGCGCATTAATGCCCAACCCTAATGCGTTTATAGCCGTGAACACCTGCTGTCGCCCTTTAGTTAACTGCTTTACCAACTTGCTCTTCTCCTTACTGCTTCCTATATTTTGGTGGAAATAAACGCACTCTAAAACTTCTGCCAATCGAATTGTCTTCTTTACTGTGTTGCAATATATAATTACCTGCCCCCCCGCGTGCTTCTGCTTTAAACTTTCTACCAACTTAACAACTGCGTTCTCTTCCTGTTGTATATTGTATTGTTAAATACGGTACATAATATTTTTCCGCGTTGTTGGCCCCCGAAACCACTGGCATTCTTCCCTGGCTGGTAACCCCATTAATCGAATAAATTCCTCCTCTTCTCGGGGCTGGATTATTGCTGTTAAATACACTAACTGCGTTTCTATTATAACCAAATTCCTTAACGCTAATATCCTGCTCCTCCACCCGCCTACTAAATCCAAAATTACGTGGTATTCGTTAATTATAATCCGGTCCAACCGTCCTATCGACCGCTGTCGGTTAATAAAATTGCCAAATGCCTCCCCAACCGCCGACTCCGGCGTGACCAACACGACCTGCGCCCATTCTTGCGGACTTTAACTGTTCTATTCAACGCAACTAATGCCGGCTTTATTGCAACGGCTTTTTATGTCCTCCTGTAACAACACCAATAGCACAACTACTACTGTTACGCCTGTTGAACACAATACTGGCAATATAAACAACACGCTCTTACCTCCACCTGTGCCTATAATAGCAACTACCGGGCTTTTATAGTGTATAATAGCCTTTAATACTAGTCTCTGCACGCCCTAAAATTCGGCCTTTTCGCCTACTAACGCTTTTAACTGCTGCTCTATATCTACTAATCTTATTATCTTCCACCGTTAATATTCCTCCTTAATAGCCTCCTTTCTGTCGGCTGCCGCACGGGTTCCTTTCTTCGGCTTGGTCTGCATCGCGCACGGGAACTGCAAAAACCGATGCCACTCTATGCTAACCCTCCGCAACTGTGCCCTCCTTGCCTTAGTGCTAAATATCGACTCTGTAATTAACCGACCGTATATTCCCCCTCTAATCCTGGATCTATAGCCGGTCTAGATATCGAATACTTTGTCTTTGTTATCCGAATTATCCTTATCGCCCTGCACCACCGCCTTTACAACTGCCTTGGAATTAATATATTAACAGTATATAGCCTTAGTGCCGTGTCTCCATACTATAATATTCAACTTAACCCCTATCCATCGCAACAACGCTCCTTGCAATGCCATCTTTAAACGGTTGGAATTCCATTTCTTGGGTAATAGGACTATATTCTTTCCCCCTTTATCCTCGGCGATGTTTTCGGTTTCTTCTATTGCTTTGCATTCTTCTTCTCCTTACTCTTTATCCTTCTCTTTATCCTCCTTTTCTTTGTCCTTTTTATCTTCTGCGCTTGCTATATTATTAATTTGAACCCGCCTCCGCTTCCTCTATAGTATTGTCCAACCCTTTTCGGGCTCGGGCTCCCATATAAATAGACTGATCTCTGCTGGTTAACCGCCCTATACACTCTCTAACCTCTGCTAAAATAGCAACACCAACCATAAATAATACACCACTAATTCGCCCACCGCGCGTGGCAAATATCGGTGGATAACCTTAGCCTTTCCACTAACTCCTATGCCTTTGTAGTATGCCGTTATATATACCACTAACCCGTCCTTAATAAAAATCCCCCTACTATCGCTATTCGGGCTGTTTTAATGCTGCACTGTTATTAACTCTGTTCCACGCGCTGGCAACCCACCCGTTATGTGCACCAACGCTGCCAAATACTGCCGGAATACTCGCATCGCTCGTGTATACTTCTTGATCTCCTTCCCCTTCCATGCTAACCCTTGCTTGCCTTTTGCTGCTATAGCGGCTGCTAGGTTGCTGGCTCTAATATTAATAAACCTCTCCCTAATCTTCTGCTCCTGGCTAACCCGATTACTTAACCACCTCTTTCCATGCACACCCCCGAATCCTAACTCTTAATTTCGCGGGTTCTTAATAAAACTCCATCCTAACTGTTGCTCGGCTGGGTTATCTACTAAATGCGCCCAATTAATAGCTGGCAATGCAACGGCTTCCTGTCCACTTAACGGCCCCTGCACAACTTAATTAACCTCTTCTAATAATAATAAATCCCGGTGCAACTCGACCCGGGCTGTCTCTACTAACCCGTGGACTATTAAACGCAACTAGGGCATGCTGAATTGAATATTACTATACAACAATATATTGTCCATTTACTTAATTACGCCCTCAGTATTAGTGGTGTACCGGATCTTTATCCTATACGCCTTCAACCGCTGCAACTAATCCACAGGGTGCGGCATTCCGCTATATCGAACCAATGTTATAAACCGGTCTGCTATCTCTTGCACAAATTCAAAATGCGCCGGCGCTATTTCCTTGGCGTTTTTCTGGCTGAAATGCTCCTTCTATTGTATATCCGCCGCGCGCTTTTTACGCATTTTTATAGCCTGATATAAAACCAACATGCGGGATATATTAACAATAGCTACAATCTTAGGCGTGTATATTAACGCGCTTTCCTAACCGCATTGCTGGCTAATACCTAAAACGGCTATACCGCTAATTAATGCGCTGGTGTACTTGTTGTCCGTGAACGGGTGGTCTAACAACGCTAACATAAATGCTAAAACGGCCTCCTCTAACCTTTCTTACTCCTCCTTGTTAATTACATAACTGTTGTTGCTATTACTGCTATCGTTGCTAATATCACTATTATTGCTATCCTCCTCTTTATCCTGCCCTACTATTATCTTAATCTTTGCCAATGCTAACCCCTGTTTGCCTATTAACCTAAATACTGGCCTCTAGTTCTAGATATCGCCCTTGCTCTCCGACTCTTCTATCTCCTTGCTGCAAATCGGCTCTATTCTGCGGGTTTTCCAAACGTAACGGACAATAGCTAACCAATACGCGCTGTATTTAACTATTATCTTGCCTGTCTGGCGTGCGCTAAACGGCTTCTTGTTTATTTCGTTGCCGGTTTCACGTTAATTAATGTAATTTATAGCTGCTAATCCAACCACGCTGGCTTTAGATGCTTGCTGCGCCTTCTAAATTACCATCTCAACTGCAAAACATAAATTGGCCAACGCTCCCTCTCTCTTCTCGGGCTTGCGCATTAACAACTCTAACCACTCGCTATCTAATCTCTTTAAATGCTTTGCCTATCCGGCGCGGTTTAACCATACATTAACCTCGAATTAGTTGTCATCGGCCTGGATCTAACTGCTCGCTTCCTTGTCGGCTCTCTTAATATTAATTGTTGCCTGTGTAAATGCGGCCTCTAATGCCTCCTGGATGGGATTCTTCTATTCTTCTCTCTCGGCGGCTGGGTTGTGCGCGTTTACCTGGAACAATCGGGCTAACAACGCCTTGCTGCTGAATTTCTGGCAATACACGCCAACTTCCCACATCTTTGCCCGCTGTATAATGCTCTGCTGCCTTTGGTAATAACGTCCTCGCTTTTGCAGATTCTCCCACCTATGCTCCTTCTTATAATAGGTCTATATATTCTGCAAACCGCGCACTATAGCTCTACACGGCTGGTCGTTTTTATAGGTTCCTAAATATTTCAATCCGTTATGCCAAATAGGTAAATACGGCACGGGTTTAGCGGTGGGTGCTGGGAAAACAACCTGCCTGTCGTTCTAGGCCCAATCTTCTATATCTGCTACGGCCTCTTATATGGATTTTCGTGTTGCTGATGTTAATTCCTGGTAGTGCTTAGTTAAATGCATTTATAACTGCGTCTTGGTGATGCTGTGGCTACAAACTCGGCAAACTACGATGCGGTACTGCGGGATATACTCGAAAATTCGGGTGAATTGTTCTATGGCGTTTAATACGATTGCTATAATAATTGCTGTAACGGATTCACGGTTTAATATAATAATAGGATAATGGAATATTGGATAATAGATAATTAATAAACGTGTTAATCGCCGTGTTAATAGCGGCCGGACGTGCTTTTAACTACTCTCACCGCTACTTAGACCCTTCCCAACGCCTCCTGCTCTTAGCCACCTGGATTGTTACACCCGTCACTTAACCATGCATCTGGGGGATCTATCTACGACCTTGCGTGCCTGGGTGCAACTGGTGGCATAGTGGGTCCTGATTTCCGGGTACCTAGGGCTTGCAAATAGCTTGCAACGACTACATCTATTACGAACTTTGGGTACTTAACTACCCTTCTACGTTCGCGCCTTAACTGCGATCGCTGCGCACGGCCATAAACATCATCACAACCCTAACTACCCCAACGCGACGACGACAACATAATCCAACGGTCGCATCGTTAATCCGAATGGTGCATTTAATGCGCAATAGTCGATAACTTGCCTGCAGCGTTGGAACCAGCAAATTCGGTTGGGGTTTGCCATAGTATGATTTGATTTTCGTTTCTAAATCATATCGTTGCAGCGCACGGTTCAGTTTTAAATCATAATGTGGCATATGCCACGATATGTTTTACCTATGGGTTGATAGGGGCTATATAGTTCTAGAACTCTATATAGCTCTAGGCGTGGATTAATTAGAACCTCTACTTAGCCTTCCGCCTGTTAAACTCTTTTATAGAGAGCACTATAATCTATATTAATAAGTATAGGGTTGCTATAAAGAAATAAAAGGCGATATTAGACCAGCTATATACTAAGTATAATAAAATAGATAAAAAGATTACTACCTTAAAAACTAGCCTTAATTAAGCAAATATTAACCTCTAAGCTACTAAGTTGCATGCGTATAACCTTTAATAATAACAACAGTCTAACCCTGCTATTAAAACTTCTAAAAAACCCGTTTATTTTAATAAAAATAGACAGCGCGATAATAATATTAACTATTAGCGGATAAATAGCGGGGCTAAAGAACAGTCCTCTAGCAGGCCTAACAACTACAATTATAGCAATAATAGCTACGCTAAACTAGAATATACTCCACCTAAGGCTACTATATATATTAGCAGCAACTAGGCTTATTACTTCTCCTTTCTATATAGTAAGCATTGTAATAACTAATATTATAATAACAGCAGCTACTATAATAGCTGCACCCTGCTATATACTTAGCCTCCGTTATTAACTTCTTTACGGCCTAGCTACTGCTAGCTAGACCCAGCTATATTTAATAGAATAGACGTCGATAGCTACCCTATCTAGCGTAGTAAGGTTCTTGCTAAAATTCGCTATATATACCCCGATAAAACGGACAACTTTAAGCTTAATTATATTAAAAGCGTTTTAGCTAGTAAACTATTTAAGCGGATATAGGTATAGCGCCGCTAATATATTATTTATAATAAGACTAAGGCTCTACGCTTCTTAGATAAGGGCTACAGCGAGTATAATATTAAGGCTAAGGCCCTTATACAGCTTAAAACTCTCTATATAGGTACTAACTTATTTACTATTTTCTATAACCGCTTCCTTAATATTATTAGCAACCTTAACTACGGGTAAGTAGAGCTTATCTACTAGTTCTATAAGCAACTTATACTATACTTATAATCTAAACTAGTTAATAGTATTATATATCACCGTTTTAATAATTTTATATAATATATCCGTACCTTAGATATATAAAATACTGCTTTCCAACAATCTAAGCAATATAATACCCTTATATTCTAGCCCTATTAGACTACTGCGTTATCTATAACAACGGCTACTTAATCTACTTATAGCCGCGGCCGCGGCCGTAGAGAATACTTATCTACGCCTACGCCAGGAACTACTACTATAACTACCGGTACTATAACTACTCTAAGCGCCCCGCGCATCTATACTATTATAGCTGCACTTAGTACTAAGCAGCGCCTATAAGCTATAAAGCTAGAAAATAAGCTAGCCTATATCCGGAGTATTAGTAAGCTCTCTCTAGAGGATAAAAAATAAACTTATTAAGCCGGTGCTTATAACTATTACTATTGCGTCGGCTATTACACTACTAATAATAACTATTCTTTTTAGAACTTTTCTATTTAGATAACCAGCAGTTTTCCTTTCTGCGCTACTAATACTATATTTTCCGGCTAGGAAAACAAGTAGTTCTTAAGTATAGTTGCGCCTAAGAACCCCTTATAATTAATTATAAAAATACCCTATTATCCACCCTATTATTAACCCTATTATCTACCTCCTATTCTATACTAGCTTTTTCTAAGTGCGGTAACTTAGTTTCTACTTTAGATAACCTTCTATATAAAAAGGCCCGGAAACTGCGTAAGAGCTATTATAGGGGCACTAAATATAGAACACTAAAAAAGTATAGGATAAAAAGGACTGTAAAACCTCTTCTATAGCTTAACACTTTCTTTTAGCTATAGGAAGTACTTAAGTATATTAAGAATAAGAAAAGTTAGCCGGAACTTTATATTTCCGCAACGGTAATTACCTATACTTAGTATAATATTATAAAGCTCTAGCTAAAAAAAGGTAGTTAGTATTTGCTTTTTTATTCTATAGTTTTAGACAGTAATTAAACTATTTACACTTATTCTTTCTCTAATAAAAGTGTAATATCCTCTTTTATTAATCGATTATTTACGCGCAAATATAAAATTTATTAAATTCCTTTTAATTTACCTTATTATCTTACCTATATTAATAACTCCAATTCTTCCTAGTCTATTACTTATACCGTAATTACTAATATTACTATAGGTTCTTATATAGAGCAGCTAGTCTGCTATATTACTAACTTAGAATATATACTTATAGTTCTAGGAACTAACTAGTATAAAACTTATAACCCGGAAATTAACTTTATTAAGAAAAGCTTTTATTTCTATTAATTATAGTATTATAATCTTTACTATTACAGCAATAGTATACCTGTAAAGATCTATTATAAAAGTGCTGTATAGCTTGCTAGACTAGCTAAGCTTTAGTTTATATTCTTATTCGCGATATCTATTAGTCCGATAGAACGCTATATTTAACGCGCTAAGCCTAAAAACCTTATTTAGATCTATAGACCGGAGTTTATACCTATACCAGACGACTTCTTATTTAATACGCCCGCGATCGGGCATATTATTAGCGTACTGGAGGACGATAGCACGCTTAGACTCCACGCCCTTTTTATTAACAAATATAACAAGTTTATAAAGAAACGGAAAACGTATTTACCTAAGAAGCTCTACGCTTGCCTAGATAAATACTTCCACTTCTAGATAAATATATAGTCTAGATAGAAGGTAGAAAACCTTTCCTTTTACCGGGAATATAATTACGCTATTTTTTTATAACTAGAATCCTTTTTACTAAAATAGAAAACCTGTACTATATTAGAAGAAAAGAACTATATTATATATAATAAGCTATAGAAGCTGCTTAGTAAAAGCTTTATTAAAAATAGTAACTTTTCTATATATATACTAGTACTTTTAGTTAAAAAACCGGACGGAATATACCGCTTCTATATTAATTACTAAGGCCTTAACGCTATTATAGTTAAGAATTAGTACCTAATTCCTATTATCTAGGAAACGCTTAATCGCCTTAGTAAGGCTAAGTAGTATACTAAGCTAGATATTATTTCCGCCTTTAACCGCGTATATATTAAACTAGGAAATAAATAGAAGACAGCCTTTATTACGCGCTACAGCATATTTTAATTAAAAGTCTTAGAATTTAGTATATATAACGGTTCCGGTATATTTTAGATATTTATTAATAATATCCTATATAAATACCTTAATAACTTCTGTTCTATATATATAGATAATATACTAGTATTTACTAATAGAATAGAAAAAGAATATATTACCTATATTTAAAAGGTACTTAATTAGCTCTATAAAGCCGGCTTATATCTCGATATTAATAAATATAAATTCCTAGTTAAGCGTATTAAATACTTAGGCTTTATTATTATAACTAACGGCGTTAAGATAGATCTAGAGAAAGTTAAAGCTATTACTAAATAGGCTTCTCCTATATACCTTAAGAATATCTAAGCCTTTTTAGGTTTAGCTAATTTCTATAAGCGTTTTATATAAGGTTTTTTATAGCTATATTAACCGCTTACTAATCTATTTAGAAAAGGACTAAATAGCCGCTTCCGTTTTAAGTAGATAATAAATTGCTAGAAAGCTTTTAATAACCTTAAAACCGCGTTTACTACCGCGCCTTATTTTAAATACTTTAATCTAAACCTAAAATTACGTATTAAAACGGACGCTTTAGATTATATAGCTGTAGAAGTCTTTTTTTAGCTATATAATAATAGAATATAGTATTCTATTGCCTACTACTTATATAAAATAATACCGGTAGAATATAATTATAAAATCTATAATAAGAAGTTGCTTACTATTATCCTTATCTTTAAGAAATAGGAGCTATAGTACTAGGGTAATAGATATTAGAACCCTATTTAAGTGCTAATAGATTATAGAAATTTACTATACTTTATAACTACTTAATAACTTAACTAGTAATAAATACGCTAGCTATAGGTTTTTTCTAAAATTAACTACGTTCTTATATATCGGCCTAGCCGCCTTAGAATAAAACCCGATAGCCTTATACGCTGTAGCTAAGACCTTCTATAATCCGATAATAATAAGCGCTTTTTATTTTAATAATAAACCGTGATTAAAATAAAAAACCTTAAGGCTGCTATTTCTAAAAATCTATACCTTTAGACTATAGGCGTTATAAAGGCCACCTATAATAAGCCGCTTTATAAGCTAATTTAGGAAGCCTATAATATATTCTATAAGTAAGCCGTCTACCTAAGCAAGCCGTCCACTTTATTATAAAAACGCGACGCGTTAACTTCTAACTACTATGCGTCGACAACACAACGTGCAATTAATACAAAATAAAGGTCGAATATGCATGGCTATCGCAGCAATTAATTAGCAGCAATTTAAAAGCGAACGGCGCGCTATTACGACATATAACGTACCCAGAAGCACACTTCGAGATCAACGCGCTGGAACAACCCTACGACGCGATTCTAAGCCTAATTCGAAGAAGCTTTCTAAGCTGGAGGAATTAGTTGTTGTTCAATATATACTCGACCTGGATTTGCGAGGATTTCCGCCCAACCTGTATACTGTACGAGAGATAGCCAATAAATTACTCGCCGAGCGCGCCGCCGGCTATATTGGCAAGAACTGGCCAGAGAACTTTATTAAGCAAACACCTAAGCTTAAAACATAATTTAATTAAAAGTATAATTGTTAGAAAGCTTTATATAAGGATCTAAAGGCAATTAGCAATTAGTTTAAGCTTATACGCAATATAAAAGCAAAGTATAGCATTCTAGATAAAAATATACACAACTTTAATAAAGCTGGCTTCTAAATAGGCGTTATTTTAACTAGCGTAGTTGTAATAGGCTCTAAGCAGTGCAATTATCCAAAATTAATACAGCTAGGCAATCGCAAATAGATAATAATAATCTAAGGAGTTAATGCCTGTAGATAGGCTATCCCGCTATTTATTATCTTTTCGGGTAAGTACTACCTCTCTATATAGTATAAGGGTAATAATATACTACTAGACTAGGTTATAGCAGTAAGTAATAATAGCTAGACGATAAATAAGCTTAGTATTACCTGGCTGCAGTATTTTAATAAGTATATAAAGGATCGCACTATAGGTATATATTAGCTGCTAATTATTAATAGCTATAAGAGCTACTGCTTGCTTAAATTTAAAGAGATTTGTAAGGAGAATAATATTATTACTCTCTATATACCAGCGTATTTATCGTACCTGCTGCAGCCGCTTAATATTAGCTACTTTACGCTGTTAAAAAAGGTATACAGGCGCTAAATTAAGGACTTAATACGCTACTATATTAACCACGTTATAAAGCTAGAGTTCTTACTAGTATTTAAAGCAGCCTTCTATAACTTAATTATAAAAAGCAATATTTGCGCAGGCTTTTAAGGCGCAGGCCTTATACCGCTTAATCTAGAGGCAGTGCTCTTAAAGCTTAATATTCGGCTTTATATACTATCGCCTCCTGCTGTAGTAGAGGCTTAATAGGAATTAAAAACACTAAGCAACGCTTATAAGCTAGGCTCTTAATTAGCTTTAATTTATAATTATATTTAAAGGTATTAAAATAGCTCGCCTACAGCAATTCTTAATGCGCTTAGCAGCCTTTTTAAAAGTGCTACAACGATAATATATTAAGCCACGCTACTGCGTAATATAGTTGCCAGCCTTTAAAAGGTAAATAAAGCTGCTATAAAGCGTAAAGCGCGCAAAAAAAAGCAGATCTAGAAAGAAGGAACTCTAATAATAGAAGCAGGCTCTTAAATAGCTGCTTAAAGGCTTAATAAGAACGCCTAAAGTAAAAGGCAGTAAGGCGGGGCAGATTTTAGCGGGAGCGCGCGGCGCTATAAACGCTGCGGCGAGCTAGGGCATAATATTCGTACGTGTAAAAATAATACAGAGGTTGCTGTAGATTAGGCTATAAGTTATATATAGTTAATATCTATTAGCGTTGTAGAGCAATTAACGTTTAAGGCCGGTTTTTATAATAAAGTAGACGGCTTGCTTAGGTAGACGGCTCGCTTATAGAATACGTTAATATAGATAAGTTAGCTTTTAAAAACAGCGGTAATAATCTAAATAACCCTTTAGATAACTACTTTATCTATTATATTATAGCTTTAAAGCTATAAAGTAACTATAAGCTACTATATAATATCCTAAAAAATAAGCGTGTCTAACTTTTTATAAGCAAATTAAAGGTTATTAATAGCAGACTATAGGTCTATTATAAAAACTCTAGATAGTTATTTATTTCTTAGTTAGCAGCTTTTTAGCTCCGGATTATACAGCTAGGCTATAATTATACTAGCGTAGGCTATAAAAGCTACGCGGACTACCTTTAGCGTATATAACCTAGCTACTACTAGCCCTAGTTTACTAAATTAATTATAACGTATATTAACGCCTGCCAGCGTTGCTATAATATTAAGCCTTCTAACTTTGCTAAATAAGGCTTCCTATATTCCTTACCCGTCCTACTTTATTACTAGCGCAATATTACTATAGATTATATTATCGACCTTTCTATCTATAAGTATTACAGCCGTAAATATTATTATATACTTGTTATAATTAACTAATTCTTAAAAAAACATTACTTTTTTACTATTACTTTACTAAAAGTAGATAAGCTTATAAAGGTCTATTTCTAATAGATCTACTAACTTTATAGCTTACTAGCCTCTATTACTAGCAACTTAGGCACGTAATTTACCTCCGAATTTTAGTAACACCTTTACTATTAGTTATAATTATTACTTAATATATCTACCGCCTTTTACCCTAAAACTAATAGTTAAACGGAAATCGCTAATATAGATATAAAGAAGTACTTACAGGTATATATATAGTATATATAAGATAACTAGTATAACTTACTACCCTCTATAGAGCTTATTACTAACACCTACGTTTTAGCTATAATAGGCCTATCCCCCTTTTTTACTAATTACGGCTATAATCCTTACTTAGAGCTTAAGCCACCTGCTGCTAATAATAAAAAGGTATCTAAGAATAAAGAAGTTAAGCGCGAGCTAGCTAATAATCTAGCTTAATACCTTAAAAATATTAAAATTTACCTTTAAAACTGTATTATATAGGCTTAGGAAAAACAGGCTTACTAAGTAAACTGCCACTATAATACTGCGGTAGATATACGCGTTAATAATATAGTCTAGCTTAACGCTAAGAATATTAAGCTAGACCGCGCTAAGAAAGCCCTTAATAATAAGTTTATAGGCCTTTTCCGGGTAAATAAGGTTATTAATCACGGAGCTACGTTCTAACTAAACCTTCTATCGGATACTAAAATCTATAATATTTTCCACCTTTTACTCCTCCGGCTGGACACTTCTAATCCTATTAAAGGCCAGGACCAGCCTAAACCTATACCTCTACCTAAGCTAATCTAATAGGATAATAATAATAAGCCTGTTAAAAAATAGACAGTTACCTAAATTATTAACTTATAAATCTAGGATAATAATATATAATATAAGGTTTACTATATTAGTAGTATATAACTGTATAAATACTGGCAACTATTAAAAATTATTAAAGGTTACCTAAATAGAGTCTTTAATTTCTATTACTATAACCCTTAAAAACCTAAACTACTAGCTTATTTTATTAAACTAAAGAACTGGGCACTACCTACTTAGTAGAACTACCGGAATATTACTATATTATTGCAATAGTCTAACACACCCTAAAATCCTGCGCCGCCGTTAGATAGTAGAATTAATTCGACTAAAAACGCCTACCTGCATAGTTTTATTAGCATACTCTACCTATATATAAAGCTATACCTATATTAGCTATCTACTATATAAGTTTATATAGTAAGTTTCTTTTTATATTTATATCCTTATAAAAGCTTAGTTCTTAAAAAAAGGGGTATATATTATATTATTTCTTAGTATTCTTTTAGTAGTTATTAAGGCCGCAGGTTATTATATACACGGACGTTATATAATCGCGGGCTAAGGGTTCTTCCGCCGCCCGGGGTTCTGCCGGCGCGCGCTTAACTATATAGCAGGCTTATAGCCAGAGCTTTTCTTCTCTTTATACAACCTTATTAATAGTAATATAACCTTTTTCCGGCCATAGACCTAATATTACCTATTAGTTAGATAAATAGGTAATAGAGTACTATTTAGTATAGAGAAAAAAAGGATATACTATTACTATAATAAGGAATAAAAAGTATAATAGTAATCCTATAAGCAACTACTATGCGAATATAGAAATTAAGAGTATAAAGATTAACTACCTATTAGAAATAGATAAGGTGTTCTAAATAATTAAACTGTAATTAGAACTCTAAACTAATATACCTAAGCTATAAAATAATAGTAAACCTAAGTTACCAGATATAGAAGTACAGGTTATTAGGGTTATAGCTATATATAAGCAAAGCGTAAGAGAAATTCTTATATACCTAAATAAGGGATAAAAAGTATAAGAAGCTAAAAACGCTACAGCAGGCGCAGAGCTAAAAGAACTAGCTAGTTATAAGTTCCTAAAAGTAATAGGAAAAGTTACTAAATAACTTATTAAAGAAAAAGAAGTAAAAATAGCCGCAGCCGCTAAAATAATAATAACAGCAACTATTAACGCAGAAACACGCGCAAAATTAGATATATTAGAAGGTAAAAGCTATAAAATCTAGTAAGAACTAGATAATAAATTACCTATTAAAAATAGTAAGGAATACTATAATAGTAATAAAAACTGTAAACTAAAAGTATAGTTTAGTAATAGGGAATTTAGTATTAGGGTAGAATAAAAACTACTAAAGCTATATAGAAGATAAATAGAAATTAAAATCTATAGGGTATTATACCATATTAGTAAAATAGGTGTTTATAATAAGGAAGACTAATAGCTAAATATAGATTACCCGCTTTATAGATAGATATTTTAGGTATTATATATTAAGAATAAATACAGTAAGTATATAATATATAAAAAACACTAAAAATAGTACCTATACTAAATAAGATATTATATTATTATATAACTAGTATTAGTTAAGGAAATAGAATACTATATTATAGGTAAAAAAAATAAACTTATAGAAGTAGCTACTATAGTTCTAGACCTTTAGTACCTAATAGACTATAGAAAAGGTAAGAACTAGTAAATATACTACTAGGACTTATATCTAGTATATTGCGAAATAAAATATATAAACTATTAGCTATAAAAATAGCTAAAAAACAAAAAGGCGCTTATATAACAGGACGGCTAGAGCGGCCTAGAATAAGGTTCTACTAAGCAGCCACGGATAAAGCAACGCAAACTGCGACTATCGCCACTTTAGTAGGAAAAGCCTATATTATAAAAAAAGAAAAAAGCCTAGCAACGCAGCCTAACTCTATTCCTATTTAGAACTATAGATATATAATACTATTAGTTAAAATTAGTAGAAACCTAGTAAAAGCACTGCTAGATAGTAGTATATAAGGAAATTTTATATCCTATAACTTTATTAGGAAAAACTAGATCCCCTAGTAATAGAAAAATAGACCCTATAAACTATATATAGTAGATAGTACACTTATATAGCACGGCAGCAGGTAAGTAACTATAGAAACTTAACTAAGTATTATATAGATTAAAGAATACAGAGAAACTATTAGTATAGATATAACTAATATAGTAAGGTATAATATAATCTTAGGTATACTATAGCTAAAACAGTATAACTCCTAAGTTAATTAGAAATCTAGTAAAGTAAGGATTTAACTAGAAAGTAGACTAAAAGGCACCCCGCACTAGAATAAGCCTAAGTAAAAATAAGATATTAATATAGATACCTTATAAGGTAAGCACGCCTAAAGAAAAAAATAGGCAGTAAGCTAATAATAGCCTAGACCTATAGGTAACCGGCAGCTAGCTAAGATAATAAAAGCACTAAATATACCAGAAAAATATAATAAATTTAGAGGAATCTTTATAGAAAAGGTTTAGAATATATTACTAAAGTACTAAACCTAGAATTACTATATTCCCCTAGTACTAGGCAAATAACTATAGTTTAGACTAATCTATTTACTAGCCTAAAGCGAGCTAAAAGTGCTAAAAGAATACCTAGAAAAGAACCTAAAGTAAGGATTTATTAAACTATTAAAATTACCTATAGGTTACTCTATAATATTTATTCTAAAACCTAATAGTAAGCTACGCCTTTATATAAACTATAGATAACTAAATAAGATTATAATTAAAAACTGCTACCTACTACCTTTAATTTCTAAACTTAAAAACTAACTATATAAGGCTAAGTACTTTATAAAAATAGACCTACGCAAAGAGTACTACTTAATTAGGATTAAGAAAGGAGAAAAATAGAAGACAGCTTTTAGAACTTAATATAGATACTTTAAATATATAGTAATACTATTTAGGCTTACTAATACACTAGTAATATTCCAGGCGGTAGTTAACTTAGCACTAAGGGGCTACTTAGATTAATTTACAGTAGTATATCTTAATAATATCCTTATATACTTAGAAATACTAAGCAAGTATAAAATATATATATAGAAGGTACTTAAAAGGCTTAGGAAATATAACTTTATAGTAAACCCGGATAAGTGCAAGTTTTATAGGTAAAGGGTAGGATTTCTAGGATATATTATTAGTCCAGGACAGATTAAAATAGAAGAAGGTAAGGTGTCCTCTATTTAAAAATAGCTAGAACCCGCAAATTTAAAGAAACTGCAGTTATTTCTAGGGTTAGCTAATTACTATAGGCAGTTTATTAAGGGCTATTTAAAAATTATAGAGCTACTTACAGAACTT
Source organism: Mytilinidion resinicola (assembly GCF_010093595.1). NCBI lineage: Eukaryota > Fungi > Ascomycota > Dothideomycetes > Mytilinidiales > Mytilinidiaceae > Mytilinidion > Mytilinidion resinicola. The sequence goes on from NW_022985444.1 coordinate 17,265, forward strand.
ATATAAAAGGATATTAAATACTAATAAACCCTAGAAGCGCAGAGTATATTTAATAAGTTAAAGGTATAGTTTACCTTAAAACTAGTATTAGCAATTTTAATCTATAGCAACTAATTACTATTAACGTACTTTATAAGCGAGCGGGCCACCTAAGTAAGCGGGCCACTCTATTACTAAAACGCGCTCTGTTAACTTTTAACTATTATACCTTAATAATATAACGCGCAACTAGTCTAAAGCAAAGGCCTAATATACCTAGCTATCTTAGCAATTAATAAAAACCAAATTTAAAGCGAGCGATAAACTGTAATAACCTTTAAAGTCCCTAGAAGCACGCTTTAATAACAACGCGCCGGAACAACCTCCTAACGCGATTGCGAGCCCAATTTAAAGAAGCTTATAAAGCTAGAGGAATTAGTTATTATTTAATATATAATTAACCTAGATTTAAAAGGATTTGCACCGCAGTTAAGCGCTGTATAAAATATAGCTAATAAGCTGCTAGATAAGCGCAGTACCGGCTAAGTTAGCAAGAATTAGCTATATAACTTTATTAAGCGGACTAATAAGCTTTAAACACGGTTTAATTAAAAGTATAACCGCTAGAGAGCTTTATATAAAAATCTAAGGATTATTATACTATAGTTTAAGCTTATACGTAATATAAAGGCGAAGTATAGTATTATAGATAATAACTTCTATAACTTTAATAAAACCGGCTTCTAGATAGGTGTTATTTTAATAGGAGTAGTTATTACAGGCTCCGAAAAATAAAATTAACTAAAAGCTATATAACTAGGCAATTACGAGTAGGCTACTATAATTAAGGCTATTAACGCTTATAGGTAGGTAATTCCGCCGTTTATTATCCTTACGGGTAAGTACTACCTCTCTATATAGTATAAGGGCAGCAATATACTGCTAGACTAGGCTATAGCAGTAAGTAATAATAGCTGGATAATAAATAAACTTAGTGTTATATAGCTGCAATATTTTAATATATATATAAAGGACCGCACTATAGGTATATATTACCTGCTTATTTTAGACGGCTATAAGAGCTATAACTTGCTTAAATTTAAAGAGCTTTACAAGGAGAATAATATTATTACGCTATATATACCGCCGCACGCTTTATATCTATTACAGCCGCTTAATATAGGCTGTTTTGCGCTATTAAAAAAAGTATACGGTTGCTAAATTAAGGATTTAGTGCGTAACTATATTAACTATATTATAAAGCTTAAGTTCCTACCAGCTTTTAAAGCAGCATTTAATAACTTGTTTATAAAGAGTAATATCTGCGTAAGCTTTTAAGGCGCTGGCCTTATACTGCTTAATCTAGAGGCAGTACTTTTAAAGCTTAATATTATACTTTATACGCTGTTGCCTGCTACTATAGAGGCTTAATATTATACTTTATACGCTGTTGCCTGCTACTATAGAGGCTTAATATTATACTTTATACGCTGTTGCCTGCTACTATAGAGGCTTAATAGGAATTAAAAACACTAAGTAATACTTTTAAGCTAGGCTCTTAATTAGCATTAATTTATAATTATATTTAAATATATTAAAATAGCTCTCCTACTATAATTCTTAAGTTGCTTAATTTACTTATTAGAGGCGCCGAAGTATAAATATATAGGGCTATATTATTACGTAATTAGGTTATAAGCCTTTAAAAGGTAAATAAGGCCGCTATAAAGTATAGAGAGCGTAAAAAAAAGCAAATTTAGAGGTAAAAAGTTCTAATAAAAGCATAGGGCTCTAAAATAATTGCTTAAAAGGAAGCTAATAAATAAATTAAGGGCGAAATGCGTTAAAATAGGAGGCGCCCGGGTAGAAGTACACGGCAGCAAGCGCGCTATAGGCGCTGCGGCGAGATAGAACACAACGCTTATACGTGTTAAAAAGATAAGGAAATTGTTATAGATTAGACTGTAAGTTATATTAAGTTAATATCTATTAGCGTTGTAGAGCAATTTATATTTTGCATCGCGTTTTAGTAATAGGGTGGCCTGCTTACTTAGGTAGCCCGCTCGCTTATAGAGTATATTAATACCTTTATTATTTCTATAAATGCGCTATTATAGGCGAACTAAGCTATTAGTAGTAGCAATACCTAATTATTCTACCTGTAATTAATATAGTATTATAGGTACTATTCTAAAGTTTAATTAAGTTTTTCTATTTACCTATCCGTCTAAAAGTAAAATGCTATAAAAAGCTTATACTTTATTCCTAGTTATATAGTAAGGGTCTGCCAGAATTTTAATATAAAAAGCTTATTTTAGTTTAAAATTATCTTCTAGAGTAGCCTATAGTTGCTAATAATATACTTTAAAAATATATAGACTAGATCTTCTACTATTAATACTTTTTAGTAAGGGATAAAGTAGGTATATTTAGTTAATTGGTCCGTAATTACTAATATTATATTATACTTTATACCTATTATAGGTTTAATAGACTATAGTAGCTTAACTATAAAGTTCTATATAATAGATTTCTATACCTTTTCCGGTATAGAGGAACTCTTTATTAGCCTGTATAATATAGGTAGTAAGCGAGTTGCGCAGGTAAGTAAGTTGCGCACTTTTTAACTTTTTTACAACGCGACACGTTATAACTTAATAACGTATAGAAATACTAGTAGTATAATAGCTCTGCAGGATTAAAAAGTATCTAAAGTACGTTTTTTATATATTTATAAGTTATACCTAGGCTGTTTATAAAGCTTATAGCACGCTAAGGCCTACCGGCTAATACCTAATTACGTGTTACCTTAACGCGTTTTACTCTCTAGCTGCTGCTTAATATCCTTTTAAGTAATAATATCCTCTTTTTCTACTTTTATTAAGGTGCCTTACTTTTAGATCTGTTTCCTTTTATATTATTTACGCCTTATAGCGGCCTTATTTACCTTTTTAAGTCTAGAAACGCAATTACGCAGTAATACTAGCTTATAGCCTATTACCTTACTACCCTTTTAAAGCTAATTAAGTAACTAGATAATTAATATAGGAGAAGAATTCTAATACTTCTATATTTAATTATAAATTAGGATTAATTAAGACCTTAGCTCGCGTGTATTATTTAGTGTTTTTAATTCCTATAGGGTAATATCTATAGTAATAGGGGTAGGTATCTAAAGCCTAATATTAAGCTATAATAGTACCTTATCTATATTATATAGGATTAGGCCAGCGCCTTAAAAGCTTATATAGATATTATTCTTTATAAATAATATATTAAAGGCGGCTTTAAAAGCTAGTAAAAACTTAAGCTTAGTAATATAGTTAATATAGTTATATACTAGGCTATTAACCTAATACCTATACGCGCGCTTTAATAGTAAAAAGTAACCTATATTAAGTAGCTATAGGAGGTACAATAAATATACTAGTATATAGAAAGTATAGATATTATTCTTCCTATAGATAGCCTAGAACTCGAGCGATTTATAGCTTTTATAGCTATCTAGAATTAATAGCCGGCGTGCGCCTGCTATTTTCCCTTTTATATACCTATTAAAGTGCCGCAGCTATATAATACTAAGCTTATTTATTGTCCAGCTATTATTACTTACTAAAATAGCCTAATTACTAGGTATATTATTATCCTAATATTAGGCAGAAAGGTAGTACTTTAAAGATAATAAATAGCGGGATCGCCTACCCAGCAGTATTAATTCCTTGGATAACTGTAGCCTACTTATAATTGCCTAGCTATATTGCTTTTAGTCGGCCGCGCCTTTTAGAGCCTGTAATAATAAGCTATAATAATATCCTGCCGAATAGAAAGCTAGTTTTATTAAAATTATAGGTGTTTTTATTATAGATACTATATATAGCTTTAGTAAGCGCTATTAGGTTAAACCAGCCTCTAATAATTATAGAATTCTTATATAAGGCCCTCTGCTAGTTATATTTAATTAAATCGCGTTTTAAGGCTAGGTGTCCGGTTAATAAAGTTCCTTAGCTATTTCTAGCTAACCTGGCTAGCGCCGCGCTTAGTAAGTAGTATATTTGCTATATCGCGTATAGTATTAAAAGTGGGCGCAAACCTACGCGTATTTAGGTCTAGTATATATCTAATAATTACCTCTTTTTTAGTTGCAGTAAGTTTCTTTAAATTAGGCTTATAATCGCGTTATACAGGCTTTCCGGCGCGTTAGTCGCGTAGTATAGATTTAGGGACATTATATAGTAATATAGTATACCGTGTACTAGGAATCTATATAGAATTAATAGATAAAATAGTAAGGAAAAGGTCTTTTTTATTATATAGTAATAGATTTATTATTAGTAGAGCTATTATAGTTAATAGAGGTCGTATTGTAAAAAGTTAAAAAGTGCGCGACTTGCTTACCTGCGCGGCTTGCTTACCACCTACGTTAGTATATATTATACTAACTTATTTTTTATATACTTATATTTATATATAATTTTTTCTATTAGTTTCCGGAGTTTAAGGAAATAGAATATTCTTGCAATTCTTTCCTATATTTTTTCTACTTCCTAGTGCCTATACACCGGTATACTATAGAACTTTTTAATAAGCTTTTTTTATAGGGTTTTAGGTATAAATATCTTATTCTATAAATATCTTATTCTATAATATAATAATACCGTTTTAGATTTCCCTTTACTTTTAATTTACAGGTTTAAGGCGCATGCTTTACTAGTTATAACCTGCTAAATCCCGGCTTTCCTAATTATTTTTCTATACTGCCTTAATTTGTTCTTTCTACCTATTATCCTTAGACCGGTAAGTAGCTACTGCTTGCGTATAGTTAAATTTAAAGGTTTCTAGACTTTTCTTCCTAAATATAGATTACCTGGCTTTTCCAGCTCCTTTTATATAGTCCGGCCTTTAGCTTAATATATTTATATAAGCGTCTTTAGATCCTTTTTAGTATATAATCCTAAAGTTAAAGGTTTTTAGTTTCTCTAACTATTTTACTTATCTTCTATTTAACTCCTTAGTTATAGTAAAGTATATTAGATTTTTATAGTCTATATATACCTATATTATATATACTGCTTTTTTAAGGTAAACTTTCTACTAGCTAAATACTTCTACTATAGCTAGCAGTTCCTTATTATAGATATTATAGTTTAGCTTAGCTAGGCTTAGCTTTTATAAGTAGAATGCTATAAGGTGCAACTTCCTTTATTTATCTAGTTAGTTAAGCATCGCTCCTAATACTTTATCTAATATATTACTTCTAATATACTTTATAAGCGAGCGGGCCACCTAAGTAAGCGGGCTACCCTATTACTAAAACGCGATATAAAATATAAATTGCTTTACAACGCTAATAGATATTAACTTAATATAACTTGCAGTCTAATCTATAATAATTTCCTTATCTTTTTAATATATATAAGCGTTATATTCTATCTTACCGCAGCGCCTACAGCACGCTTACTACTATATACTTCCACCTGGGCGCCTTCTATTTTAACGCATTTCGCCCTTAATTTGTTTATTAGCTTCCTTTTAAGTAATTATTTCAGAGCCCTATACCTTTATTAGGACTTCTTACCTCTAAATTTGCTTTTTTTTGCGCTCTCTACGCTTTATAGCGGCCTTATTTACCTTTTAAAGGCTTATAACCTAATCGCGTAATAATATAGCCCTATATATCTATACTTTAGCGCCTTTAATAGGTAAATTAAGCGACTTAAGAATTGTAGTAGAAGAGCTATTTTAATATATTTAAATATAATTATAAATTAATGCTAATTAAGAGCCTAGCTTAAAAGTATTACTTAGTGTTTTTAATTCCTATTAAGCCTCTATAGCGGCAGGCAACAGCGTATAAAGTATAATATTAAGCTTTAAAAGTACTGCCTCTAGATTAAGCGGTATAAGGCCAGCGCCTTAAAAGCTTATACAGATATTGCTTTTTATAAATAATTTGTTAAATACTGCTCTAAAAGCTGGTAGGAACTTAAGCTTTATAATATAGTTGATGTAGTTGCGTACTAGATTCTTAATTTGGCGACCGTACGCTTTTTTTAACGGCGTAAAACAGCCTATATTAAGCGGCTGTAATAGATATAAAGCGTGCGGCGGCATATATAGCATAATAATATTATTCTTCTTATAAAGCTTTTTAAATTTAAGTAAGTTATAGCTTTTATAGCCGTCTAAAATAAGCAGGTAATATATACCTATAGTGCGGTCCTTTATATATATATTAAAATATTGCAGCTATATAATACTAAGCTTATTTATTGTCCAGCTATTATTATTTACTACTATAGCCTAGTCTAGCAGTATATTGCTGCCCTTATACTATATAGAGAGGTAGTACTTACCCGTAAGGATAATAAACAGCGGGATTACCTACCTATAAGCGTTAATAGCCTTAATTACAGTAGCCTACTTATAATTGCCTAGTTATATAGCTTTTAGTTAATTTTATTTTTCGGAGCCTGTAATAACTACTCCTATTAAAATAACACCTATCTAGAAGCCGGTTTTATTAAAGTTATAGAAGTTATTATCTATAATACTGTACTTCGCCTTTATATTATATATAAGCTTAAACCACAGCGTAATAATTCTTAGATCTTTATATAGAGCTTTCTAGTAGTTATACTTTTAATTAAACTGTGTTTAAAGCTTATTAGTCCGCTTAACAAAGTTATATAGCCAATTCTTGCCAACCTAGCCGGCACCGCGCTTATCTAGCAGCTTATTAGATATATTTTATACAGCACTTAACCGCGGTACAAATCCTCTTAAATCTAGGTTAATTATATATTAAATAATAACTAATTCCTCTAGCTTTATAAGCTTCTTTAAATTGGGCTCGCAATCGCGTTAGGAGGTTGTTCCGGCGCGTTGTTATTAAAGCGTGCTTCTAGGGACTTTAAAGGTTATTACAGTTTATCGCTCGCTTTAAATTTGGTTTTTATTAATTGCTAAGATAGCTAGGTATATTAGGCCTTTGCTTTAGACTAGTTGCGCGTTATATTATTAAGGTATAATAGTTAAAAGTTAACAGAGCGCGTTTTAGTAATAGAGTGGCCTGCTTACTTAGGTGGCCCGCTTGCTTATAGAGTACGTTATATTAAAATTAAACTATTTAAAATACAGAATATTATTAGCCTAGTAAATTATAAGCTTAGGCTATTTAATAGAATAAAAATACACCCGGTTTTCTATATATTACTACTAGAACCCGTACTACTTAATACTAAGCTAGAAAATAATATTAAGGTTAATAATAATAATAAATATATAGTTAAGCAAATCCTAGATTCCTAATAAAATAGTTAGGGAAAAAAGTACCTAATTAAGTAGAAAGGATATAGCACTTCTAAAAATATATAGGAACCGGTTAAAAGTTTAGTAAACTATTAGGAACTCCTGTAGCAGTTTTACTGCTAGAATTTAGAATAGCCTAGAATAATAGCAATATTACGCTAGCTAGCTAGAAAGGATCTAATAGATTAAAGAACCCGGCAGAACTAGATACCTTAAAGGAAAGCGAGGCTTCCCTCTTAATATACTTTTATTCTTTCTGCTTAGCCTTTTTTTTAATTATCTTCCTTAAGCTTTTCTAGAGTTTTAAAGCCGTAATATATTATCTCTTCTCTATACTTATATAGTAATTCCTTTTAGAAATCTAGGTAATTAAGCTTTACTATAGCTGTCTTTAGAACTGTATAAATTTCTAACTTTTTATAATAAAGTTTATCCTTTTTATAAAACAGTTTTTACCCTATAAGGATTAGTAAAAAAACAGATATATATAATAGTAGACTATACTAACTTATAGGTAGATACTAAAATGCCGGCGATATTATAGTTTAATTATTGCGCCCGAACGTAGGCCGTATAATAATTAGAGTTAAATATAGAAACTATACAGAATAAACCCTAAAACTTGCACTAGGAATAAGGTATAACTTTTAAACTAAATATATTAATATAATCTATAAGTATAAAACAGCTTTTTTATTTCTTAGCTTTTAAAGTATTAGATATTATAAAAAAAGAAATAAAATAGCATAACAACAGCCTAATAAGTAGGGCATCGCCAGCTATTTATCTAAGACCCTACTATAGAAATACTTTTAGGCCGAAAGCTTTAAAAGGGGGAATAAGTATTATAACCTATAATATAAACTATCTAAGCGCAGAGGTACTTATAGAGATAAGTAGATAGATTAAGTTAATTATATAGGACTAGGTTATAGAACTAAAAGGGTTATATATAGAATATATAGGGATTCTAGATTCCCCTATAAACTACTAGTAGATAAAAATAATCTAAAAATAGAGTATTATAAAGGCAAGGCTATATAAAAGCTTAAGGCTATAAGCTAGAAAAGCGCTTAAAAAGCTTAAGGATATAAGCTAAATAAGTAATAGGTTTCTTAGAATAAAGCTTTTATATATAAAAACGCTCCTTTATATAAATAGGAACCTTATATTTAACTTAAGACTTTAATACTACCTATTAGAAGTAATAACCCTGTCTTATACCTAAGATTAATCTTACCTTACCTTTTAAAGACTATTATATCCTAATAATAACTTAACCTATACCCTGCCTTAGTATATAGCACTTAGAAGGTATAGAAGAGATAACCTATTTATACTAGCAGGATAGCTATTACAGCAAAATATTGCATATTTATATTAAACGCAATCCTTTCTCTAAGCCTATACCTACTTTTCTACCTTAAACGCCCTTTATATATATATCCGCATAAGATTATAAGCGCTTTAAGCTCTTAGTTAAGCCCTCTATAGAGCCTGTTAACAACTTCTACACTAAGTATATATAAACCGCCCCTCTTGCAGCTAGCTAGGTGCGCGCCGGCGTATTACTAGACAATTTTCTCGCTGTTAATAATATAATTGTATAGTGGAATAATTAATATTATACTTAGCCGGACCTTGCCCGCTTTATATTAGACGTCCTTGCCGTACCGCCAATAAGCGATAAATGTAAGAGGCTATTCAGCAGCGCATCTATATTGCTGGATAAGCGTAGGAGACGCCTTGGAATAGATATAATTGAGGCAAATGAGTGCCTACGGTTATCCTACGGCCCTCAGCCTACGGATGCATTTGATGATGCAGAGCACGCCGCGTCGCTTAGTGCATCGCGAGTATTACCAGCCTCGTTGGCCGAGCAGGCGGAGAAGCGATTGAGGGCATCACAACGCGAGGAAGCAAACGCCATGGCCGACGACGGCGACAACGAGGCGCTGTCGGAGCAGGAACTACGTGAGGCCGAAGAGGAGGCTATATTAGAGGGCCCTGCACCACCTACTAATGTTGTAGATGCAGATAAGGATAATATAGTGTTGAGTGATGGCTCGGGATCGCAATTTAGGTAGTAGGTTTGGTCACTTCTCACCCTCAACTTAGCCCACGCTAAGCTACTTTAGGCAATATACTCGGCTTCAACACCTTACAAATCACTAGCGTGGAGCCCCTGTAGCTCCTGGAGCTCCATAGCGATTCCGCTGGGTTGGAGTGGATTTGAGGCCAAACCCAACCCGCTCCAGTCCAGTTCCTTCACTGACAGCTGGCAGGCTGCCCAGGTGCCATTGCCACTTCCTAACCGCCGCATACACCGTTAAGCTAAAATAAGAATAGAAGAATATCCTACAGCCTCAGCACTTGGAAACTTATAAGAGTTCGTTACAAATACTGCTTTAGAAAGTCCGTTAAGGAGATATCACTTTCATACTCTCACATCCCTCCCCTCGGGTCTTCACTATCCCTTCCATTTTCGATCCCTCGTATTCTCTCCATTGTCAAGAGATCTAAGAGCATGAGGGCTGATCTATTAGCCTACAATGGCAGAGGCTTTTCTTTTGGAGTCCAAGAAGTCTGTGCTAGCATTAATCAGACCCTGAATTGCAACGTTTCATTTATGGACAACTCGGATATCGCAGCGAAGTTTAGCGGCCATAGTAAGATCAAGACAGACGCGGGCATTGCGGGCCTTGGAGTAAGTCTTCCCACAATTCCTTCGCTGCCAGCTAGCCTTTTAAACTAGGGTCCTAACTCTACTCGTCGCGATTAGATTTACATCGCGCTACTTGTCCAAGTCTTCGGAATTCTCTTCCTAGCTATTATCTTCGCCTTATGGGATATTCGAGGCCAAAACAGACGTTCGCACTATCAGCTGCTCTTTGCCTTCTCAGACATACTCACAATTCAAGACGTCGTATACATACTCAACTGTATCCTGACTGGGAATTGTGACTTGACGACCTATCACTACTTCGTTGCGCTGGACTCCTTACTTATCTTCTGCTCCACCATGGTGCTATTCTTCGTTACCTCAAGACATCACTACTGGCAAACCCTCAGGGGGGCGGTCCGATTCTTGGCCACTCTCACCGTCTTCTGCATACTCAGCATCTTCATAGGTTACGAGACATTCAGACATTGGACAAGCGCTCTCCCGGACTGAAAGGCCCCAACACTCAGTAATAACGACAGTACCCTCCTTACTCCCCGTATCTTGTTTCCTAGACCCCGATTTGATCAGCCGCGCGGAATTCAGAAATCCATATGCCTCGAACTAAACCACGACCGACACTCAGCTAGAGCGAATAGGACAACCTGTTAAAACTTGCACGCTTCCCGAAATCTGGATATTTTGGATCTTGACTCTGTGTTTCGTTCTAGGAGCGACGACGTGCTCCTGCCTGGCTTCGCGTCCGCTTAAAAACCAGCAATCAGAGAAATCAAGGAAGTATTGGCCGATCATGTGGCTTACCCTCGCAGTTTGCATCGTCACCGACGTATTCTGTGCATGGTATATCGGAAGTCTTAGAAGGTGGGCCAGCAAATCGGGATGGCTGGAAAACGGCGAGGAGGGTGAGATGTCTCCTTTCAGCCAGCTGATGGCTGTCTTGATATTAGTGGGTTTTGCCTTCGCTTTGATCGACCATGTACCACTCAGAGGGGTCAAGAGATATGTGACTATTGCTAAACGTCGCGGTTACGCAAGGGTTTGGCTTCCGCAAATCTGGGAGATGCGCGTATGAAATTCTTTCTTTACTTTTTCTATTTTGTGTCACCACTTTTGGATTTCTTTGTTCTTGTCCTTCTCTGTTCATCTTACCATCAATTTTCTTTTGCCTTCCGTGTGCGTATTTGATGTTTTTTCATGGCCTATTCAGCTTGGCCATAGCTCAGGTTGAACCACGAGCAGCTCAATTACCTAAACGGGAAAGTAAAATGCTACTGCACAGATTTCGGTGTTGTACTATATGCTATAGAACGAATGGATAAACCAAAAGATGATCAAGCCGATTTCCAGTAGCTGCATTATCCTAATAAGCCTGATTTTCTACGATCCTCACACCCCTTTCCCCCGCAAGCACCAACTGCACCCTCCCATCATTATCAACCACCTTGACCAGATGCTGCAACGCCTCCAACGTCTGAATCCCCGCAGACGTATTCTTGAAAACTCCCTTCTCCTTCCCGAGTGTCTCCGACCCCAGTGCTAGGACCTCTGTACTCGTGTGCCAGCTGCTCGAAGTCACGCGCCCATATCGGACACTATAAACGCCACCCAAACAGAAAGCGAAAGCACGACGTACGCGAGTAAGATGGCGGTGGAGAAGAACGTGCCCGCCGGCGAGCGGATATAACAGTATGCGTAGCCCTGCACGTCGGTGTCCATGTGCATTTTTAAATACCGGGATTGCTGTGCGGGTGGGATATCGTATGCATTGGTGCCGTGGTCGAACGCGCGCTTAGGACCAAGATACGCCACCAATTAGGGGTGTAGCTGTCCGTGGCAGTGTTGAAGCCTTTGACTATGCCTTGCACCGCAGCGTGGGGATCCGTCCGCGCCATGCCGCTTGCGATGAGGAAGGAGAGGGTGGCCTCGATCTGGAATGGGAATGCGGATCAGTTGTTGGTTGTTGGGTCCCAAGGCCCGATGGTAGTCATCATTTTCTCAAAGATGGTGGTGTTTAGGCCTTGAATGGTTGGGTTGAGGTCGTTGAGCCAGCTTGTTTGGAGGAAGGCTCGCAGGCTGGTAGGTGAGAGGTTCTTGAGGGGATTGTGGTCAAGAGTTACTGTGATTTCGCTTGTGCTAGAGTACCTCCCTGTCATGTATTCAACAGCGATAGAGCATCCAACTGCGATGAGATCGGCTGAAGGAGTTTTGGAGAGCGTGACGAGAGCTGCTGCGTTATAGCCGCCTGAAATGTCAAGATCGGAGATGTTTTGTGCACAGACCCAGTTGCTGCTGCCATCAGTCCAGTGCACTGTCGACCGGGTGTTGGTCGCGGAGTCGTTTTTGACCCAGGCTTCTATCGCTTCGTTACCGCATTGCGCCGTTGAATCGTAAGGCAAGTAGTCCAAATTGACCTGTGGGAAAGGGACACAAGCCCGGGTCGTGCCAGAATCGACCCTTGGACTAATACTCTACATTCGAGTGATCCTAGAGCCGCGAACGCCCTCCCGCGGACCCGGAAGCGTAAGCCCAAAAGGAGCTAGCTATATATAGAACATGTACTACTCTAGCATGTGGCATTTGCACAAGCGAGCTCTTCTCAATTGGCGGATTGTGGATCCCGGAAGGCTGGAGGCTGAAGTATGGCTTCAAGGTAAACTTTTTCGCAGGTATTGAGATCGAATCGTAAGGTGCAAGAGGACTGGGCACCCGCCAAGGTAACTCAGACGTGATTCTTGGCTGGTCCGAGAAGTAGTAAACCCGTAACCAGTCGCCTATGGATTCCCAGCCTGCAGACGGGCAATAGTCGTTTCCAACATAGTTGCACGCGAGGGTTGGAAGTGTACTTATATTGAAAATTGGAGGGGAAAGCCGGTCCATGGTTATATTGAGCCAGATATTTGTGCCTCCTGCTGGCCAGTAGTCTAGCTGAGGTACAAGCAGTGTCTCCAGAGCACTCGCCTCACGTAGCTGGAATATGCACTTGGCCGCGCCCCTTGTAGATCTGGAGGATAGTGTCGAGAACACTTCATCATACTTCTATAAATCCTCGTAATTTTTTGGTGCATGCTTTGGACGCTTGTCTCATCCACAGGAAACTCCTTGTGCAACACTTCCCGTTCCTCAACCAAAGCCTACCCACGACCACCTCAGAAATGGCTTCTTATCCCACGGACATACTCCAGCTTTTCGCCTTAGAACCGCATGCTCCGGACTTGTGGTAGATGTCCCGACTTTATGTTTCCTCTCTATCTCCGCCCGGCCCTGTCATCCATGAAACACCACAGTGAGCCGTTCCCCGCTCGGCTTGGTCCACAAAATGGTGCAATCCCGTGATGCTATTCTACGGGCAGCATGTGCGTTGACTTAACTCAACAACTTTTTGATGAAGCGTACCTTAAATCTTTGCGTTCCTGCGCTACTAGTCTAAAGTACCAACCGCTGCTTGGCTAGCAAACTGTAGACTTGTAGAGCCCTTCTATTTTTAATATTGGGTAGCATATCCTTGCTCAAACGATTTGCGCCTTGCACTATTGTAATTGGTTCGCTCGGCTTATCGTCAGTGTGATTGGTTCCCTCAGGTTTAGTAGCGGCACATCAACCTCAACTGGGCAGACCGCGCGTCGTAACCTTTTCTAAGTCGCCACCCTTCGCTTATAACTTGCTGTTCTCCTCACAAGACTGTATGATTTTTCTTCACATTATCTAATCGAACGCCTTGTAATCCATTGTTGAAAGCATAATGGGTAGCACCATTTCACAGATCTTCCCGCCGAAGCCTAAGTTCACGGAGAAAAATCTCCCGAGCCTCGAAGGAAATGTGAGTCCACCTGCCTTGTGGAACTGAAATCAGAACCCAGATTGGGAGCTGACTCCCCCGCTTCACAGGTCTATATCGTCACAGGCTCAAACACAGGAGTGGGCAAAGAGCTCGCTCAAATGCTGTATTTGAAGAACGCCAAAGTCTACATAGCAGCGCGATCCCAAGAAAAAGCAGAAGCAGCCATCAAGGACATAAAGAAAGCCGCACCAAATTCAGAAGGCTTACTAGTCTTCCTGCACTTAGATCTCAATGACTTAACCACGATCAAAGCTTCAGTCGACGAGTTCCTGGCCGCCGAGACCAGGCTTCACGTTCTCTTCAACAACGCAGGAATCATGTCGCCGGCGGCGGACTCGCCCAAAACTGCTCAAGGTTATGAAATCCACTTGGGCGTGAACTGTGTCGGTACCTTCCTTTTCACGAAACTTCTTACTCCAATCCTCGTCGCGAGCGCAAAGACCGAGGCCCCGGGGATCGTCCGTGTGGTTTGGGTATCATCTAGCGGAACAGAAATAGCTGGCGTGAAATCGCTCGGACTGAACCTCGACAATCTAGACTATCACATCCCAGCGGAAGGCATGATCAAATATGCGTTGAGTAAAGCGGGGAATTGGCTCCACGGCGTCGAGTTCGCGAAGAGATACCAAGCCGACGGCGTTGTGAGCATCCCGCTGAATCCTGGGAACCTAGCATCAGACCTTTATCGGCAACATGGACGGTTGTTCTCGATTTTCGTGGCGATGATAACATACCCTCCGATTAACGGTGCCTGGACGGAATTGTATGCTGGGTTGTCGCCAGAGATTACGCTGGCAAACAGTGGAAGCTGGGGTAAGTGCTCACTACCATTGTTTGCGACATTGACGCCAAGGAGCACGGTTCGCTGACTAGCTTTCAACCCCTAGTCGTACCTTGGGGTCGCATCTTACCGATTCGAAAAGACCTGGTTGCTGCAACGAAGAGTGAGGCGGAGGGCGGGAACGGAAACGCGGCGAAGTTCTGGGATTGGACGGAGGAGCAGATCAAGCCGTACCTTTCATCTCAGAAGTGAGTGAGGAAGTCGGGAACCAAGATGTGCGGAGCGTGTGTGCTAGTAATGATATTCAAGGACTATGGATGGCGGAATTTTAAAGTTACACATTTAATTCAAGCTTTTGGTAATCTCTTGGAGTACCCCTGATACTATGGTGATCCTAAATAGCTCGCTTGATCCAAGAACATGACTGCCAGAGTCTGCAGAGCTAGAGCCTACCGCCAACATGCTGATTTGCTCTTTCATTAGTACGCGAGGCTAAAAGACGACTGTGCGCTCTATGAATAGAGTTAGTATTTGTCATTAGCGATGATCAAGAATGTACCTCATTCGGCTTTCTCGCGATGTTTCGACGTTTGTTGATTGGCTGAATTGGAGTGACGAATGATGATTGTGGAGAATTAGTCGACGCCAAAAAGACAGCGCAGGGTTTCATTTGTCGTCATACAGCGTTGAAACAGCTATCTAGAGTAGAATGATGTATGGGGAATAGACGAGGCTGAAAACAAGGTTCACTGGGCAATCCGAGAGCACACAAGAGCGCTCAAAGTTAGTTTCAAACGGCAGAGAACAGTCGTAACGTATACAAGACTAGATATGCTCACTCAATAACTCTATTATCTTCATATGGAGAACGAACTTAGACTATCTATGTTTCTAGGAGACTTTTACGTGGCGAATTGTTTGTGGGAGGAGCTAATCTGCGTGCCCTAGAACCTTGGGTGTTCAGTGATTGTCAACTGCGCTTTGGAGTGCTTTAAGGAATCAAGCTGTAGCAAGTAAGCACAAGATATGTCATGATTGAGGTGTGATTACTTTACCAGATTATTCAAACCCGACTCCATACTGCCGACATGCTTTCTGCTTCCCATTGATGCTAGGAGATCCATCTAAAGAAGCCCTTCTTATTCCCGTAAGAGTTAAGGAAATCCATTAGGAGGTCCGCAATCACGGGTTGTTACCTCACCCATCTGAGGTCTGGAGATGTATACCGACCAGGCTCGCCACTATCCAGTGTCAAGCGACCATACCATCCACCTTCAATGTCCCGAATCAGAGTTTCCAAATGCTCGATTTTCGGCTTTAACACTTTTTCCCACGCTTCCGCTGTGTAATGTCGAGCGTGCTGTGATATACCTTTCAGTTCATCATAATCTGGCGCCCACTCCTCTTCATTCCACCATGATGGGTACATCGCTGCAAAGCGACCTTCCTCTGTTTGGCGCCAAAGACGTATCAGCTCCGTCCGCAGAAGCTTTATCCGCTCCCTAGGGTGAATATCAGCAAAGCGCACTTGACCCTTCGTTGTTGTTGGACCTGCGGTGGCGGAACGTGCTGCTGCGGAGGAGTCAATGGCTGCTGCGGAGGAGTCAATGGCTGCTGCACCTGCTGATACGGAGGCTGGACCACATCTTGCGATGCGACTGGTTGCTGCTATACGTGTTGTGGCTGTTGCCCTTGCTGAGGCGGAGGCTGTCCAATTTCTTGCGACGCATCTGATACATAGTGGACCGGCTGCTGCTGTACGGGCCGTGGCTGGCACATGTATTGACGCGGAACTTGAGCCGTTTTTAGTGGTGGAGTCAGTTGACGCTCGACGGACTGGCACCGAGCCTTCGCAATCATGGCGCGAGTACTGAGAACATTCGCTCGGACGAGATCTTGTGATTGGTCAATCTGTCCTTGGGCCTGCCGCCGACAGGTGGAGAGAAAAGACAGAAGGCGTTCTACGTTTCGTGGGACTGGTCTCCGTGGTGGCACGAATGCAAACGCCCCAGAGCAACTAGGTGGAGGAGCGGCCGCACTGCGCTGAGCAGCGTGGCTATGAGCCTGCTGAAAGGTCACATTTGGCGTCAAATGTGGTCCTAGTCCCTCTAGAGGGAGAGACAACTGTCCGGGGTAGACAGGATGTGGTAGATATCGAGAAGTATTTGCTAACAGACCAGCCGTTATTGGAGCTAGAGGCTGTCTAGTAGTTTGAGCAAAAGAGGCTTTGGGTAGAGCTAGATGGCCTGCAAGAGTAGCATCGGGAGCGGCAGCGTTTGGCTGCCGTACTTGAACTGGAGTTGGAGACCGAGTCGAAATCACCACAGCCTCTACAGGAGTAGCATTAGGAGCGGCAGCATTTGGCTGTGGTACTTGCATTGGAGTTGGCGACCGAGATGGAATCGCCACAACTTCTCCAAAAGCAGCAGGAGGAATGGCAGCATTTGGCTGGGGCTGGGGTACTCGCACTAGAGCTGACGACCGATATGGGATTTCCACAAGCTGGCTGCTCATGCGTCGTTGATGGCACTGGTTGCATGAGCCCACCATCCAACGTTCTTGCCCCTTCTCTTGACGAGTGAAATCGATGCGAGGTCGCTTCTCGCACTTATACACTTCCTCAGGTTCCGGCGGTCTGTCAGGTGGTAGTCCCGCTTCCCCGCGCTGTCTCCGCACCTGTACTCTCGCACGTCGTCTTGCTTGGATCTGTAATCGTTTCGAGTCTTGAAGCACTCTTGGGGATTGGCGCGTATGTTCACTGTTAGGTGGCGTGTGAGACGCAGCTGGGTCTAGGTGGCCATCCTCAGAGTGGCTATCATCCTGGTGGCTATCCTCTCCACGGAGGCCCTCTGAGTGGCTCTCTTCCGCTTGGCTCTTTCCTCGACGGCCATGCTTCATCAATGCTGTCCGCGCATTCTTTGCCTTTCCCTTCAGTTTTTGCTTCTCAAGCTGAATCCGCCGACGAACCTCCCTACGATGCTTATTGACTTGTTTCGCACATTGGTTACATTCTGGGTGTTCGAGACCCTTTCGCCTGAACTCACGTCGAGGCTTACTGACACCGCATTGTCCGCAATTCCTGTCAGAGCGTTCATTCCGCGACTGACGAACTGCTCTCAGTGCTGCTCGTCGAGGTTGGGGTGTTTCCGGAGGGTTTCCAACGCTATCTACATGGCTGGAAATGGGAGGAACAACCTGCTCGGGTGTGGCTCCCGGGGTAAATGAAGACAGGCGTGCGAGAGAATTGGCGGTATTGGCGAAGGACGGAGGTTCTCCAGGCAGTTGGGCTGAAACACCAGGTTCTGTATTGCCTTGGCCTGACTTGGGCTCCACTGATTGGGGTTGACCTCCAGGTCTACGTCTCGGGCCGGACTCTGGGGGTTGGGGCTTTTCGTTGTACTGCTGGTTCCAGCAGGGATTGCAAGTGGAGAATGTTTCCCCATTTCGCGAAAAATCGGAATGCGGCCGGTGCCATCGACAATGCCTGCAGAAGGGCCACGACTCCGGTTCTGATACAGGGGTGGCACTTGTGGATGTCGAATCTGACATGACGGTGGTGTGTGTGGTTGTCGAAGGGGGGTGTGCATTCGTAGTGTTGTTGTCATCAGTGCGAGCGGCGCTATAAATACTTGGGCGGCTCGTAGATTTTGTTTTGCTCACCACTCGCCCCTAACTGTGGTGAATGCAATGGGTCGCAGTGAATACTGTTGGAGAGTAGTAGACGCTTGTCCAGCGTGGTGATCACGAACTTGTATCTAGCTCGTTTATTGTTAGTGAAAAGATCAAGAGGGGGGAGTTTCATACCTGGAGGAGCCTAACACCTGATGTCACGACGACAACCTTAAACGTATCTAGACCTCTGCCCTCACGGCAGCTTTGTTTTGCTTAGGACGAAGTCTTGTCGAGGGAACCTAGGTATTGTGCGACCGTTCTATGCAATAAGGGCATCGTAAACGTAATCTACTGAGGGGTTTGACTGGCAGTGATTGCCTCCTCTCAGGTAAAGACTTCGATATGGGACTGGGCATTTCCTCCTATTTTCGAAATCTTAGTTAAAGTCCCCAACGGCATTATTAGGGCTGGACACAGCAGTAGCACATAAGTCGGTACACTCGTTTTTGCCATAACACTCGAACTCTTTTCTAAGTTTCGATATGTCGAATACCCGACACTGCGGTCAGATGATCTTTTTCAAGTGCTGGATTACAGGCTATTACGTGCTGTCTACAAATGACCAACTTGTCCGAATATCTTTCGATACGCCAGGACACTTCGGACAGCGACAACTGAATGTACACAGACTTTGGTCTAGAAAGTATACCTTCTGGGCTACCTGGCGCAATCCTGATCCACTTCTACCCATCAAGCTGCGTTTCGGCGAGGGCTGGTGAATTGCGGCGGGCATTCTAGCTTCGACAAGAGTTTGGTGTGAAGGCGGATATAGTCACTGGATGATCATATGTATTAGAGGCTCTGATAGGGATGAAGTGATGTCAAGAGTCGGGGACGATGGTAAGTGGACGGGATAAGGTTTGGGCGACGACGCGATGTAAGGGACTAGGACTCGCACGTGACATTGAAAATCAATCCTTACTTTAGGGATTAAAAATACGGCGAGGTGAGTATGATGCTCTGATAGGCATCTTTGATTCTGTGCTATGGATGAAAAAATGGTCTTAGTCCGTAGGGTCGATGATTTTGATGCAGGCACGTGACTTAGGGACTTGATATGGCGTACATTGAGGAAGTCGAGCTAAAGCGTACTCGAGACGGCTTCAAAAGGTCTGGAAATAGCCAAGTTTGTATCTTCCGTAAAAAATTGACATGAAGGGCGCCACTGCTCTTTTAAATCGTTCCCACAGCCGTTGATGTCGAAATAATCTCCTCCGCTCGATAGCACTTCCTGACGTATCATGACGATGATACCGGCATGTCCCATGCCGCTTGCCACCGTAAACCTGATTAATGCGAAGGAGCGAAGCAGGCAGCCCACTGAAGTATGGCAAAGGAACGTCTTCGTTGCCTTCTTTTCATCTAGCTCGTTTTGCTTCCACGGAGCCTCGTATCCCTCCATACTTCGGCCCTTTCATCCAGCTCGCGTTGCATGATGTTTTCTCTAGGGCTGCAGCACTTCTCGTCGTCTTCTTCCTTAGCGCCATATCTCGACTTCGGTGAGCTTCAGCCAAGGTACGCAGCTCCACAGGCTGAGTATCTGTCATCGGCAGATGAGGCGTTGCGAACACGCTATCGTCTGGAGATTGTGGAACTGTAGCAAACAACCAGGGCATATTCGAGAAGGGCATCTAAGTTTGGGTCAAGCGGATGGGAGATCGAAACTTTCCCACATATCGAGACATTCTAGTACCTGGTTACTGCCTAATAACTGATGAGACTCCGCTGTGTTGGTAGTCATCTCGACACATAGGCTACGTGAGAGATGGCCATCTCCCACAGCTTCAAGCCGCCGAGGACTGGGCCGACGCTTCCGACAACCTCCCCAGAACCGTCAAGCAGACGGCAATAGATCTCGCTGTACTTCCAGCGTTCTTGATGTTTCTCGACGAATGCGACACCAAATTCCAAACACGGTTCTGGGATATTACATTGATGAGTATCGAGATGTACCTCCAACATCTGGTCGAGGGCCTCATTGCTGAGAAGATCACCACGAAAATTGTTGCAACATTGCCTGAGGGTCAGTCATGTTTGATCGTAAACCACACAGCTGAGGTGATGTATGCTAGCAGGTTGATGACGGAGAGCAACCCAAGCCTGTTCCTGAAGGGATATCTGGAGAATGTGATGGCAAAGTACAATGCACGAGAAACTTGAGGATAAGAGGGTATTCAAGAAAAACCACAGTGATTACTAGGGAAAGATGGTCGACTAGATGTCTAAACCCGCTAGGGTATATCATATTGGAATGGAGTCTGCGAGCCGGAGAGCGCGGTGGATACCTAGACGGCGGACGAAGGCGGGCCGTTTCGTGGCGGTCGACAGATCGCCTAGAATATTTGCTCTTAATTTCCTTTCATTAGCAACATTTATTGCTGGCATGCGACGACTCTTGATCTGCTTTGCGGACTTTCCCTACAAAGGTGAATTTGTGAGCGGGTGCCAGGGGAAGCTCTAGGGATACTTCGCAGGGCTCAATGCAGCACGATATCACCACGGGGCTCCTTACAAATAGGGAGTTACTAGATCAATGCTTTAAGATGTATGAACTGCTAACGTTAGTGATTATGTACTTGAAGGCCGTGACGTTAGTTAATAAAATACGGAATGCTGAATAATCGCGGAGCTTGTAACTAACTAGTTACAAAGTAACATCCCATTTTCATACAGGTCGTGAACTTCAACGCCGCGTCTCTCTACCTACATCATCACTTTTCTTCGCTAGCGAAGCCTCGATGCGCCACTCTCTGGATGCGCGCCATTCATAGCCCCCTCCTTCGAAAGTCCGTCTGTTCAACATGGCATCTTCGACCGCTTCTCGCTGCGCAATGGCTCTGCTCCCTCCATCGCGATCATGTCCGCGGCTTCAGCCTCTACAAGCTCTCCCGGGCGAAAACAACACTCGGAACGCACGGTGTCAAAGCATACACGCCCTTCCGGCCGCCTCAGCTGTCTGAAGACATGACTGTCCTCCTATCCGACAAGCGCAAAGGACAGACACAGACAGGCGAGCAGCAAAAACCAGACTCCCTATTGAAGCTTGGGGACACACTCACCGTGTCCAAACTCGATGAAACGATCACCCCGGGCTCGTTTCTGCTGCCAAAGGAAACTAACTCGGGTTGGTCAACCTGCTGGCAGACGCCTGATCCCAACCTTACATCGCTACAATACGAGCTGCGCGAGCTCGAGCCTGCCAAGCCGACGAAACCGAAGAAGAGGACACAGGCATATGCAGAAATACAGCTCCAGTTCACGTCACCGGTCTCGTATTACCATACTCGCCTACGCGCCGCCGCCCTGTTCCTCGAGCAAAATCGAATCGTCGAGATCCACGTCCGCGTCCCGAACCAAGCCCTTGGGAAGTCCGTCGGAAAAGACAACAACACCAGAAACGATGCCGCATTTGAATGGTTCTGGAGCACCAGACCCCATCTCTGGCCTAGCATCATGCTGAAAGCGATGCCGAAGGGGACATACTTCAAGATCAATCCGTATATTGGGAGGAATGAGGTCGCCTGGGTCTTCGCATGTTCACGTCCAGAGGAAGGTGACGGAAAAGCATCGTCGCCGCGATCGAATTCCACGATAAAGGTCGAGAAGATGCGACAGAAACAAGAAGCGCTGGACATGGAGGGCAAAGGAGTACCTGCAGCACCCGAGCGAAAGGCGATCATAAGGGTAATCAAAAAGCGGATGAGGGATGGAGAAGAGCTCACCGAAGCAGATATCCCCTTGTGGTACAAGGCCACATGGAGGTCAGGGATGAAACGCCGAGCACAAAAACGTGAAAAGATGGAAGCGCGCATCATAAAGAAGCTCAAAACGTTGGAGGAGAGAGAAAATCGGATGGACGCATCGAAAAGCGTCAAGGATGCGAATGTGGACAGAGCGGGAGTGGGACTATCGCGGAATGAGACAGGTCAAGGACAAGAACCCCTGGTGAGGTTCACGAAGGAGGACAAGACGGCAACTAAGGGCGTGCAGGGGATTCAGAATGGCGAAAAGGAGATTGAGGCAGTACGTATTGCGGCGGAGAGGCTGCACAAGGGAGTGACTGAGGAGAGGAAGATGGCAATGAAGAGCGTAAAGGTGATCCAGGATGGCGAAAAGGAGATTGAGGCGTTGCGTATTGCGGCGGAGAGGCTGCGTAAGGGGGCGACGAAGGTGAATGGAAGTCACACGCCCTAGACAGCTTGAGGGAAGGTCCAAACTACTGATATACTATCTCATCTCCTCTCATGAAGCGATATCAAGCAAATCGATACCCGCGGAATCAGATCAACTGCGAAATGCTTTAAACTTTACCATACCAGCCATCTTCCGTACCCCCTTCGGTCATCTAAGCATGGAAAGAGCACGTACTGAGGTTGTATCACTGATTCTATCTTGCACCAAAACATTTCTCACCAGAATGAGGGTTTGCAGGAAATCAGATGACGAAATCGATTCAATCCGATGCACACGCCTAGACGAGAGGCGTTATGACAGCCCACATGGTACGAAATCCTAATCAGGAAGAGAGCCTTTGCGTTATAGACTAGAGGTAGGTGCGTCACATGAGTCGCGTTGCGCTTTACCATGATTTGTCAGTGTGGCGTCCCGTGAAAACGCAGATATCGCGCGCCGCCTGGTCATCTAGACTAAGAAAATCAGAAGCAACTCGAGTTAATACTCTCCAATCATCATCATCTAGAAGAGTATTGCATGTAAGACTGAAAGTACATTGAACACTAGAGAAACGCAGAAGAGACCAGCGACGTATTTTCCTTGTATAATTCCCTAGCCATCCCGCCGAATCCGAAACGTCTTCGTCTTCTCAGCGACCACGACCCTGCTAACGTCCAGGACGGTAGACGCATTCACTCTCACAGACCTCGAGCAGTAGTAGTCATTCTCCGCCATCCTCCTACGTATGGGGCCACGCACCCTAGAATTTCGCCCGAATCTGCCCCAGAAGTCTCGATCAGCTCATCTATCCCTCTGCGTATATCCAGCTCCGTGCTCCTATGAAGTGCTCAGCCTCCTCTTCGAAAGCACTCCCTCGTCAAGATTGTACCCTTCATAAGAAAGCAGCGGGCATTTTTGCATTGATTACAACTACGATACAATCCCTTCTATCTAGACGTACATATAACAGTACTCATTCCCGACCGTCAGCATCGCATGCCCAATTGGCAAATCCCCTCCTGCCGGCGCGCCCATCCTCATCACGCTCTCTAGCGTTGCGTCCTCACTCGGCGGCACATTCGCTACTGTCACCGTCCCATCCAACGCGCCCCTTCGCCCTCCGATATCCTGTCCCTGCCAGATCGTCCACAGTCGATCAATCTGGGCATGGTGCAGGAAGAACAGTGGCTCGTTAGGCGAGCTGTACGTGTCGCCACCGTCGCCACCGAGGAAGTTGTGTCCGCTGATGTGTACGCCTGTGGGATGCTCCAGCTGTGGCCGGAACTCGACGATGGACCTCGTCCGCAAGAGCGAAGCGATGGCCTCGTATGTCATGTTGCCTGTGACGGAGGGTTGATGGAAGTCGCGCTTTAGACAGCGGGGGTTGTACTGGGTTCCGAACTTGTTGTTTGGGATATCGTTGTACGATGGAGACACAGGACCGAGATGGAGTGTCATATCTGCAAACGGGCCGTCCTTGACGCAGCCGCCCCCTGTGCCCGTGACGCGTGGAACAGTGACGCCTGGGGCTGGGAGCCCAACCAAGGGTGAGGTTGCGTTTAGGTGATGTGGGATGTATTTGCCGTTTGATCCAAATGCGGCGGGACCGGGACCGAAAACGGGGCTCGAAGTCAGGTTATTGGAGTGCCGCGCCCAATCCCAGTAGGGAAGGTATCCACTGTACCCGCACTCGTTTCGTAGAGCTTGCTCCCAGGACCAGATGAATTGCCGATGCCAGGGGAGCAGCAGGCCGGAGAGGTGGATGAAGTTGGTGACGTTGATGTGGGCGTAGACAAAGTCGTCAAGACGGTTGCGGGCGCCAGGGGCGAGGGAAGAAGGCGTGAGAGAGGGGAGAGTAGTCATGCATTTGACGGCGGAGATATAGGAGAGACGTTCCGGGGTCGAGAGGTCATCCCAGGGCCGGCGGACTACGACATTTGATGTTGTGCAGGTGGAGTAAGGATCGTGATGGAGGAAGGACTGCGTGTTCGACTCGTAAGTCTTTTGGAAGTCCGAGACGACAGATTCGACGTTTGAGGACGTGGCTTTGGAAGTGGGCTTGGGGCTGGGTCTGGATGACGAAAAGAGCTTTTGAAAGGCAGAGACGAGGAACGAGGAGTGTGCGGACTCGCAAACCAGTGCTGGCGCTGCCGATGAAAATCCTAGGAAACAGAAAAGCGTCCCAATGATGCTATAACGAAGAACCAGCATCTTAGGTAGATAACGAATCGCAAGCCTGAAAGTATTGAACTAGCATGTAGATACTGGGTCCCGGAACGGACTCTGGGATGAAATCATTCGAAACATGAGGGCGCGAGAAGAAGTGTCTTAGAGCTTATATGAGGTCAAGCATTACCGGCTTCATCTGAGCCTGCGGGCTTCTCAATGGAGTCGCAAAGTGTGCTAGTATACTAGACTTCCAGATGGAGTAATAGCCGGACTACTCCTAGAAACATTCACGAGTGTCGCTATAAAGGCAAGAGTTCAGTAGATCGGCGCTCAGACTCTCCAATTGGTCCATCGGTGCCCGAGACGGTGGATATCCCGGGCATAGATGGCTTTACTCGATTCGCTCCTCTGTGGGGTTTTTATTATGGAAGCATTACTAACGGGCTCCGTAGATTGCTTGTGGGAGGTGAAGCTGACCTGTGTGTATGAGCGTATCACGTGCGAATTGATGTACAAGAGGAGAGGCGGAGGCGAAACTGCGTGATCTCGAGGGGCAATGTAGCTCCCGATGGTTCGCAGAGTTCATATGAACTCAACTAATGGATTGCCTAGACCATGAAACTGCTCGTAAAGTTTGTTGGGTCTATATTCCGAAAGACGAAATGACCTACGCGGTGGTGCTTATCACGTAGTTCCCAGGCAATAATACATGTTCCGGCAGGACTGCAATCTCGACCAATAGATCCAAGCCCACAGAAAGATCCCGAAGTATTCCATCCATACTGATGGATAAACAGGGTCATATCATCTTCGAAAGCTCGGACTAGTCCCGTGCGAGCGTGTTTGGCAGCGCCTTCGTTAGCCGTGATGCTTCCAAATTCACAGAATTCGCGCTCTCCTGCTGCCCATCTAACAAACCTTCACCGACCGCCGCATTGCGGCTACGCTTTCGAATGAAGCCTTCTTGCTTGGATGCTATTACCGTCGGTGTGCTGTTTGACGGAGTACGTATTCTTAGCCAGCTAGCCTACGGAGTATGGTACGGTTAGCTCGGCTACCTTGATATAGAACACGGTTCCTATACTTAGCCCTCACAGTTCTACGGTACGGCTACGTAAGCCTCCACACACACAGGGTATATATACGGCGTACGTAGCCTAGATAGATGCTCATCCAATACATCACTTACCTCGTTCAATGCATTGTTTCACCTCCATCCTCACTGTTCTCCAACCTCTAGCTAACCTCTCGTGATGCGCTCACCGAACATCAGCTCCCAGCTCTATCAACTTTTGACGCAGCAAGCTTAGCGAACCCACCTCCGAAATGCTAGACGGGTAGCGAGTTCTAGCGCTCGGGCGAGAGAGGCGTGCGTTGTTCGGCGTACTCCCTTCCATTCTACTCGCTCATCTCCAGCACCATCTCTCTCGTCACGAAAACCATTACGATCAATCGATTCTATGTCTTCTCATACTCCCGCCGCCATGGATGCAGAGAATCAATATCTAGACAGCCACCCACTGACGTTAGCTCAGCCTGAAACTGGCATGCAGCGCGTAGCTCGAATGGCGGGAGAATTGCGTCGAAGCAAACGTCAAGCGCGCGAACTTGCAAGAGCTGCAGATCCTGATCACCAAGCTCGGATCCTCGCAAAGCGCGCTCAGAGCTTCGACCCGGAGCGTCAACGCATTAAGGAGGCCCGTAAAGCCCGCCAGCGTGAAAGAGCAAAGGATCCCCAGCGCGCGAAAAGTAAGGCTATGAAAAAGGTCTACCGCAGCGAAGCAAAAGAAGCGCCCAAGAATCGCATACGAGTTTCATGAAGGCATCATCGGTGTCGGTCTACAAAAGCGCAAGTTTGCTGGTCAAATCATCGACACCGCGGAAGACTCCATCAACCAATCTCTCTTATACGAGAGCTTGCCGCCGTCGCAGCGAACCGAGATCCTCTTCTGGACTTGGTTCCGTCCACAACAAAATGCCACGTCCTGGCGTCATGGGCACTGCTATCGTCCGACAGAACCCAATCAACTACAACTTCCTCGCAACTGAGTTTCCCCTCGGCTACAATGTCGGGGAGTCTGCGGACGCTGAGATCTTTGCCATCACTGCTGCGTTGGGAATGGCTTTGGACTTGGTGCAGCAGGGATTGAGAGCCCCAGTCGTCATAACGTCCCTCGCTACAGGTCGAGAAACACCCCGCGCCGAGAAATATAAGGGGTACTTCAACTTCAAGCAACTTAAAACTGCGTACATGTTCAGATTCGCGCCAAGTCTATATAAGTTATACGCTATAGCTAGTCCTTAACATTGATTAGCCTTTCTTTTGAAAAATTACGTCCTGCATCGTCGCCTGCGTCCTCATTTAGAGAGAGCCTTAATTTCTAGCGAAACAGACTTCCATTCCTATAGAACCACTATTAAGCTCTTACTATTCTACAATACCTATAAACAGGGTTATCTAAGCCAAAGAATCTTCCTATAATACTTGAAAATCACTATTAGCCTTATATATATTATAGGGCGCATTTTCACACAAGATTGCCATCCCTATCGGTACTTCCAACCCTAGCGATTTCCAATCTCGGCTAGTTTAGGCTAATTCTATATTACTTACATTAAGATTACGATGTAATTTACAAGTTATATAACATGCTAAGCTTGTAGCTTCTGGTTAGTTATGTATATAGCTGTGCTTAACGCCCAAAATTAAGAGAGACTTAGCTCGGCAAGTTATAGCAACTGCCAGCCTTACTCCGCCACGCCCAATATGCAGCCACGCCCAGCCCTCTTTTATACTATTGTTCTGCGATATATTCTTCTATCTTCTAGTCTCCTATAAAGGCACCCACCTTGACAATAATAACCGCGGCTCTCGACAGCGCCAACTCCTACCCTTTACGCGTGGATGAACAGCGGTGCCTATATTAATCATTTGCGTTTAGCCCCCCTATCTCAGCTTACTGCTAACCTATCGACCCTCCTCACGTTGCGATGCGGCTCCTCCAGCGCGGTGATAAAAACAAGCTTAGCTTCACTAAGGACCTAGTCGGCGACAACGAAGTCCCGCCTTACGCAATACTCTCGCATACCTAGTAAGAGGGTTAAGAGGTGACCTTTAATAACTGGATAAATGGCCGCACGAAGAGCAAGGCAGGCTATAACAAGATCCTGTTCTGCGCACAGCAGGCTGAGCGCGACGGGTTATACTATTTTTAGGTAGACACCTGCTGCATTAATAAGGCAGACCACGTTAAGCTTTAGAATACAATTAACTCTATATTTCGCTGGTACTAGAATACAGCTAAGTGCTACGTCTATCTGTCGGACGTGTTAATAACAAAGCGGAAAGCTTGCAGCAGCAGAAGCTTTTAATTTTCCTGGGAGCCAGCTTTTCGAGTGAGCCGATGGTTCAGGCGGGGTTGGACCCTATAAAAGCTCCTCGCGCCGCGTTCTATCACGTTCTTCTTAGAAAAGGGCAAACCTCTAGGTAATAAGCAAAGTCTAGAGCAGTAGATCTATAAAATAACAGGCATCGCTATTAAAGCCCTCTAAGGCATGTCTCTGCTTAGCTTTAGCATTAATAAGCAACTACTATAGGCAAAGAACCGTTAAACAACACGCAAAGAGGATAAAGCATACTATCTACTTAGTATTTTTGGCATCTTTATACCACTTATCTATAGTAAAGGAGAAGATAACGCATTTAGACAGCTCCGAGACAAGATTAATAAAGCTACGGATAATCTTCCAGCACAATACCTTTCTAGGTTGCCAACTGCCGAAGGCGCTTTCTTTAACTCCCGTATAGAAGAACATAACTTAATATACCTCCCGAATATATATACTAAGTTACTGCGTTATATATATAGCTGGGCAAACGATAAAAACAGCAAACTAATATTCTGGCTAAATAGCGCGGCAGGCACAGAAAAGTCTACAATTGCGCGTACTATTGCGCGGGCCTTCGCCGACTAATAATAACTAGGAGCCAGCTTCTTCTTTAAGAGAGGCGAGGGGAAGCGCAGCAACGCTACTTAATTCTTTACTATAATTGCTATATAGCTAGCTTGTCGTGTATTAGAGTTAGGACCTGGAATTAAGAAGGCGATTAAAGCTAATCCAGCTATATATAAGAAGACTCTAAAGGATTAATTTAAAAAGCTAATCCTCCGTCCACTTTTAGAAGTAGTATATTCACCAGCCTTAGTACTACTTGTTGTAATAAACGCGTTAGATAAATACGAGCAAGATAGTAATATATAAGTAATCTTCTAGCTCCTTTTATAAATAAGGGATTTTAAGTCGGTATTATTACGGGTTTTTATAACAAGCTAACTAGAACTGTATATCCGCCTAGGATTTAAATAATTGCCTAATAGTATATTTAAAGACCTAATCCTGTATAAAGTTGTAAAACAAACAATTTAATATAATATAAGCGTCTATTTCGAGTATAAACTTAGATAAGTATAGGAAGAACAATTATTATCTTTAGGTTGGCCGAGACCGGATTAAGTTAAAGCGCTAGTAGAATAAGCAGTTCTACTATTTATCTTTACTGCTATAGCATGTTAATATATTAGCGATTGGCGTAATAATCCGAAAAAACGCCTAGAGATTATCCTAGGGTATTAGAAGGTAAAAGTCTTAAAACTTAACGCAATATATCTCTCTATACTTAATTAGCTATTCGATAAAAAAGATAAGGAAGATAGAGAGAAATAGGTATACAAGTTTCGGGATATTATAGGAAGTATAGTAGTACTAGAAACTCCACTTTCTACTATATTACTTGCTCGCCTTCTTTATATATCTAAGGATAATATTAGTTGCTAACTAGATTTCCTATACTCTATTCTATATATACTAAACCGCGATAATATACCTATACAGCTTCTACACCTATTATTCCGCGAATTCCTTATTAATGCGTTAAAAAAGGAGAAGAGCCTGTTCTAGGTAGATAAGAGGGCGATATATAAAAGGTTAGCGTTTTATTGCCTTTAACTTATATCCGGCCCTAACGGCCTACAACAAAATATATACAACTTATAGCCTAGGACTTTAAGAAGTAAGGTTAATAAAGGAAAAATTATAACCTACCTATTGCCTAAGTTGTAGTATACTTGCCGTTACTAGGTGTATTACCTTAAGTAGAGCTAGCGTTTTATTAGTAATAAGGCTACTGCAGATATATTCCTTTAGAAACACTTCCTTTACTAGCTTAAAGTAATAAGTC
The DNA here is from genome assembly GCF_010093595.1 of Mytilinidion resinicola. Classification (NCBI taxonomy): domain Eukaryota; kingdom Fungi; phylum Ascomycota; class Dothideomycetes; order Mytilinidiales; family Mytilinidiaceae; genus Mytilinidion; species Mytilinidion resinicola. The sequence continues at coordinate 47,107 of NW_022985444.1, forward strand.
TAATTAGAGATATAAACAAATATATTTCCTTATTAGAAACACTTTCTACGCTAGTTAAGGTAAGGCTTCTACTTTTTCTAATATTTTATTATACTAACGTGCAATATAGGTATTAAATAGTGCTCTTTCTGCATTTCTCTATAACGCTTAATAATTTACTCTTTAATTCCGATATATACTCTAAGATGCTCCTCTATAAATATATTCCTCGGCTCTTATATTTGCCCCAGAAGCAAGTATAGTACGGAAAGCTTTTGTAGACGAAATGCCAGGGTGGATTAAGTTATTGTTAAAACGGGAAGACGACTGGGATGCTTGCCGCAGCGTGCTCGAGGGCCATACCTCCTGCGTCAACGCCGTCGCCTTCTCGCCAGACGGCCAGCTGGTCGCGTCCGCCTCTCACGACAACACAGTGCGGGTGTGGGAGGCGGCGACGGGGTCGTGCCGCAGCGTGCTCGAGGGCTATACCTCCTGCGTCAGCGCTGTCGCCTTCTCGCCAGACGGCCAGCTGGTCGCGTCCGCCTCTCACGACAACACAGTGCGGGTGTGGGAGGCGGCGACGGGGTCGTGCCGCAGCGTGCTCGAGGGCCATACCTCCTGCGTCAACGCCGTCGCCTTCTCGCCAGACGGCCAGCTGGTCGCGTCCGCCTCTCACGACAACACGGTGCGGGTGTGGGAGGCGGCGACGGGGTCGTGCCGCAGCGTGCTCGAGGGCCATACCTCCTGGGTCAACGCCGTCGCCTTCTCACCAGACGGCCTGTCTATCCAAACAAATGGCGGTGATATTCTCTTGCATGTTCCTACTACGCCATCGCCCTCGTTCCAAAGAGCGCGGCCGTCTCATATCTTTGTACAAGACCAGTGGATTTCTTTGAACCAACAGCAGTTGCTATGGCTTCCTTTTGAATATCGACCGACTTGCGCTACAGTTAACAGAAACGCAGTCTTTTTAGGGCATTCTTCAGGTCGTACTACGTTCCTTAAATTTCGTATATAGGCCTTGTACACACTTTCTCTATCTTATTATATATTTCTTTACTAATCTCTATTTTATAGAGGGGGCCGGGGAGCAGCAAGTATTTATATTATAAGAGGGACACCTAGAATCTTCTATGCTGATTAATATAACCTTCTATAACTATTAGCGACAGAAAACGCACGAGATATAAGTAGCAATGCACACAGCCTAGCAGCTAAAAATAGTCAACACGTGACTATTTATAGACGTATCTAGAAGAGTGCCACACGGTTAGGTATAGCATTAAATACAATACAATATGCTTATTATCCAGCGTATTATTATGTAAACACGCCAGCTCTCCACGCCAAGACATTCTTAAGGCTACTTTGCACGGATAAATTTGGAGCGCATATTCCTAGTGGCTAAGCTTCTTTAAATTATAGATCTATCTTTTCTTATAACAGAACTATTATTTACGTACTCCGAAATTTCAAAAGGCGTTAATAGCTGTTGTGCAGCAGGGGTGGAAACCTAAAATTGTTCTAGATGCTGTGAACAGAACGATTAACGGTATGACCAAAACTGTCGTATTTTTCGTACTAAAGACTGGTCCCTAGAAGGAAAATATTCCAAGAAAAATAATTCATTAACTATGGCTTAATAGAGTCGCGAGGAAAGGAGTTAAGATGCCTAAACAATAGGTTCATCTCGGCGCGGGGTGTTTCTCGACCCGCAGTGAGGGACGTTACTCTCTGATGTCGGTACGACGCTAGAGAACATTCAGTATGGTGATTGGTGGCAATTGGTCCGTTAAAATCGACGCGATGGGCTTTGGAAGATTTGTATGAACGAGCAGAAATGTTGGCAGCAGCCGGGATAAAGTGGACGTTACGATAGGTCAAGAGACATGAGCACGGAGTAAAAGGAAACCCCGCTGCCCATACGGCGGCGGACCAAGCGGTTAAGAAATCCAGAGATCGCTTTAAAGAGCAGATTCTAGAAGGTATAACAGCCCTGCCACTCAAGTTGCTGGAAGCGGACACAGAGTTCAGAGTGGAGTTCTTCTTTCGTGCGCAAAGACAGTTAATGGTCAACGGAGCGTATATCCATGTATGTCTGGTACTGGAAGGTCATCCAGGCCAGATTTTAGTACAAGACTAGGTTAGATAATGGCGGCTAGGTGTTAATGTAGAGGCTTAAGTGGGACGGGTGAGTAGCTCAAGCACTGGAAATAATGTTTCCATCAATCGGACGACGGAAATGTGCACAGTTTGAAGATGAAGGAAACTACAGATGTGCTTAACAAAAGTTTCCGCGGCGCTAAAATAGCGTAAAGCCACAAAACGCCACCAGAATTCCTTACCAGACAGTACCCTCCTGTTTTCTCATACAAACGCGTCTGCAGAGGCACAACTCGGCGTCCTCAACCCCCGAACCTGATTTTTTGAGGCTCTATACACTAGCTAGCAAGGTAATATCACCAGATTCTGTGGTGTTGCAGTTCTAACAAGCCGTGTAGGTGCCCGAGACACCCCTCCGCGACTCCGACGTTCATTCGCACGCAGCGTCTCTGTCATATTCCTCGCCATACAATCGAGCAGGAAGGCAAGCAGGAGGACTATATTCGTGATCTATGACGTCAATTAGTCGCCAAACATACGCTTTTTGGTGACCTTCCTGCCGCTCCGTCGTAGGCCTTGCTCAGCAGCAGCTGTAGCAGCATCTGTAGCAGCATCTGTAGCAGCATCTATAGCAGCATCTGTAGCAGCATCTATAGCAGCATCTGTAGCAGCATCTATAGCAGCATCTGTAGCAGCATCTGTAGCAGCATCTATAGCAGCATCTGTAGCAGCATCTGTGGCAGCATTTGTAGCAGGCGTAGCTGTAGCAGGCGTAGCACGCTGCGGTGCTGCACGCCGCGGTGCTGCACGCCGCGGTGCACCAGGCAGCTCGTACGGCAGCGCTGTCGACGTAGCTGCAGGATCGCCTGCCTGGAAAGTGACCGTTCGAGCACTTGTTTTGGCTGGCCTGCCACCTGTTTGTGATGCTTCGCCCGTCTTGAATATGGAAGGCCCGCCCGAGGCCTCTTCTGCTGCCCGCTCTCTGTGTCGCCGTAGTCTTGATTGTGGTGATGCTTGGCGCGGGTGGTGAGGTTTCTTGTGTGCCGATTTCAATCTCCTCATCGTCCTCAACGTCTATCCAGTCGTCTGGTCTTATCAAACGGCGAGGTTTCTCGCTAGCGCCCTCTCTATATTCATTGCCTCCTTCTAATCTAATAATCTCTTGAATGTGACGCGGTATTCTCTTAATCTAAGCCTGAATCCGCCATTGCTCTATATCTCGCCAGGCTCGCCGCTATACTCGGGTTCCAACCGCTTTAGAAGAAGGCGCACCCTTCTTAGTAGTTATTTGCTTTATATAAGGCCAGGCGGGCTTAATTATATTAAAATCTGGTAAGTTTAGACACTAAAGAAGCCGCTTAACCTTAGCTAATTTAAATACAGTTCCTTAGTGGTAATAAGCATGCGTAGGAGCGCAATTTTCCTAGATAACTGTTCCTGGCCTCTTTTAGGCGTATTCTAATGCAAAAGGTAACAGCTTAGGCTTAAGTATATACTTTATATAGCAAAACTAGTCTATGCTAGTACCCCCTACTTTTATAAGTTTGCTATTATTTTCTATAAACCTTTATTAAGGTTTCCTGCCTCTATAGTTATATATTGCACTAAAACAGCCTATATAATTATTAAGCTCCTATTTTTACTTTATAGTAGGCTTAATAGCCGCGTTTATTTCTTCTAATTTATTTTTAGCTTTATAATGCTCCTACGCAGTCTTAGTATTCTAAATATAGTAAGGTTTTTTCTTATATAAGAATTAACCCTAGAATATAAACTTTTAATAGCCCTTTTAGCGCGGGCAGATAGTAGACTTATTAAACCTTTTATTAGCTCTATACTATACTTTATATCCTCTATAATAGTGCTATAACAGGTCGTTTTTTCTATACCTTCTAAGTGTTATATACTAAGGCAGGGTATAGGTTAAGTTATTATCGGGGTGTAATAGTTTTTAAAAGGTAAGGTAATAATTAATTAAGATATAAAACGGGGTTATTACTTTTAATAGGTAGTATTAAAGTCTTAAGTTAAATATAAGGTTTCTATTTATATAAAGAAGCGTTCTTATATATAAAAGCTTCGTTCTAAAAAACCTCTTACTTATATAGCTTATAGCCTTAAGCCCCTTAAGCGCTCGCCTGGCTCGCTTTCTTAAGCGCTTGCCTAGCTTGCTTTCTTAAGCCCTTTAAGCTATTACATAGCTCTATTCTTATAATATCCTATTTTTAGATTATTCCTATCTACTAGCAGTCTATAGGAAAATCTAGGATTTCTATACATTCTATATATAACCCCTTTAGTTCTATAACCTAGTTCTACGTAATTAGTTTTATCTGCTTACTTATTTCTATAAGTGCCGCTATGCTTAGTTAGTTTATATTACAGGTTATAATACTCGCTCCCTTTTCTAAGGCTTTTAGCCTAAAAGTATTTCCGTGGTGGGGTTTTAGATAAGTAGCTGGCGATGCCCTATCTATTAGGCCGTTATTATACTACTCTATTTCTTTTTTTATAATATCTAACGCTTTAAAAGCTAAGAAATAAAAAAGCTATTTTATGCTTGCTAATTATATTAACGCGTCTGGTTTAAAAGTTATACCTTATTCCCGGTGCAAGTCTCGGGGTTTATTATATATAGTTTCTACACCTAACTCGAATTATTATACTGCCTGTGTTCGGGCGCAATAATTAAACTATAATATTGCTGGTATCTTAGCAGCTGCCTGTAAGCTATTATAGTCCACTATTATTTATAACTATATTCTATCTAACTTTTCTAAAGTAAAAACTACCTTATAAGAAAAAGCAGTTGCGCGCGGAGAAATCCGCCGCTTGTGCTGCTTTTTATATTGCTATAGCAAAGATTAAACGCCTAGAGTTCTAAGAGGAGTTGCTATATAAGTATAGTAAGAAGATAATATATTATAGTTTTAAGACTCTAGAAGAGCTTAAGAAAAATAATTAGAGAAAGGCTAAGTAGAAAGAATAAGAGCATGCTAAGCAGGAAGGCTTACCTTCTGCCTTAGAAACTGTTAGGTATTCTTCTTTTTCTTAGGGTGTGCTAGGCACTGCTAGCTATCTTTTCTATTGCTATATATTCTAATTATAAAGCAGTAACACTCGGCCTTCGGATTTCTTTAGTCTTTCCTAGTTAGACGGTGCGCTATTGCTGTTTTTTTAGGCTATTCCGGATTTTAGCAGTAAAACTGCTATAGGAGTTCCTAATAGTTTGCTAAACTTTTAACCGGTTCCTATATATTTTTAGAGGTGCTGTATCCTTTCTACTTAATTAGGTACTTCTTTTACTAACTATACTATCGGGAATCTAGGATTTACTTAACCTTATATTTATTATTATTATCGACTTTAATATTATTTTCTAGCTTAGCGTTAGATAGTGCGGGTTCTAGTAGTAATACGTGGAAGACCGGGTATATTTTTATCCTGTTAGGTAGCCTAAGCTTATAGTTTACTAGGCTAATAATATCCTATATTTTAAATAGTCTAATCTTAATATAGTCTAACTTTATACTTAGTTGTTTTATTTTAATATTTTTATAGAGTAGGCAGACTCTATCTCCCCTTTTAAAGGTTGGTGCAACACTCTAGTATTAATTATAATATCTTACTAACCTTAGCGTTAGGAATTAGATATCTATTAAAAGCTATTTCTATAGCTCTTTAATATTTTCGACTAATAGTAGTGCCTTTTAGGCCCTTATACTATTAAGTTAGGGTTCTTAATACGCCTCTAGATTAAAACTATAGTTTATAAAAAAAGGTAATACCTTTATTATTTCTGTAGATGCACTATTATAGGCGAACTAGGCTATTAGTAGTAGTAATACCTAATTATCCTATCTATAATTAATATAGTATTATAGGTACTATTCTAAAGTCTAATTAAGCCTTTCCGTTTACCCGTCTATTTAAGGGTAAAATGCCGTGGAAAGCTTATGCTTTGTTTCTAGTTATACAGTAAGGGTCTGCTAGAATTTTAATATAAAAAGCTTATCTTAGTCTAAAATTATTTCCTAGGGTAGCCTATAGTTGCTAATAATATACTTTAAAAAAGCGTAGGCCAGATTTTCTGCTATTAATACTTCTTAGTAAGGAATAAAGTATATATATTTAGTTAGTTGGTTTATAACTACTAATATTACGTTATACTTTATACCTATTATAGGTTTAGTAGACTATAGTAGCTTAACTATAAAGTTCTATATAATAGATTTCTATACTTTTTCTAGTATAGAGAAACTCTTTATTAGTTTATATAGTGTGTATTATACCGGCTTATTCTTTATATATTTGCATTTATATATAATTTTCTCTATTAGTTTCCGGAGTTCGGGGAAATAGAATGTTCTTGCAATTCTTTCCTATATTTTTTCCACTCCTTAGTGCCTATGCACTAGTATACTGTAGAATTCCCTAATAAGCTCTTTTTATAAGGTTTTAGGTATAAATATCTTATTTTATAAGGTAATAATACTGTCTTAGATTTCTCTATATTCTTAGTTTATAGGTTCTAGGCGCAAACTTTGCCAGTTATAACCTGCTAAATCCCGGCTTTCTTAGTCTAGTTTCTAAGCTGCCTTAATTTATTTATACTACTTATTATCCTCGGACCTATAAGCGGCTGCTGCTTGCGCGTAGTTAAATTTAAGGGTTCCTAGACTTCTCTTTCTAAGTATAGATTACCTGGTTTTTCCGGCTCCTTTTATATAGTCCGGCCTTTGGCTAAGTGCATTTATATAAGTGTTTTTAGATCCCTTTCGGTATATAATCCTAAAATTAAAGGTTCCTAGTTTTTCTAACTATTTTACCTGTCTCCTATTTAACTCCTTTATTATAGTAAAATATATTAGGTTTTTATAGTCTATATACACCTGTATTATATATACCGCTTTTTTAAAATAAACCCTCTATTAACTAAATACTTCTACTATAGCTAGCAGTTCCTTATTATAGATATTATAGTTTAGCTTAGCTAGGCTTAGCTTCTATAAGTAGAACGCTATAGGATATAACTTTCCTTATTTATCTAGTTAGTTAAGTATTGCTTCTAATACTTTGTCCAATATATTACTTTTAATAGTAACTGGTTTCTATGGATTAAAGATTACTAATACTAGTTTTAAGGCGAATTGTGCCTTTAACTTATTAAATACGCCCTGCGCTTCTAAGGTCTATCTATACTTAATATCCTTTCTAGTAAGTTCTATAAGTAGCTCTGCAATTTTTAAGTAGCCCTTAATAAACTGCCTATAGTAATTAGCTAACCCTAGGAATAACTGTAGTTCTTTTAAATTTATAGGTTCTGGCTATTTTTAGATAGAAAATACCTTGCCTTCTTTTATTTTAATCTGTTCTGGACTAATAATATATCTTAGGAATCCGACTCTCTGCTTATAGAACTTGTACTTGTCCGGGTTTACTATAAGGTTATATTCTTTAAGTTTTTTAAGTACCTTTCGCATATATATCTTATATTCGCTTAGCGTTTCTAAGTATATAAGGATATTATTAAGGTATACTACTGTAAACCAATCTAAGTAGCCCCTTAGCGCTAAGTTAACTATTGCCTGGAATATTACTAGCGTATTAGTAAGCCTAAACAGTATTACTATATACTTAAAGTATCCGTATTAAGTTTTAAAAGCCGTCTTCTACTTTTCTCCTTTTCTTATCCTAATTAAATAGTACCCTTTATATAGGTCTATTTTTGTAAAGTACTTAGCCTTATATAGTTAGTTTTTAAGCTCGGAAATTAAAGGTAATAGATAGCGGTTTTTTATTATAATTTTATTTAACTATCTATAGTCTATATAAAGGTGTAGCTTGCTGTTTAGTTTCGGGATAAATATTATAGGGTAACCTGCAAGCAATTCCAATAGTCTAATAAATCCTTACTTTAGGTTCTTTTCTAGGTATTCTTTTATTACTTCTAGTTCGCTCTAGGCTAGTAAGTAGATTAGTCTAAACTGCGGTTGTTTGCCTAGTACTAGGGGAATATAGTAATCCTAAGGTTAGTACTTTAGTAGTATATCCTAAACCTTTTCTATAAAAATTCCTCTAAATTTATTATATTCTTCTGGCACGTTTAGTGCTTTTGCTGCCTTAGCTAGCTGCTGGCTGCTTAGGGGTTTAGGCTACTATTAGCTCGCTGCCCTGTTTTTTTCTTAAGCTTTCTTACCTCTTAAGGTATCTGTGTTAATATTTTATTTTTGCTTAGGCTTATCCTAGCGCGGGGTGCTTTTTAGTCTACTTTCCGATTAGATTTTTACTTTACTAGACTTCTAATTAACTTAAAGGTTGTGCTTTTTTAGCTATAGTATACCTAAGATTATATTATATCTTACCGTATCGATTATATCTATACTAATAGTTTCTCGATGTTCTTTAATCTATATAACACCTAGTTAAGTTTTTATAGTTACCTGCCCGTTGCTATATTATATAGGTATGCTATCTACTATATATAGTCTATAAGGTCTGTTTTTCTATTACTAGGAGATCTAGTTTCTCCTAACAAAGTTATAGGATATAAAATTTCCTTGCGCGCTACTGTCTAGCAGTACTCTCGCCGGGTTTCTACTAATTTTAACTAATAGAATTACGTGTCTGTAGTTCTAAATAGGAATAGAGTTAGGCTGTGTTGCCGGGTTCCTTTTTTTCTCTATAATATAGGCTTTTCCTACTAAAGTAGCGATGGTTGCGGTTTATATTCCTTTATTTTTAGCTGCTCTATAGAACCTTATTCTTAGCTGCTTTAGCCGTTCTGTTACTTAAGCGCCTGCTTGTTTTTTAGCTGTTTTTATAGCTAATAGTTTGCATATTTTATTTCGTAGTATACTAGACACAAGTCTTAGTAATATATTCGCTAGTTTTTACCTTTCCTATATTCTATTAGGTACTAAGGGTCTAGAACTATAGTAGCTACTTCTATAAGTTTATTTTTCTTACCTATAATATAGTGCTCTGTTTCCTTAAACAGTACTAGTTACGTAATAATATAATATTTTATCTAATATAGGTACTATTCTTAATATTTCTTATATATTATATACTTATCGTATTTATCTTTAATATATAATACCTAAGATATCTATCTATAAAGTAGGTGGTTTCTGTCTAGCTGTTTATCTTCCTTATTATAGACACCTATTTTACTAATAAAGTGTAATACCCTATAGATCTCGATTTTAGTTTATTTTCTATATAGCTTTAGCAGTTCCTGCTCTAGTTCTATACTAAATTCTCTGTTGCTAGACTACTTTTCTAGTTCGCGATTTTTATTACTATTATAATACTTCTTACTATTCTTAACAGGTAATTTATTATTCTATTTTATCTAGATATTGCGGCTTAAGCTTTTAAATATATCTAATTTCGCGCAAGTTTCTGCGTTAAGGGTTGGCGTTGTTGTTGTTATTCCTGCGGCTGTAGCTATTTTTTCTTCTTCTTCTTTAATAAGTTGTCCGGTATCTCTTCCTATAGCTCTTAGGAATTAGTAACTTGCTAGTTTTTTTAGCTCTGCGCCCGCTGTAGCGTTTTCAGCTTCTTGCGCTTTTTATTCTTTATTAAGGCGTGTAAAAATCTTTCTTGCGCTTTATTTATACGTGGCTACAACTCTATTAACCTATGCTTCTATATCTAGCAACTTAGTTTTACTGTCGGTTTATAGCTCGGGTATATTATTTTAGGGTTCTAATCGCGGTTTAATTATTTGGAACGCTTTATCTATTTTTAACAGGTAATTAATTTCTATACTTTTAACCTTTATATCTGCGTAGTAGTTATCTATAAAGTTGCTGTTATACTCTTCGTTTTTTATTATAGTAATAGTATATCCCCTTACCCTTTATATTAGATAATACCCTATTACCTACTTATTTAACTAATAGGTAAAGCAGTTATTATTATAGCACGCGGTCTATAATATAGAATTGTGGCGGTTTATATTTAGCTTTACTATAACTACTACTGTTTAGGTGTTTTTAGAGCACTTACTTACGAAGTATTCTTATTCTCCGTATAATAGGTATACGCCGCTGCGCTTTCTATCTTGCCTCTCTTTATTAGTAATTAGTCTACCCTTTTAGTTATTGCGTTATTTTGCAATATTAATCTCTATATAATCTCCGTAGTTATAGTTAGTTACTCTTAGCTTTAGTCTGGCTAGTTAGGCGTAGAAATAAAGTCCCTTCTTATCTGCCCGTTCTAATTATTGTTTATACTATTAACTATTAATCCGTATTACTATTTCCTTAAGTTTATAGAGTATTAAAGGCCTCTTACCTTATATAATTTTATTCTTAATATTTTCTTTAAGACCTCTATAGTATTATACTTATAGAGCTTTATCTTCCTATAATAGCTTAGACGCGATTTATATAAATTCTAAAGTATAGCGGCTAGTTAAGCCCTTTTGCTTTAGAACTACTATTTTCTATTCTACTGTCCGTTTTTTATCGGTGTCTCTAAAGGTTATTTAAAGTGCTAACTTAAAGTATCCGTAATTGCTAAATATAATATTAGTTTCTAGTTTCCAATTATCTGCGTCGGCGTTGCCGAGCCAGTCTATAAGTATTAGGTTAAACTAGTTAAACGCTTTTTTCTTTAAAAAGGTGGCTGCTATACAGACCTTATCTAATTTAAATTCGAGGTTGCTTTAGTTTATGCGCAGGTATAACCTTATCTGCGTTATAAACGCTTATAAAGCTCCTTTTTTACTAGTAAACTTTTTAGGTTTGTTTATTTTATAGCCTCTATAGCTAACCGCTTTACTAGTAGTAAGCTCTTTTTAAATAGTCTAGAAATTTCCCTATAAGGCTGCAATCTTTTTATCCTTAGTATTACTAGCTTCTTCTAGTACTTATAGCCGTGTAAGCAATACCTGTATACGTGTTGCTACCTTAGGTATAGTTAGAGTTAGTCTAGTAGTTATACTACCTAAAGGGGTTAGTAGGGCTATTTTAATTAATTGTTTATATACAACTCCTTTAATATAGCGGTGTTTAAAGTATAATAGGTTGTTTTTTCTATACCTTCTAAGTATTATATACTAAGGTAAAGTATAGGTTAAGTTGTTATTAGGGTGCAATAGTTTTTAAAAGGTAAGGCAATAATTAATTAAAATATAAAACGGGGTTATTACTTTTAATAGGTAGTATTAAAGTCTTAAATTAAACACTAGGTTTTTATTTATGTAAAGGAGCGTCCTTATATATAAAAGCTCCGTCCTAAGAAACCTTTTACTTATATAGCTTATAGCCTTAAACCCCTTAAGCGCTTACCTAGCTCGCTTTCTTAAGCGCTTACCTAGCTTGCTTTTTTAAGCTTTTTAAGCTATTATATAGCTCTATTTTTATAATATCCTATTTTTAGATTATTCCCGTCTACTAGCAGTTTATAGGGGAATCTAGGATCCCTATATATTCTATATATAACCCCCTTAGTTCTGTAACCTAGTTCTGCGTAATTAGTTTTATCTACTTACTTATCTCCGCAAGTACCGCTGCGCTTAGTTGGTTCGTATTACGGGTTGTAATAAGTGCCTAATAATAATAGATATTTTATTACTCTAAATTATATTCTTCTAGTTCTTTAATATCTAGTATTAGTAGTTAAGGCACTACTATAAGCGCTTCTTTTTTATTTACTTTTTAAGGCTAGGTTTTTTTATAGGCTTTATTTTCCGTATTTTTAAATAATTTCTTAGGATTTGCTATACTATTTAGTGCAAGATTTTAATACTTAGCTTAGCTACTAGTTAAGTAGTATTTAATTTTCTACTATACTAATCCTTTTAAATAAGCTTATTAAGCTTTATAATCTTCCTAAAGGTTTAAATAGTAGGCCGGCCAGATTTAGAGCTATTCTTAATATAGGTATTAAGAATTTTAGGGTTAGAAGAATTCTATTCTTAAGCCTCTGCCTTTTTCTAAAGATCGCGAATAGTAGTATCTGCTAGGCCCGTAATTTTACTGATTTCAGCAGTAGGAATTCCGAGTCTTTAACGTAAGGGCCTGCGCCCGAGTAGCAATGTCGTGATTTAATTTAGGCATGAAAAATAAGTGTTGTAGTGTATTGCGGTGTTGGAGGGGTTTCTTAGCACTAACGTGGCAGATTTTCGCCGCTAAAACAATAATCCGCGGCGCTAGCAGGGTATCCCCTTGCTAGCGCCTCCTTAGCGCCGCGGAAACTTTTGTTAAGCACGTCTGTACTGCTTGGCGTCTTCTTAGCCTCGCATGGGCGTCAGGGCTAAGGGGGTCAAACTTTTAGAACAGCTAAAACCACGCCGCTTTAAAAGCGGTCCGTGATCCCGCCATGTAAAGCGCCTCTGGGCGGAGGCCATCTGAATTAATCAACGAGACATCAAATTCAGCTCATCTCGATTGCGGAGAGAAGATGCTACTTGATCAACCATTAGTATTGTCTGGTCTGCGGAGCTCTAGCCTTCGAGACGTTTGAATCAAACTGCTTTCTCGGTGGCTAGCTCGTACTGCCTCCAGATAAGTCCCTCTGGAAGAACTTTCCACTGCAGTTCATCATCCAGCAAGTCTTCCATCTTAGCCCACTCGGCCCTCACATGCGCAACTTTCTCACTGTTCCTTGGCACGATCCTAGCTAGGAATGGTTTTGGCAGTACAAACAGGCCCTCGGTCAGGTCATCAGCATCTGGCGTTATCTCGTTGCCGTTGTCATCAAGCGCCTTTTGGAAGTCGAACGCCCAGAGCAGCCGCGAGATGGCGAGGAACAGCGACCTCTCAGCAATATGCATACCCTGGCACAAACGTCTACCTGCGCCAAAGACGAAATGATCGCGAGCCGCTGCGTTCCCGTTGCTGGCTGCTTCGGCTGCAGTTTGGTTGTCATGGGCGTAGCGGGAGGGGTCGAAGCGTCGTGGATCCGGATGGCGCTTGGGGTTCATGTGAATGGCCCAGACATTCCACATCACCCCAGCGCCCTTTGGAATCTTATAGCCCATGTAATCATCGTCGCGAATCACAGCATGCGGAACTCCAAGGATATCCGTTGGCATCCAGCGCATGCTCTCTTTTACGCAGCCGCGAATGTATGGCAGGTTTGGTTCGTCATCCATGGTGGGGAGACGGTCCCCGCAGATGCTGTCAAGCTCTTCCTGTGCCGCTTTCATAACCTCTGGAAACAGTATCATCGCCTGCACGAAGCCAACCAGTGTTGCGGCTGTCGTGTCAGAGCCTGCCTCGAGGAGCGAGCCGCTAACATAGCCGGCGAGGTCATCAGAGAAATTCTCCTCATCTTGGGCTCGGACTAGGTCGAGACAAAAGCATGGCTGGGCGTGAGTTAGTTGCTAACGCGTGTTGAATGTGCCAAGGCAGGCACTGGGACAGAAAAGAGGAGATGCGCACTTTAGCCGTGCCTTTTTTGATGGCTTTCTTGACATTCATCCAGTGACCAACGTACAGCTCCCTCTCTTTTTGGTGCAAATTCTTGGCGTATTTGCGCAGCGGAACTGTGAAGTCAGGCAAAATTCGAAGGAAGGGAAATAGATCAAGCAGTGCAGCAGTCTGGGTGCCGGTAACCTCGCAGAATTGTTCGAACCCCTGATGGAAAAGTCAGCAAGCGGCCGATTACGTGTGTAGGGCCCTACCTACATGGAAGAGTTGCTTCAACTTCGGGTCATCAATGCTAGTTGTGCGGAAACCAAACACCATCTGAGTGGTGAGGGAGTTCGTATACCGCCGAATGTGATTGATGAAGAGATTCGGTGTGTCCAGGAAGCCAATGAGCATGGCCTTGTTCTCAAGGTCCTGGTAAGGCACGTAAGTTCTGGCCGCCTTGATGTTTAAGTTGTTGTGGACTATCTTGCGAATCATGCGCCAGGTTTCGCCATATTCCTGAGGATGTTAGCTGAGGATATCTAGATGCTACGACTCGAAAAAGATCACTCGACATGCCATTAGCAGCATACGTAAACCGCCGCTCACGATCTGGCCAAGATACATGTCTGGACGCGACGAGTAGATAGCACTCCGCTTATCTAGCAGGTCCTTGATGGCCTGATCAGAGGAGAGCACGATCATGACCTTGGTCCCCAAAATGAGCGAGTAGACGGGGCCGTATTCTTCAGCCCATTTCTGGAATTGGAGATGGGCCTTGTCCTTCGGCATCAAGTGAAGATTCCCTATCAGTGGCCACGTTGGCGGCCCGGGAGGGTAGCCAGCGGGTCTACGGCCGACCTTGCTAAGCCGGTACGCAATGAGAGCCGTGAGGGCGAGGATGAAAGCGAGATAGGAGACGGGCATGATGGCGGGCTTCAGTGTGCGCACCGATGCTGGCAGCAAAGGGAATAGAGTACGGGCAGCCACATCAACTAAAAGTGATCCATGCTCGAGAAATCTAGCATCAAGGCATGCTTCCCGTTCTTCTCCGAGAACTTTCCAAGGACTCTTGGAGACAGGTGGGGTTGTGGGGTGGGCGAATGCAGTGCAGCGTGCAGGTGGTAGTACGTACATGATGCGGAAAGGAGGCTTCCGCATGTCAGCACTACTTCCGCGGCGAAATCACTGCTCAAACAATGCAGATTTCCTTCAAGTGGTAAGCGTATGACAAGCTTTCTTTATCATAATGCTGTGGTTGGTTCCTACGGGAAGACTGGCACGCTGGTCCCTTACACCAACTCCTGCGCGCGGGGGTTACATAGTGCAGACCCACTATCGGCTCCGCTTCCCAGCGCCTCGCGTACGGCTCCGTAGTCAATGGGCCAGTCTGCTGGAACCCTCCCAATGCCCTTGCACGGCTTTGTCATACTGCAGGGTAGAGTCAATTAAGGTTGGTGGAAGTTCAAGGAGCCTCCGTGGATCAATACCAAGCTCGCACGGGGCATGAAAACAGGAAACTAACCACTCGGGAGCTTTGCATAGCTGCACGTAAGGCACCAGAACGAGCTGGTGGTGAGATATTGACACGGGCCGGATGCAGCCACCGGCACAACTGCTTTCCCGTGCGGCGGGTTCCTTTGCGGCAAAGCGGGAGGGCAGAAGCGAGCTCCACGAGTCGCGCGGCAGTGCTTCCCCGTACTTTGCAAAGGTACGGCAAGTTACTTTTGCGGCACAGCGGGAGATGCGAGCCCTAGCCCTCCCTAGACGAGTCGGGCGGCAGTGCTTCCCCGTATCCGCCCCACAGACTAGAAGGCGTGCGTTCCGGCACAGCGGTGTGGCGGGGCAGAAACGAGGTCTTACTCTCCTAGGCCACCCATCTGCGACCTAAGAGAGCCTCTTGAACGCCTCCTGGCCACCGTCCGCGAGTCGTGAAAGAATCCGAGTCTGCATCTTGTTCGCTCAATCTGCAGGCTTACTACAGATGTAACTGGCCATGTACCTGGCAGACGAGGTCATCACGGCCCTACACAATACGCAAGAGCTACATCTACCATAATGATCCTTCCAAAGGGCGCGAACGGCTCCACTTAGTAATTCCTGATCGAAACATGTGTTACGGCTGCCCTCTCGCTGAGGCTTTAGGCTGTTTGTTACAACCCGTAACACGAACAGCCTGAGTACTGAGGTACTCGAGGAAACAAGTAAGCAGATTAGATTGATTACGCAAGATCAGATCACGGGACCTCGAGGAGCGAGGGCTGGCCGTATAGGAATCTTGGATTCCCCCACGGACTGCTGGTGGATGGGAACGATCTAAGAATAGGAGCATCACGGGATGAGGGTCACGTGATGGATCGAGCAGCTCGTGGCGAGCACGACGAGCTAGCTTGTGGGATTAAGAACAAGCGGATAAGCATAGCTCGCTGGCTTATAGGCGAGCCTATAAGCACACTTATTTATATAGATAGGAACCTTATATTTAACTTAAAACTTTAATACTACCTATTAAAAGTAGCTCTATTTTAAACCTAAAATTAATTCTACTTTACTATTTAAAATCTATTATATATTACGGTCTCGGGCGGCAGGATTGCCCTAGCTAGCTTAGGTAAGTAAGTAGAAGTAATAACTAAATTTACTATATATTCTATAATACACGGCAGGCAGGCAGGTTAAATAATAAAATATAGCTTAAGAAGCTATAAAAAGGCAGGGCAGTAGTTAGTAGGTATACTTCTGCTAAGGCTTGTATAGGCCCTTATAATAAGGCCTCTTACCGGGTCCTAATATTATATATTACGCTATATAGTAAGCTTTACTATTTAAGCCGTAATAGTACTCCTTTTTTTACAGCTAAACTTTATTAAGGCCTAAAAACCGGGCTTTTTAGGGTAATAGTAATAGAATAACCGGATAGCTTCCTTAGTATATTCTAGATAGTTAGCGGGCTCTTCTATAACTTTATTATATCCGGTCTACTTTACTATATACTTTAGGCGGAGGCGGCTATAACTATAACACTTCTATTAAAAGTTAATAACTTCCTTAACTTCCTACTTCTCTAAGCCTTCGACTTTAACTAGTAGTAGTAGTTTTTAACGCTGGCCGGGCAGCGGATTATTTACAGCAGGTTTTAGTAAACTAATATAGAAAATATTATAGTTGCGTATATTTTCTAGTAAAGTTAGGCGGTATATATAAGGGCTAATAACCTTTTCTACGCGGAATAGTTTAAAATTCTTCTAATCTAGCTTTTTCTAGAAGCGGAGGGTTTTAATATTTTTAGTATTTAACTAACGTATTCCACTACTAAGCCGGCCAAACTACTAAGCCGGCTACTTTTCCTTAGCACAACTAATACTATATGCGCGCAGTTAATTTATTCGCAACCAGCTATAGAACTTATATACAATATACTTAGATTAGATTTAGAAAAAGCTTCTTAATCCTTTTTATATATACGCGTATTATACCTAGCCTCTCTATAGTTTCTACAGCGCTGTTAAGCTAGTAGAGCCCTATTTGCACTATCTCTACTACCTACCTTTTTCCGTGGATTAGATGCTCTAGATACTTTAGCAGCTATATACAACGCTGCTGTACTATACTCTATTATACCGCTAGTCTGGATTCGCTTTCTTTTACGACCTTTACGCTTGGTTATCTCTGCTAGTTGCTCTTTAAGCTCTTTAACCCGGGCTTTAATAAGCATATTTTTGTATAGCATCTTTTCGGCTTCTTTAATAAGCTTTAAAAAGCCTTTTTAGGCGGTTGTTAGTAACTATATAAAGGAATTGCTTACTAGCCTTAACTATAATCCAAATTTATATATATTACTTAGGGTTTTTAATTGCTATAGTGTTTCTAGTAGGGGTGCTAGTAGTAGGGTCCGTAACCGTATATTAAGGCGATTAAGAACTACCTACGCGTTAATAGGAACTAATCTAGAGGCCTTAAAGGCCTTTTTACAGTTCTTATATATAAACACGTTAAAAAACGCGTTTTTAAAGGCTGGTAGAAAGCCTTCTTTATTAATATAGTAAATGCGTCGGCGTGCTAAGTTTTATATGCGTTAAGAGTACTTTAGCTTTAATAGCGAGAAGCATACTATATTAAGTGGCTAAAGTATATGCGATAAATGCGCAGGTATATAGAGGGTAAGGATTTGTTATTTAATGTAATAATCCTTAAAATCTTAGTTAAGGTGGCTCTTATAGCCGTCTAAAATCAGCAACCTATATAACCCTACCTAACGCGCCTTTATATACGTGTTAAAGTGCTTTAACTACTTAAGACTAAGCTTATTATTAGTCCAGCCGTTCTTAGAGATAGAAAGCTTCCAATTATATAGTATCTCTGCTTCCTTATACTATATAGAGATATAAACGCGTTCTTTATAGATAATAAATAGTAGGGTTATATATCCGGCAGCGCAGATGCTCTAGATAACCGTAACCTACTCTCGGTTGCCTAGTTAAATAAAATTAGGCCTTGTATATTTCTCTAAACCTGTAATAACCTTTATTATACTAATTATACCTATTTAAAAGCCAGTTTTATTAAAGTTGTAGATGTTATCTAGGTGGACGCTATACTTAGCTATAGTCTTTTACACGAGAGTAAACTACGTGTTAATAACCTCTAGGTTTTCCTAGAGTATCCTCTAGCAGTTCTTTACCCGATTAAAAGCTATTTTAAGCTCCTTTATATAAAATATAAACTGTTAAGTCTAGTTCTTGCCTACTAGTGTTCTACTATGCGTAGCTAGTACTTTATCTACTATATCTGCCACCTTATATAACTAGGGCGCAAATCCTTGCGAGTCTAGGTTAAGAATATATTTATTATAGTAACCACCTATAACACCTTACCTACTATAATTCGCCGATTACGTGTCTAGTCTAGCTCCTAGTCTAGATTATATCCTAGAACGTAGCCTAGATCACGTGACCTAGTCTAGGTTGTAGTCTAGGTTATAGACTAGATTATATAGCGTCGTCACCTAATCTCGCACGGAGCTCGCGAGCTTATGCTATACGCACGTTCCGCCGGCATATCTTCTCCGCCGGCGCTCTCGATTTCCTGTTCCTTACACAACGTCTTAATTCCCTATATAGTAACGTATTTAGCACCTAATTAAAGCTTCCTCCTAAGCTTTTAAACTCCTGCTTATAGCACTATTATAATATTATATTATGTTAACCTTTACCCTTATAATAACCCTAAACAACCCGACTGCTATACTTCTAAAGCTAGTTACCTCTATAAAGGAACAGCTTACCGTAGTATAATTTTTATTTATAGGAGCTCTATAAAACTAACAATCTGCCTTTATAGAAGAGATAGCAGCGTTATAAAAGGAAATTTCAATAATCTAGGAACACCGTTACGAATTAAATAATAGCTTAAAGCCTGTCGCTCCTATAAACTATACACGGACGCCAACTATTAAGGTTACGCCCCCTTTTTCCTTTAATACCTCTCTAACGCGTCCTAACGCGTGTACTATAAAATCCAACCGCCTACCTAACCCTCTAATATTTAGTAGACGCTGCAAGGATCTCCCTATTTTTATCTAAAAACTCTAGTATAAACTAGAATAGAATGCAGACCGATACCCTACTAAATAAGCCCGGCTGCTCTATACCTATTCTCGACTTAAACGCGACCTGTTAATATTAGTGGCTCCCTTAATAGATTAAGATATATATACTATTAAGCTACTTATCTAATTCCTACAGGCTACGTACGGCAACCTAAATAAGAAACTTACGGCTCTAAGCAGGTTATATTTATTAAAACAAGGAAAGCGGAGTTTTATATTACACTTCGCCGAATTCCGACGCCTTGCGGCTGATACAGGTTTGAATAAAATTGGCCTAATAACCTAACTCCGGCATTTACTCTCTAATAAACTCCGTTAAGCTATAGTTAGCGTTGCTATCCCGGACAACTTAAATAGCTACGCCAACCTTATCTTAGTATATAATAATAATTTTTAATTCCTTTTAACTAACCGCTCTTCCTAATATTAAGCCCTGACTTAGAAGGACCCAGACGCAATAGAAATCAACGCATTTAATTATGCGCCGGTTGGATCTGCTAAACAAGAGGAATGCCGCCGAAAGGGGCTCTGCTATAAGTGCCGTAAGTATAGCTATATCTCCTGCAACTGCTCTATACTGCTGCTATAAGTCCGATCCTCTAGCCTAGATAGGCCTGTAAGCCCTTATATATACGCATAAGCTATAAGTCCTTTTTAATCCTCGCCTGTCCGCCGTTTATCTATATCTATAAACTTGTCCTCTAGCTCTAATTATTCTAGAGGAAGATGCTAGTCCTGCACGAAGAAGCTGTTAAAAGCCCGGTCCCGGGCTTAAGTCGCCCCCCGGGACTATTCTAACCCCGGATTTCTGTGAACCTATTTAAAGAACCTGTAGCTAACTCCTAGAAATAATAAATCCTTGCCCTATTTTCCCTGCAGTAAGGTTCTATACAACTAGATGCCCGAGCCCTAATTAACAGCAGAGCTATAGGTATAGGTTATATTTACAGATCTCTAGCGCGCGTATAGAACCTTTATCTTAAACCGCTACTAATTATTTTACGCCTAACTGGATTTAACGGAAAACAACTAAAAAAAAAAAGGATTACGCACTCTATATACGTAACCCTCCGCCACCTAAACTATATAGAACTAATCCGCCTCTATATACTAGAAATTAGAAAACACGACCTAATACTAGGACAGCTATAGCTATATAAGCACTGCGTTGGAATTAATTATAATAACCAACGGCTACTCTTCCGCTCCTTTTATTGCCAGGCTTATTGCCTATATAAACCTGCTAATATATTCTAATATAATAATAATAAGAACCTTAGCCAGAAGGCTTATAGTAAAGCCCCTTGCTTAACAACTAAATACTTCTATTCTTAACAGTCGAGCCTGCGTATATAATACTAACATAACTACTAGCTTCCTAAAATAAACTGCCAGCTAAATAAACCCGAAACTAAACCTAAACCTAAACCTAAACCTAAACCTAAATTAGAATTAGAACCTAATATAGAACCCGATGCGGAGCTAGATATCTATCTGCTTAAGGCAGAAATATTAACCCGATTAGCCTGACAACCTAATTATAAAATCTTCGCTATTACTATCGCTAATATTAATAAGGCCTTAGCTAAAAAGAAGTACACTAACCCAGCGATAAAGGTCCCTATGGAATACCACCCGTTTTTAAAGAACTTCTCCTGCTAAAAGGCTAATAAGCTGCCTAATTACCGTATATATAATTATAAAATCGTTCTAGAAGAAGGAAAGCAACCTAGATTCGGCCCGCTATATAGCATGTCCTAGAATAAACTAAAGGTGCTCCGAAAGTACCTTAATAACAACCTCGCGAAAGGGTTTATTCGCGCTAGCTTATTACCTGTTGCCTTTCCTATTATCTTTATTAAAAAACTAGGAGAAGGTTTATAATTCTGCGTTAACTACTAAGCGCTAAACGCGGTGACTATTAAGAACTATTATCCGATTCCTCTAATCTAAGAGACTCTAGCCCGACTTAGCAAGGCTAAGTACTATACTAAGCTTAATATTATCTCAGCGTTTAATCGCTTACAGATCGCAAAAGGAGATAAATAGCTAACAGCCTTCCGGATACAATATAGCCTATTTAAATACCTAGTTATGCCCTTTAGACTAGCTAATACCCCTAGTACGTTCCAGTACTATATAAATAATATACTCCGCCTATACCTGGATGTATTCTGCACCGCGTATATTAATAATATCCTAATATATAGTAAAAGCTTTAAGGAACACTAGCACTATATAAGGCTAGTCCTTAAGGCCTTAGAAAATATAGGACTACAACTTAATATTAATAAATACGAATTCTACTAGAGTAGTATCACGTACCTAGGGTATATAATAACAACTAACGGAATTAGCATAGACCCGAATAAGATCAACAACATCTGCAACTAGAAGACCCCTTGCAATATAAAGGACGTACGAGCCTTTATAGGATTTGCCAACTTCTACTAATAATTTATTAACAATTTCTCTAGGTTAGCTGCACCCTTAATTGCCCTTATAAAGAAGGGCATATAATTCTAATTTAATAATACCTGTAAGGAAGCATTTAAACGCCTTAAAATAGCTTTTACAACTGCCCTAATTTTCTGCTACTTTAACCCGGATCTACCGATAACTTTTAAAGCCAACTCGTCCGACTATATAAACGCCGGAATCCTATTATAGATAGATAAATATAGAGTTCTACAACCTATAGCCTACTTTTCTAAGCGGCTGAACCTAGCCGAAAACAACTATAAAATTTACGATAAGGAACTCCTAGCAATTATCCGATATTTCGAATAATAGCGCCCTAAGCTAGAAGGTGCTATACTTCTAATCTAGGTTCTTAGCAATTATAAAAACCTGCAGTACTTTACTACTACAAAACAGCTTAGCCACCGGCAAGCCCGTTAGGCAGAGTACCTGTCCTGCTTTAACTTTACGATTATATATCGACCTAGCAAGTTCGGAGAAAAGCCAGACGCCTTAACCCGCTGTATACAGGATATACCCGTACAGGAAGAAGCCTAAGCGGCCCGAAACCAGACCTTATTACACCCTAAGTTATTTACCGAGTTAAACCTTACAGAAACTAATTGTATAATTTAAGAGATTATTAAGGAAGAGTACCTAAATAATAAATTTATATAAAAAGTCCTAGAGCTAATATAATCTGGAACCCGACGTTTAAAAAAGATTACCTTAAGCAAATGCAAAGTCCGCGATAATAAACTATTTTACCGTAACCGCCTCGCAATTCCTAACTATAATAAACTAAAGATTAAGCTTCTTTAGTATATATATAATTCACCTATAGGGGGCTATCTAGGGCGCAGAAAGACCTTTAAAATCCTCTAGAGAGAATACTACTGGCCCCGGATATTTAAGATAATCCGCCGATATATAGCCTGTTATTATACCTGTTGCCGTATAAAGGCTTTAAGAGAAAAGTATAACAGCTTCCTAAAGCTACTACCGGTTCTGCTGCGCTGCTAGCAGGATGTTTTAGTCAATTTTATTATAGATCTACCTAAATCTAAAGGCTATACCAATATTATAGTTATAGTAGATTATCTAAGCAAGTATTAATATATTATTCCTTGTAAAACAATTATAGCTTAAGCTACTGCTAACCTGTTCTACCGGTATATTTAGGTGCACTACAGCCTTCCTAATACATGCATTTCTAACTAAGGATTGCAGTTTATTTCCGTATTTTAGGACAAACTATGCAGATAACTATAAATTAAAGCCCGACTATTATTAGCCTTCTACCCCAAAACGGATAGCCAGATAGAGAAGGCAAATTCTGTACTAGAACAAGTCCTCCAGGCCTACACAAATTACTAGCAAGATAACTAGGTAACCTAGCTGCCGTTAGCTTAATTTAAAGCAAATAATACAAGATCCGAATTGACTATAGTAATACTGTTTATTGCTATTATAGGACAAAACCCTTAAATAGGCTTTAAACCCCCTACAGGAATACAGCGCCTTTCCTATTAAATGCTGTAAGCCCGCGAGGCTAACTAGATAATTAATAAGATAACTAATATTAAACAATTTATCCGTAAAGAGATAACTTGGGCACAAGCAATGCAGGAAGAGTTTGCTAACTATCGGCGCACCGGTGCACCGTTCTACCGCGTTGGCGATAAAGTCTAGCTAGACGCCCGAAATATCCGTATAAAACAAAAGTCTAAAAAGCTTAACTAGAAGAACCTTAGAAAGTTTCTAATTATATAAGTGGTTTCACTATACGCCTATCGATTAGGCCTGCCTAATATAATAAAGATCTACCCTGTCTTCTACGTCTCCCTTCTACGGCCTGCCGCCCTGTCCTCGGATTACCTTCCTAGCTAAGAAAACTTTCCTTCTAAACCTGTTAAGGTTAATAGCGAACTGGAGTACTATATTAACCGTATTAAAGACCTCCGCTTTAACCAACGCCGGAAGCGACATAAATACCTTATTAAATAGACTGGCTATAATAAGTTATCCTAGGAGCCTACTTTAGAGCTTAAAGATATAACAGCTGCCGCTGATTATTATCGCCGGCACCCTAATATACCCGAGCCACCTAATATATAATTATACAATTATAAGGGCCCTGCGCAGAAGGCTTCTGCCAACTACCCTAGAGCTATATAATACAACTTTAACGCCTAAGAGACTTAGGTTTAGGAAAGGGGTACTGTTACAGTAACCACCTGTAACACCTTACCTACTATAATTCGCCGATTACGTGTCTAGTCTAGCTCCTAGTCTAGATTATATCCTAGAACGTAGCCTAGATTATATAACCTAGTCTAGGTCGTAGTCTAGGTTATAGACTAGATTACGTAGCGTTGTTACCTAATCTCGCACGGAGCTCGCGAGCTTATGCCATGCGCATGTTCCGCCGGCATATCTTCTCCGCCGGCGCTCTTAATTTCCTGTTCCTTACACAACGTCTTAATTCCCCACGTAGTAACGTATTTAGCACCTAATTAAAGCTTCCTCCTAAGCTCTTAAACTCCTGCTTATAGCACTATTATAATAATATTATATAATTGTATGCTCTTTAGTTGCAGTAAGCTTTAGGCAGTTTAGTTATAATTAAGGTCGAAACGTAATTCTGTAGAGCTGATTAGAGAGCCGCTGATATCGTACGTTAAAGGCTGCTGCAGCGCGTTATATAGTCCTAAATTAACTAGAGGTAAAGGCTTAAAGCGCGAGATTAATACTGCCTTCTTGCTAAAATAGATAATCGCTGCGTTGTTAATATATTGCTATGTAAATATAGTGTTGGTTATGCTAAGGAAAAGTGGCCGGCTTAGTAGTTTAGCCGGCTTAGTAGTAGAATACGTTATACTAAGTTATTAACTTAATAGTTATAAGTAGGGTAATAGTTATAGTTTATATTATTTTTATATTAGGTATAAAAGGTAGTAAGTTTAGACTTTAGATATTCTAGAATCTCTTCTATACGCTTAGTAAAGCGCTTAGTATTTCTAGTAGGCGGGCGGGTTAATAGTTTAACCGGCTTAAAACCTAAATATAGGTGGAAGCCGTAGTTTATAAAAAAGGGGGAAATATAGGTACTTTTAGAATTTATAGTATTAATTAATACTTTAGCTAAAGGCAGCTATTTAGCCTAGTTATCCTATAAATAAAATATATATACCTATAAATACTATTCTAGAACAGTATTAGCTTTTTTAGTCTAGCTATTAGTTTTAGGGTAGTATATAGTTAATAGTAGGCAGTTAATTCTTAGGCGGCTAGTTAGGTATCTCTAGAATTTAGCTATAAACTAGGGCCCTTAGTTAGATATAATAGAGGTAGGCAGGCTATATAGTTTCTAGATATTTTTTAGAAAAAGTTTTATAATATCTTCTATATTATAGGTTTTTTTACAGGTAAGGAAGTATTTTATTTTAGTTAGGCGGTCTACTATAATAAGGATTATATTGTGCTTTCCGCTACGCGGTAGGTGTATAATAAAATCTATTAATATATTACGCCAGGCTTTTTTAGGAATAGGCAGCGGCTTTAGAATACCTTAGTAGGCTTTTTATAATAAAGTAGTTCTCTTATATATTTAGCAGTTCCTAACCTAATAGTTTATATAAAGTAGTATTCCAGGCTAGTAGTAACTATAGGCTATTAGGCTGTATATTTTAGATTTTCTAAAGTAGCTAGTAATAGCATTCCTATAGTATATACGTAGAAGTTCTGCCTTTAGTTTATTATAGTCGGGTATATATAGGCAGTTCTAATAGTATAGGTGTTTACCTTTTTTTTAGTATTTAGCTAATATAAGCTTTATATAATAGCAGTGTTTTTTTTCTAAGGCTTTTAGAACTAATAGCAGGATAGGGTTTTTTTTATATACTATTCTTAGCAGGGCGGCAATTATAAAGGGTAGTTCTATATCTCCCTTAGTTTTTTATTTATTTTATAGGGCGTTATTTAGAGGAGTTAGTAATAAGCCTTTTTACTAGGTTTTTATAGGTGCTAGAGCTATTATTTTAGCTTTATTCTTAAAAGTTACTTTTTTTATAGTTTTCTTTTCTATTTTATTTTTAAAGTTTAATCTTTTTAGAATTATCTAGCTCTAGTAGCAGAAATGTTTATCCTCTTCCTTAGGCAGGTTTTTTAACCTCCTAGTTAGAAAATCGGGCTTTACCCTAAGTTTTCCGGGTTAATATATAATTTTAAAGTTAAAATAGAACAGGAATTTAGACTAGCAGGCCTAGCGGCAGTTTAGTAGTTTTATTATTATAAAGTACTCTAGATTATAGTAGTTAGTAATAACTTTAATAGGTAAGGCAGCGCTTTTAAGCTCTAGTCTCTATTTTTTAAAGTATTAGATAATAGTAAGCAGTTCCTTATTATATATTTTATAGTTGTATTCTGTAACTAAGTACTTTTTTAAAAAAAAATATAACAGGGCGTAGGATTCCGTCGTTTCTGTACTATAATAAGACGCCAGCTAAAATATAATTAGATGCATCCGTTTCTATAATAATAGGCTTATTTTAGTTAAATAGTGCTAGAATAGGTGCAGAGGTAAAGGCTTTTTTTAATTCGGTAAAAGCTTTCTAACAGGCAGTATCCTATATAAAGGCAACGCCCTTTTTTATTAGGCGTACTAGCAGAGTAATAATTTTTAAAAAGTTTCTAATAAATCGGCAGTAGAAGTTTCTAAATTCTATAAAAGCTTATACGTTAGTTAGGTAAATTAGTATTTTCTAGTCTATTACGGCTTTAATCTTCTCTAGGTCTATTTACAGGCCGTTAGCTCCTATAATAATGCCTAGGAATATTATTTCTTTAGTAAAGAACTTATATTTCTTAATTTTTATATAGAGTCCTGCTTTTTATAGTAGTTTTAGTATAGTGCGGATATACTTTAGGTGTTTAGTTCGGTTCCGGCTGTAAATTAGAATATTATCTAGGTAGGTAGTATAGAAAATATTAAGATACTTTTATAAAGTATTATTTATAAATTATTAGAACGTTACAGGGGCTCCGGTAAGCCTAAATAGCATTACTAAGGTTTTAAACAGTTCTAGTCGGGTTTAGAACGCGGTAAGCTATTCTTAACCCTTTTTTATATATAGGTTATTAAAGGTAGATATAATATTAATTTTTATAAAGTACTTTATTCCTTTTAGGTTGCTTAAGGTTTTCTTTATTAATAGTAGCAGGTAGCGGTTTTTAACTATTATAGTATTTAGCGCTTAGTAGTTAACGCAGAAGCAGAGGCCTTTTTTAGGCTTTTTTATAAATAATACAGGTAACACGGCAGGTAAAGAGCTAGGGCGGATAAATCCTTTCTTTAGATTATCTGCTACTTATTCTCTTAGAGCTATTAGCTTATTATAGGATATTAGGTATAAGGGTCTAAAAAAGGGCGTTTTTCCTTTCTTTAACTTAATTTTATAGTTATACAGGCGGTGCGGTAGTAGGCAGTCGGCGTTTTTAGGCGAAAAAATATTAGTAAACTTTTATAGTTTTTTAGGCAGGCGGTCTAGGTTAAAGCCCTTTTTTTTAGATAGAATATAGTTAATATTATCTAGTAATATAAAGAAGAGTTTATATCCTTTTTATAAGTAGGCGCTATATGCGCGTAAGGAAACAGGTGCTATATTTTTCCCTTTTAGGTTTTTTAGTGCAGGCGGTAGGTACTCTAGGCGGTTCTTTTTTAGAATATTAGCAATTCCTTATACACGCGTTGCTCTTTACAGTATATTACAGTGTTTATAATAGTACTAGCTTATAAACTATAGTATATTACGGGACTAGTCCGGTACAGGATTATACAGGCGTAGCTATAGGATTCCTAGAATAATTAGGTAATAACTTAGTTTAGTTACCCCTATTTAAACAGTTTCTAAATATTTATTTATCTATAATTAAACCTAAATAGTATAGGTTACTTTACCCGCTTCGGAATTGCCTTTATTAGCTAGTTCTAGGTAAAAAGGGTACTTAAGCAGAATTATTAGAATACAGTAATACTTTACCCAGTCTTTATTAACTAGCGCTTTCCCTTCGCAGCCACTATTAATTATACTATGCGCTAGAATACTCTAGCCCTAGTGTTCTAAACGTGCAGGTATAATTAATAGGTTAGCTCTTATAACCTATTCCTTTTTAATAGTTATTCCTTAGATAGCAGCAGCGGATACTTATATAGTACGCGGTATATAAGCCTAGCTATAACCTATATTAGGCTTTATCCTTTTATTAAAGTAGAAAATAGGGGAGAAGCGGGTTTTAGTAGTATCCGGGTTCTATATTTAGTAGAGGGCGGTAAAAGGCTCTAAAAGAACGCGTTTTTATAAATAGAGTAGGAGCAGATAGAGTATTTATTAGGCTAAGGGCAGTTATAGATAAAGTGTTTTTTAGATCTATAATAGTAATATTCCTTCCTTTTATATTAAGTTAAGCAACTTCTTAAAAAATCTATTAGGTTTCCGGAAACTTCTGTAATTTTTATAGCGCCGGACGCTCTCGGTAATAACTAGGGTATAGCAGTTTACGTTCCTATAGAAATAGGTATTTCCTAATAGGTTTAATTTATATTAGCGTATATTCTCGGAGTTGCAGTAATAGACACTTTATATTATTTGCGGCAGTTATCTAGGTTTTAAAGAAACTTTATAAATATATAGTACTTCCTGCTAGGGGGTTTATAGTAGAGTAGTATTCCCTTTAGTTTACAGTTAACAGCTTCTTCTAAAAGGGTTAGTAAAACTTTTTTAGAAAGCTCTCCTTCTAAAGCTAGGCGTTAGAATTTAGTAAGAAAAATACTAAATTCTTTATTATTCTAGCGGAGGCGGAATAGTTTAGTATAGAAGTTGCGGACTTAGTTAGAGTCTCTATATACTTATTCTAAAAGTTCTAGAATAGCTTTAAAATCGAGTAGTTAATAGTTTCCTTTTATAATATACGGTAGGACTTAGGCGTACGGGTTTCTACTTAAATAACTATTTATATAGAATATTCGGCTTTAGGGGTCAGGAAAGCGGCCTTAGTTAACAGTTATTTTTTTATAGATTTAAGAAAGGAAGCGGCAGAGGTTTTTTTAGTTACCTGTAAACTTATTAGGGTTAGGTTGTTTCTTAGAAAGCCGGGCAGAGGTAGTAGATATATTAAAAGTAGACGGAGGCGTTCGTGCTATATTAGCTGTATTTCCTTTAGTTAGTACTTATAGCATCGGGGTTTACAGGGCGGTGCGGACGGTAGGTATAGCTATATTAATTGCTTTCTATCTCTTAATAAGGCTAAAGCTAGTTTATCCGTAAGCTTTTTTATCTCTTTCTTCTAGTATTTACGGACAGCTTATAATTATACCTTTAGTTAGTTGCTCTATTATTTATATTCCTTAATTTCCAATTCTAGGGCTTATATACAGAGTGCGGCTTAGTGGTTTTTAGTAAGGCTTTCCTAGGCGGTATCGATATATTTATATATTTAGCGGCAGTACTTATACTATTTATATACGTGGTTAGTAATATAGGCGGCGAACGCGGATTCGCTGTCCGGCAGAACTAGAAGGAAAAGGTAGGATATTAGGTCGGCGGTGCAGGTAGATAGCTAGGTAGGTAAGAAGCTATGTAATATTACGGTCTCGGGCGGCAGGATTGCCCTAGCTAGCTCGGGCAGGTAGGTAGAAGTAATAACTAAATTTACTACGTGTTCTATAATACACGGCAGGCAGGCGGGTTAAATAATAAGACGTAGCTTAAAGAGCTATAAAAAGGCAGGGCGGCGGTCGGCAGGTATACTCCTGCTAAGGCTCGCATAGGCCCTTGCAATAAGGCCTCTCGCCGGGTCCTAATATCACGTGTTACGCTGTGCAGCAAGCTTTACTATTTAAGCCGTAATAGAAAGTATATTAAGACTATATACCGCACTATTAAAGACACTATTAGAAGATACTATAAGCCTAGGAAAACGCCTAAATATAAGCTAAGCCGGCGCAATATACTAAAAAGGCCTGCGGTTAAGGCTATAGTACTAGCCCTAAGGTATAAAAGGTAGTTAGATAACTTATATAAGCTCTTAAAATAAGGAGTAATATAGGAAGTATATAAGAAAAGGTAGAGAAATAAATAGAAGGCCTATAGAAAGAAATAAAGGGGCCTTCCTACACCGGCCCTTAATATAAAATAGAATAAAAATTAGGCAACTAAATACTATAAGCTTATAAAAGTAAAAAGCTTAATTATTACACTTTTATAAACAGAATATATAGAGCTTAATATATACCTGCACTATATAAAAGTGTCTAATTACCCTTTACCTGCATGCTCCTGCAGGTATATACTATAGTTTCTAAAGCACGTAGTAATATACTGTAAATAACACCGCAATAGCAGAGGCAATATATTTTTTAAGGCTAGAATAAGAATATATATACAGCTATATAAAAACTATAAAGGAAATAAAGCCGTTTCGTAATAGTTCCTGCACTAAATAGACTTTCTACTCTACCTTTCTATAGCTAGAGAAATAGCAACGGAAAAGCTAGCTATATAGCCAGCCGACTTATATAGCCACGCCTTAAGAATAGAACTATATATATACACGCATATTATATAACTACAGGCACGCCCGTAATAAAGTAACCCCCCTAATTTCCTATTATCCTTTAATTTAATACCTTAGCTTTTAAAAAAAAGGGCACGCGTATACAGTAAGGGCACGCGCACCCTAACGCGGACCCCGGACCTTACTAACCTTCTAGATACTGTATAACCCTAGAACCTAGGGCCTACGAACACCGGATCGATCCTAGAAAATATATTAAAATAGCTTACTCTATAGTAATACTTATAGAGCTGCTATACGTCCTCTATAGCCGCGCAGAAATAAAAGGAACGTAAGGCGTTATATACTATAGAAAATAAGGTTTTTACCTAACTACTATAGAGCGAACGGTTTCCCCTTATAAATAAACCTATATAGCACCGCCGTATAAACCCTAACAGGAGCTAAATCGGCCTAATAGAACCTAATAATAATAATAATAATAGTTCTAATTTAAATACGCAGCTTAAATCTACTGCGTAATTTAATCCGCATTTTTTCTAATAATAAAGTCCTGGGCGTATAGGTTTATAATATAGCTAAAATACCTTAACTAATAAGCTTACCGCTGCTTAAGCAATATATGCGGATATAAGGCGCGTAAAATAGTATCTATAGTATAATTGTTTAAGTCTATATTATCCCCTATAAAAAAGCTAATATTGCTTTTAAAGCTATAGTTTTTTATTATAAATAGTAAGCTCTACGTAATATTTTTACTACTATAGTTACTAAGGACCTTATAGAGGGCTAGCACGGCTATATATTACTTACCTATATTATTAATAAAGTAGCTATATACTCTAAATATAGTAAGCCTGTTTAGTAATATCTATAGGTTAAATAAAATAGTAATAGAGCTATAAGCCTTATTAAGTTCCTTTTTAAGTATAGTTTTCTTTTTCTACTATATATTAATAACCTACTTCTATATAGTCTTACTAGCTTTTAGAAGCTACTGCTTTATACCTAGAAAAAGGAAACTTAATACCGCGCAGAAATATAAGTTCTTAAACTAGAAGAAGGTAATATAGGAGTATATAATCTATTAAATAAATAAGTACTTTAAGGCCTTAAAGTTTATAGCTATATAAAGCGCCCTATTAGATTTAAACTATAGAAAAGGGCCTTATATAGTAGTATATAGCTTGCCTAACTTTCTATCTATTTTATATATTTTTATAAGATAATCTATAGCAGTTTTTCTACTAGTTAAAACTATAGGTAAATCCTAGCTTTGCTTTGCATGCTTATAAAAATAGCAGTAATAAATATTTAGTTGTCTAATTATCCTATCTTTTTATTATATATCCTCTTCCTATCTCTATATATGCGATATACGCTGCTTAGTGTAGTAAGGCGCTTGTGTAAGGTGTTTATAATAGATATAGGTTTTTCCAGCAATTTGAAACTGCGTCACCTTATTGGCTTCCTTACGGGCTATATTAATTAAAGAAGGTGCTAGGATAACGTTGTCAGTAACCAGGGCTGTATGGCGTATACCAAGGAAGCTGGTGATAGAGCGCTGAGGGCGTACGGCCTCGTCAACGGGCGCGGTATTGGCCATAGCAATATGGTGTTGAGCTGGCGTGCGAATAGCTTCAAAAACGGGCATCAAGCGGGCAAGAGATTTCACAGGGGAACAGGTCTAATTTTGTATGGCTGCGCTAACGATTTTAAGACAGGATCCCCTTGCAGGCCTCGGAGTATATAGCTCAGCCAATCAGAGGCCTCGGCTCACCTCAACACCACGACTTCTACGTTGAGAGAGAAAAGCTATGGAGCGCCTGGAGGCTCCACAGCCTCAAATCCACTCCACGCCAGGCAAGCAGAGCCTCCAACCCAGACCTATATACAGAGTAACCCACCAACCCGGCTCCAAGTTAACCTAGTCCAGTTCCATCACTGCCAGCTGTTACAGCCTTGTCAGGTACAGCTAGAATGGAGCCATTAGAGAGAGGAACTGTTAGCCAACTTTCTGCAGCCTTGCCAGTCTCCGCCATGTATTGGAGGTTATTTTAGGCGGACCTTTGTCTGATAGTGCACGGCGCAGTCGGAAGGAGGCAATAGCAGCCCAGTGTCGCAGCCTTGGAGGCCTCAATCTCGCATTGGTAGGTATTTAAAATGCAGACGTCGCACAGCAGTAGTAGGAGCTGGACAGAGATTGAATGGGCAGCTCCAGAGTAGCATAGGTGTTAACGTCGCGGACGAAGCCGTTCACTGCGGCGGGTGGGTGGCTCCTGATGCCAAAGCTGTTGTATGACCAACGCTTTCCATCATGGCGGCGGGAGGTCATTCGTGAGGACGACAGCCACACAGGCGAGTAGAGTGCGGACCAGCAGTTTGGTTGATGAATGGACGGTGATGACGAAACTTGCAGGCTGCTGATGCCCAGGTAAGATCGAGTTCCGTTTTCGATGGAGCTACACCTAGGAGAAACCCGCCTAGCCTTAAAATAGGCCTTCGTAATAGACATCATAAGTAGGTTAGCTACTTCACAATCGTTTAGCTACTTTGGATATTAACTACTCTCTAATACTAATAAATAGTAACTACCATTATATATTATCCCAACCTTGGAAGATGCAGCAAAAACGCCGGACCGCTATGCTATGCTATGCTATGCCGCTTGCTAAAATACAAATAAATCCGTCCCAAATCGTACCAAACTCCTCATCTCACACCCCTTTCTTACATTATTATTTGCACTTCAATCATCTACGCACCAATAGCCTGCGGATTCCAAAATACCGCATTGGGATCCGCTGTCTTCTTCAACGCCGCCAACCGTCCATACACCTCATCCCCGTAGTACAACGTATGCGCATCCGCCGCGCTCAAACTCGGATCCACATAGTTCAGATACGCACCGAACTTTGTCTGCGGCTGCGCGTTTGTCACCGCATCGTTCAAGCCTTGGATATATGGCACGCTCGCCTCGGTTTCGCCGTAATGCTGGAACACCCACAGGCTGTTGCGATCGCTGTACGCAGCGAAACTAGTGTCTTTGCTGTTGATCGCGGACTCGGGACCGCCGTAGAGGTTTATGATGCTGAACCAGGAGGCGGGCGCGGAGGTGCTGTGGATGTAGGTGTAGTAGCTGTTGAGCGCATCCACAGTCAGACCAGTGGACTCGGGCACGGTGATGCTTTTGGCGAAGAAGTTGTCGTGAGCGGAGTAGCCGGTTAAGGGAACGGAGAGGGATGGCTCGTTGGAGAGTTTGACGAGTGAGGAGATCCAGTCCATGGACTGAACTGTTGGACTCGATGGCGTGGGCAGGCTACGAAGAAGCTCGGGCGCGATCTTATCGTTATACTCGTCGATGGAACCGATGAAGGTGCCCGTTAGGCTGAAGCCAGAACCGTCGAGGTAGACACCGAACCCAATACGGGCGTCGATGACGGAGGAGTTGGTGGCGAAGTCCTGGAGGTGAAGGAAGGTGTCTGTGAAGGTTTCCTGCGATCCGAAGACAGAGAAGCTGTACTGGAAGAAGGTGACTGCTTCCGGGGCGGGTTGAGTTTGCATGTAGAAGGTTACAACTACACCGAATGAGTCACCAGCACCGCGCATCGCCCAAAATATATCGGAATGCTCGGTGGAGGTGGCGTGGGCCACAGAGCCGTCAGCGAGCACGACGTCGAGGGCGATGATAGTATCCATAGCTAGGCCCCAGAGACGGCTGTCGTAGCCGTAGCCACCGTGGGTGGAGTGGCCGCCGATACCAACACCTGGGCACGTGCCGTGGGGGAGAGCACGTTTGCCTTGGTCCCAAATACCCTGTGCAAGGTTCCCGAGACGGACACCAGCCCCTACCGTGACGGTGCCGGTGGTGGTGTCGAGCTCGATATCGTGAAAGTTCTCAAGATCAATAACCATGGATCCGTCTTTGCCACCAGACGAGAAGGATGCGTAGCTGTGACCCCCCGACTTTGCTTGGACTTTGACATTGCTCTTGCCTGCACAGACAACGGCATCCTGGATATGCTGCTGGGTTGTTGGGATAACGATGACAGCTGGAGTGTACGGAAGGCGCTGGTTGTATGGCGCAGAGAGCTGCTGGAAGTTTGGCGAGGATGCGAGACTGATCGGGACATTCTTATCATTAAGACAATCGCTGAGACTAGCAGGGCTGCTAGACGAAGGCGTCGATGACGCGGTTGTTGCAGATGTGCTGGAAATCGGCGCAGTTGAGGTGGAAGAGGGTGTGGAAGGATCTGAACCGCATTTCCCGAAACCAGATTGGCAGCCGGGTCCGCAGTACGCGTCGGTCGAGCCACACCAGCCATATGCGCTGCAGCAGGATCCGAATGTTGATCCGGCACACGTGTAGCCTGTGGAGCCGCCACAGCTTGCGTCTGTAGAGGCTTTGACTGAGGGGGCTGGGATGGCGCTGGCGACGCTGCCTAGGGAGAGAAGACCCAGGAGGAGGGTAGACGTGTAACCCATCGTGAACGGTTAATCCCGATGTGGGAGTCCGATTATGAGTTTACGCTTCGTAGATAATATAACGAAGGACGAAAGGAAATGGCTCAGAACTTAAAACGCTGCAGTGTGATGGAGAGTAAACGATAGATAAAACGCACACAACGAATGAAATGAGTTGATAATAACCTCATCATGCTAGGAGCAAATGGAATATATACCTCTACCCCATACCTAGTCAGACGATCCCCACCGCATCTTCTCCCGATCCAAGAATAACTCTGATCCAGTTGCTGGGCTAGTGCTCGTTGCTACCTTCGCCCAAGCCCTCGCATAGGCAATTCCACGCGCAGCTAAGCAAGTAAGCATGCAGGAACAAGCCGTCGCGCGTCACGTTCTCGTCGTCAAGCGGAGGGACCCGCGAGCTGTACTCCAAGGCACAGCCAGCTATTGGATGGTGATTGATGACAAGCTGACAGGCCTCCAGCGTGGAGTTCCGGTAGGCCAGCGGCGTGGGCGAGGCTTGTGCTGCGTCTCCTCAGCCCTACCAGCCACCCTGTCCTTGTTACAGCCACAAATCCCGCCCGCTACAGCGTAATTGTTTCATAGGTCGGAGTACAGCGGTCAGCGTTGACAATCCTTTTCGTATGGCGCCAAGATGCTCAGCCCGAGGTTGCATCGGGCGGGCAATGTTTCTTCACTCACTTCTTCCTGGTTGCTTCGTGTACGCATGGCACACTACATCTGCGTGGCCTTTTCGTCGTAGGCGTAGGTGTTTTCGACAATGTCTGGGCCATTAGAAGGTCGCGGAGGGAGGAACGGACGCCTCAGCTGGCAACGTTTTCCAGCTGCCAGATGTCCATGTCCAAAAATAGAATATCGGCCCGATCTACCCGTTGATCTTAGATCTTAGCTTGGACATTCAATCACTAGCGTGACTAGTAATCATTAAGACCTGGAGGAAGTCGCGGTCAATGGCTTCGGTTGGGAGGAGAGCGAAGGGGTCTTGCGCGTTCACGTGACTTTAACGTCACAAGTAGCTTTCCAAAAGCTTGGAGCGCACCTAGGTCATTTCCGTGCTACATAGAACTCAATAACAGAAAGCTAATTCCCACACGCCTAAATTACCAGAGTCTTGACCCGCTAAATTAAAGATCACAGCAAAGAAGTTTACCGCCTAACCCTATACTTAGACCATGCATATGCAAGCAAAAGCGCTGTCAATGATACCCTTCCGACCAACGCCGTAGCCACCGCCTTCCTCACAATAGGATAATACCCCTCAAGCGTGGAGTTCACCGCGCTCCCCCTCACACCTAGCGCATCTCTTTTCGATCGTCCCCAATGCCTCCCTACGCCTAGCCCACCAATACCCACTTCTCCCGGCTCTTTTTCAACAGGCATGCCTTGTGGATCCTGCTTCGGCAC
Source organism: Mytilinidion resinicola (assembly GCF_010093595.1). Taxonomy (NCBI): domain Eukaryota; kingdom Fungi; phylum Ascomycota; class Dothideomycetes; order Mytilinidiales; family Mytilinidiaceae; genus Mytilinidion; species Mytilinidion resinicola. Next base: position 83,089 of record NW_022985444.1, read on the forward strand.
CTCTGTATCCTCCTCAGCCCCAGCTGAACTCTCAGTAACTTGACCCATTTCAATCGCTTTCTGCTTCCTGAATCTGTACGACATCGCCCACAGAGTGACCCTCACATCCCAGCTCGTAAACGTAGGATACGTCCACATGTCCATCGCTTTATGCGGCGGTATGTGCTCCAGCAGATCCGAAATCACGCCCAGCGTCAGTCCCCAAAGCAGCAGCGGTTTCTGCGTTCTCCTCGCTGCTGTGTCACCCGTCCACCACCCCTTTATACTTCCAATAACGCCTGTCGACGCTTCGGATTCGGGAATGAAGCCGGGTATAGAGCTGCAATACGTGCTTTCCGATGGTAATAATCGGACGGCTGCAAACATCATCTGGCCGAGCATGGACTGCAGGAACCAGCGCTTGATGCCTAGCTCAGCTTTCGCGAGCCGCTGCGACACGTCGGCGTACTCGAATGTGCGCTGGGCGGGGGAGAGAAGAGCGCGGAGGGAGACCCAATGCGTTGAGGCAACTTCTGTAGGTTGGAGTCTAAGTGGCGGAATGCTAGGGCTCGTGAGGAGGAAGATATATGGACATAGCACCATAAGCCTGAGCACAATCGCATTAGCAAAGACATCCCATAACCCGAGCTCAAGCCACTACTACAGAGTTGGTATACATACGGCACCTTCCCCCAACTCGTCGTAACAACCCGCTGCGGCAAATTTCCAATCGCAATGGCATGCGCATAGCTCAGATCCACCCCGACCTCCTCCATCGCCTCCCGCACCGCTGTAACCTGGTCATCCTCGTCCTCCGGATCCCGCTTCCCGCCCGGCAGCGCGACGTGTCCGTTCCAATTGTCCCCCGCACGTGTCGCGCGCTTGATGAACAGCAGCTCCGGGTCCCCATGCTTGACCCAGTCTTGCGCGAAGAACGCGTCGAGTATGTCCTTCAACTCGAGTTTCTTTTCCGGGTTTGAGGCGGCTGAAGACCGCCGCCGCCGATGCCCATGGCTTGGTGCATGCGCGTGTTTGCTGTGGGCTGCGGGCCAGTGGGAATAGTGCGGTTGGATGCGGAGGATAAGGGCGACGGAAGCGCGGCGGGGTGCGGTAGGAGGATTGGCGACTTCGGGGAAGGGGTGTGCGGCGAGGTCGAGGAGGACGTCTTTGAGGTGCGCTACGAGGGGCTCCGTGCCGGTTTCCATGGTGTTGAGGGATTTGGGGAAAGTCTGGGGAAGCTTGAGGTTTTGGGGAGGTGAGGCTGGTGGCTGGCAGGCTTCCTTGAACAAAAAGTGGCAGTCCACGAATCCGTGATTCCATGGTCTGGCAACATGCTCGCTTTACAAAGGTACGATTGTGTACACTTGCCTGACACTGTTTGAGGCCCCCTGGTATGCCAGGATGATCTGGAAAGAGGCAGATTCGACATGCCTGGCAGCTCTTCGGGCCGCCTCAGACGGTGTTGGACTGCCACTTTCCAAGGTTTATGGTCAACGAACCCTCGCTGGGTTGAAGCTTGTAACGTCCCCCCCTGCGTGGCGGAAAACCCCCCGTGCCGGAACGAATCCATTGTTTAGGCATCCTAACTCTCTCCCTCGCGATTCTGTCGAGTTTTAATTAGTGCACTGTGATTTTTCAACCATTTCTGCCTAGGAAACTGGTGTGCACCTAAAAAAATACAACGCTTTTGATCATGCTGTCGATCGTTCCTTTTAGAGCATCCAGAACTGCATTAGTTTCGCATCCCTGCTGCACTACGACTATCTACAAAATCTTTAACTTCGGAGCATTAAATTAATCGTTCCATGACGAAAGAAGATAGTTCTAAGCTTTAAAGATACTTAACCCTTAGAAGTATGTGCTCCGGATTTATCCGTGCGAAGGGGTCTGAAGTGTGTCTTAGCATGAGGCTTAAGCGCGCTTACGTGGTGCGGTATTAGATGTCTAGCTAGTTGTGATGTATTTTACGCTATGCCTAACTGATGCGAGTGTGGCGCGCAAAACGACCCCGCACGCTCCACGTGATATTCAGGATGTAATTTGCTTACGTTAATCAAGCAAAGCCTAGTTAACTAGCCTGTGGCTATGCCCCACAGCCTTGCGATCCAATGCACCTTTGGCTATGCATCCGGTTAACCAACTCAACTCTGTAAGAACACCTAACTTACAGATCTCGCCACCTTACAAGAGTGTGGCCAGTGCGGGTCGGCACCCTCCCTGCTAGTGTTATCGATGCGTTCGTCTGCCCCAAAAGATATAAGCGCATTTGTCTCGTTGCTTGCGAGTTCGCCTTTCGCATTCTAATGGCTGCATGTCAGTCTTGCCGCACCACACTAGAGGCTATGCAATTAGCTGCACCCCCCTAATTAGCCCTTTACACTCCTGTATAATTTAAACGTTCTATAAGGGGTGTAGTATAGTGCGGGCCGGCCACCCTTAATATATAGTGTTAAATCACTTTTAATACTATATATAAGTTAACACTTGCAGGCATGCTTACACAATAAACTATTTTGCATTCGCACTAATTTTGTATTCTTAAAAATTAGCGTAGCTCTAAGTACCTAGCTCCAGGTCATCCATCTGCCACATATTTAGAAAATTAAGCGAAGACTCCGTATCAGGATGTAGGGGGCCAAGGATCTTTCCCCGTAGCTTAACGCACTTTTTCATTAGTAAGATAGCCTCTGTGTTTTGGCTCTGGGACTTCCATGTATGCGCCAGGTTGCTCATGCTGCTCAGCGTGGAAGGATGCTCCTCCCCAAGCACCCTCTTTGTCGTCTCTATTACTTGTATAAACAGCTCTTCAGCCTCCTTCCACCGGCCTTGATTCCAGTACGTCGACGCTAGGTTGGCCATGCTGCTCAGCGTGGAAGGATGCTCCTCCCCAAGCACCCTCTTTCTCGTCTCTATCACTTGCACAAACAGCTCTTCGGCCTCCTTCCACCGCTCTTGACTCCTGTACGTTGATGCTAGGTTGGCTATGCTAGTTAGCGTGTCTGGATGCTCCTCCCTAAGCACCCTCTTTGTCGTCTCCATTGCTTGCACGTTTAGCTCTTCGGCCTCCTTCCACCGCCCTTGATTCCAGTACGTCGACGCTAGGTTGGCCATGCTGCTCAGCGTGGAAGGATGCTCCTCCCCAAGCACCCTCTTTCTCGTCTCCATTACTTGCACATTTAGCTCTTCAGCCTCCTTCCACCGGCCTTGATTCCTGTACGTCGACGCCAGGTTAACCATGCTGGTCAGTGTGGAAGGATGCTCGTCCCTAAGCACCCTCTTCCTCGTCTCCATCACTTGCACAAACAGCTCCTCGGCCTCCTTCCACCGGCCTTGATTCGTATATGTCGACGCTAGGTTGGCCATGCTGGTCAGTGTGTCTGGATGCTCGTCCCCAAGCACCCTCGAACTCGTCTCCATCACTTGCACAAACAGCTCTTCAGCCTCCTTCCACCGCCCGTCATTGTACAAGGCAGTGGCACATCTCCATCCCAACTCTTTTCTGGGGGGGCCAGATGACAGAGCGAACTTAGCATGCCGAAGCAATCGTCTCCACTTGTTTCTACTCTCATGACTATGCTCTTGTCCAGTGAGGCCAGATGACAGAGCAAACGTAGCATGCGGAAGCAATCGTCTCCACTTGCTTCTGTTCCCATGATTATTGTGTGGGAACACCACAAGCAGACGCCTGATCGCTATTTGACTTTGTTGACTCAGCAATCCCTCTTTTCTAAGCCAGTTGCGTGTCGAGATATGCACTAGTCGATGGATGTCCAGCGCCGATTCAGCCGTTCGTTTGGTGACAAATGAGTAATTGTTGAGGGTTCCTACTGCATGTCTTCCCTGCTCATGCGATGAGGCTGCCGGGAGAAGAGCAAGCGGAATATCGCTTCGGTTCACACACGCCATAAAGAGTAGATACTTAGCTGCCAAAGCATCGTGGCGACGAATCTGCTTGAACGAAATAAGCCAGGTTGCAGCTATTATGTTCTCAGATTTCCGATAAAGAGGTTCAACTGACCCCTCCCTTTTCTTAGCTAGTAGTGATAGATATTCTTGAAGCGTTGTTTTGTTGACGTTGACGTAGGCTGCTGCATGCACAATAGCTAGAGGGAGGTACTCCAGCCGTTTCAGCAAGAGGTCTACCTTCTCTTTCTCATTCACCGGGTTGACCAAACACGTCTCCAGCATTCTTCGAGCCATGTCCTGTTCCATCTCTGGCAACTCTACAATACTTCGTGGTGCCAGTTTTGCTGCTGTCTCCCTGTCAGTTGTTGTGAAGACAATAGCCCCCTGCGCAGAGCTTGGTAGGAACTCCATTAGGCCGACTGCCTGAGCCTCGTTCATGTTGTCAAAAATAAGGAGCCAGTGCCCTGCGCTCTTGTTGCTTAAGTGGATTTGTACCAGCTTCCTGACATCTGCCTTCTCATTTAGAATATTAAGCCGTCGAGCAATGTGCGCATACGATTGATAGAGGCTCTCCTCATCGCTTGTAGATATCCAGAAGACTGAGCAGCTCTTAAGCTCTAGTCTGATTCTGTACGCCAACTCCAGCGCTAGCTGTGTTTTGCCTATCCCACCCGGGCCTGTAATTGCGACCTTTGTAGTTGATGCTCCGACGAAGAGCTTTCCTTCCAGCTCGGCCAGTTGCGATTCGCGACCAGTAAATCGAGCGTTTTGGTCAAATGGTACGATAAACGGCGCGGTGTTAGCTGCGGGCTAGGCTTTAGCGATTTTTTTGAAAAACTGGTGTAGCTTAGACAGTACCTTTCTCCATTTCCTCCTGGAGTCGCTCCTGTGCTCTCTCTATTCCTTCGCCGTATCTAAACTCCATGGACACACCGAAAATTCCAATTAAAGAGTACGCCATATCTTCTTCTTGCGTTGTCTGGCGGCCCGCCATCCATGCCATTCGCTCGGGAACGCTAACTTTGTCGAGAGGATCGCCCCGTAACACTGTAACCGGGATGCGAGTAATCTCATAGATCTGCTGCTCGAGGGAGTCTTTGTCCCCGAGTCGCTGACGATCTGAGGAAAAGAACTCGATTGATGCTGGAGCTAGGAGTTCTTGAAGCGTCCAGCCTCGAGTAAACCATCTACTCTTTCGAAAGGATGCTTCCCATGTACTCTCGTGCAGATGTGCATCTGCCATAGGCGTCGACACATCCGAGAGGAAAGTGTAGCATCTTGCTGCATTCTTGTACCACCGGAACATGGAGTTTATTGCGTTTGAGAGCTCGCGGAGATTCCATTTGTCAATACAACAAGTGTCGACCCAGAAGTACTGTATATGGTCACGAGCCGCTTGTTCGCCGCAGAACAGAATCTTTTCATAGCCAGCCTTGCCATGTCCAGTGCCATTTGCCAGATCTTCGAAGAGAAACTCGTCATCGCCCCAGGTGTGAGAAAGAATAGCATATGGCGGAATTGTTTTCTGGCTGAAATTTGTCCAGGCGAGTCGCCCGGAACCATCAAAGTAAAGGAGTCGCATCGCAACAACGATAGTTCAAGAGAGCGGGCAATTTGCAGGTAATTCGGAGGGACGGCTACGGGGTTGCAGGGGAGATGGTAGCGCTCTATGTATTATGATGGTGGGCTGTGTAAAGGCTGTGTAAAGGCTGTGTAAAGGCTGTGTAAAGGCTGTGTAAAGGCTGTGTAAAGGCAGTGCAAAGGAGGCTCAGCCGCATCATCACGTGCTACAGAAGTAGATAAGCATGCTGACTAGTCGTACTTGACAGTGCTGAGAGGAGTTTGCTACTAGATTTTGCCACCATATACGAGGACGGCCGACCCGCACCGGCCACTCTCTTTGTCAGCTCAAGCTGTGGTAAGTCAGAGAAGTACCTTCTGGTACCGTGACAGATCACGTGCCCAGGCTATAGTGCCTGGGTACCCAAGGGGGGGTACTAAGGCCCTAATTAGCCACACGTTTACAGCCACAAGCTTGGCTTGCTGGGTGACATAAGTAAATTACATCACGATGCTTATGTTAGACGTGCGGGGTCGTTTTGTCTAGCTGGATTAGTAATTGCTTCCGACCAGAAGTGCCGACCAGGGTAGCGACCTTGCATGAATTTGCGTGCGACAGCAGCCACAAGGCTGATGACGACTTCCTAGTATGGCAGCGAGGTTCTAAGGCTCGGATAAGGCCCTTTTATGAGCATTAGGAGTGATGGGAGCTCGATAGTGGTGCTGTGGCGACGGAATTCGGTTACGCTATGAAAGAAGGCTCTCCGCAAATTAGACGCGAAGGCAACAACGCGAACGTAATTTTTAGGTAGGAGGTGTTTTGAATGTTTAGGAGTGGCTACAGTACACTATTTATATAGAATTATGGGAAATCTCGATGTGTGCACAGAGTCTGAGCTGTTTGAAGTCAAAGTACCCCTCATATTTTCCGGCACGGTGGGTTTTCCGCGACCTAGGGACGGACGTTAGGGATGTGCGAGTCATGAATTCTCTGATTGGTTACACGGTCCGAGCATGTCGAACTGAAAGGAACACAAGGAAGACCCGGGGCATTGAGGAGGAGAACTTGGAGTGGCCAGCAGCGCTGCTGCATTCGAGTAAGGGTTCTACTTGAAGTCATCTGCAGCAAGGCCAACCGCACATGCCATGCTTGAGTATATCAGTTCAGTGACCGTCTGAAGATGAGTGAACATGCTTTTTGATATGTAAAGGCCTGTTATAGCATATTACGAGTGCGATGCTGACATGCAGCTTTGGAAGGCCATCATTGTGCTTTCTAGTCACGTGGCGCTCGCTTTTGCTTCCAACGGGTATATATCAACATGAGCTTGGCTTTTCCTCACCACCCTACCACCCCACAGCATCCATCCTCCACCATCTCTACTAGTACACGCACACTACGTACGCGCTATGGCGCGAGCTCGCCTGGATGCCTTGCCGGATGAGCTCACGCTCGAAATCGCCAAGCACCTCAAGTCGGACCCAGCTACTCTCAATAGCTGGATGCGAACAAACCAAAATCACCATCGGATTCTTTGGGCGGGATTGCACGGAATAGCCATCGTCAGCGTCAACGGTCAGACGGCTTTCAAGCACGCTCTCTACTGTCTTGACTCTCGTAAGGTTAGCTACCTGCTATCCCATGGGATCGACGAGTGGGTGGGGGACCAGACATGGAATGCTCTAACTCACATTACCCTTTGCTACACGGTCAATCAAGACTTCCAACAGCGACCGGCAAGGCTATGGAACCAGCTCCCCTACGATTGGTGTGATGCTCTTCCTGCCCTGAGATGCGATGAAGATGTATTGAGATCAGTGCAATGTTCATGCGCGGTGCTGTCTGAAGATTCTCGGCAATCCACGGCCCGTGCACACGAGACTCATATACGAAGTATAGGGAGAAGACCTTTGCAATACGCTATACAAACTTGAGGGACTGAAAACAGGACCATGGGACTCGATGTCTCCAGGACTAGCTGTGAATATAGGACCCATAGGACCCCAAGGAACTCTCACATAATGCGCCCTTGTGACAAGCTAATTGGCTGATATTTTCAATACGAGTGACGCGTATTCTATGCAAGGCTGCGAAGTTCGGACAGGACGGACAGGAGGGGCAGAAGCAGCGTCAAGTGGGGCAAAAATCTTTTGGTCGATCCGTGACCGCAGCCATATTCTACGAAGCATCAATCCTCTTCCCGTCCCTTCTTTTGCACTTCTTTCAAGTGTCCAGCCTCCGTAGAGAGTTACAAGCTCAGCACCCTCACAATGCCTTCCAACGGGCAAAAGACTGGCATGGAACCCTACACGATATTCCTTCCGCTGCACACGTTGCTAATATCGTATAGCCATCCTCTCCGTCTATGACAAGACCGGCCTCCTCGACCTGGCCAAGGGCCTCCAGGACCGTGGCGTCAAGATGCTGGCGTCCGGCGGCACCGCCAAAATGATCCGCGAAGCCAATTTCCCCGTCGAAGACGTATCGAGCATTACGAAGGCGCCAGAGATGTTGGGAGGACGAGTGAAGACACTACACCCGGCGGTTCATGGGGGCATATTGGCAAGGAACCTTGACTCGGATTCGAAGGATCTGGCCGAGAACAGCATTGACAAGGTCAGCAATCTGGGCCGAGAAACGCATCTCGAAAGGCTACAAATCGCATTTCGGACGATATGGGCTAACGCGCGGGACCGTCAGATTGACTTCGTTGTCTGCAACCTATACCCGTTCTCCGAGACCGTAGCGAAGATCAATGTCACGATACCCGAGGCTGTGGAGGTGCGGATATATCTACCCAATACATGAAGCGACTATCTAATATCATATAGGAGATCGACATAGGTAGTTTCCCCCGAGCACGATTCTGGCCTGAAACTGACCGCACTTTCGTACAGGTGGCGTCACATTGCTCCGAGCCGCTGCAAAGAATCACTCCCGCGTTACCATCATTAGCGACCCCAAAGACTACCACGACTTCCTCACGGAGCTAGAGAAGGAGGGCGACGTGTCAGAGAAGAGCAGGCAGCTTTACGCTCTTAAGGCGTTTGAGCAGACCGCGGACTACGACACCGCAATCTCGGACTTCTTCCGGAAGAAGTATGCTGGAGGTGGTGACCAGCAGCTGGCATTGCGATACGGCGCGAACCCACACCAGAAGCCGGCTGCTGTCTTCATGAAGGACTCGGCACTACCGTTCAAGGTTCTATGTGGATCCCCGGGGTATATCAACTTGCTTGATGCTCTCAATGCGTGGCCGTTGGTGAAGGAGCTCACTCAGGCTCTGAACTACCCTGCTGCTACGAGCTTCAAGGTATTTACCCCCCTCTCGCCCAAAACCTCATGCTTACTTCTCCCTAGCACGTCTCGCCGGCAGGCGCTGCCATTGGCGTGCCTCTGAATGATGTTGAGAGGAAGGTTTATATGGTAGACGACATCGAGGGCATCGAGAAGTCTGGTCTCGCTCAAGCTTATGCTCGTGCCCGTGGAGCCGACCGTATGTCAAGCTTCGGCGACATGATCGCACTATCGTCGGAAGTCGATGTATGCCCTCCAATTCCTCTTTTCGGTACTAATTACTCACACATCATAGCTTCCAACAGCAAAGATCATCAGCCGCGAAGTCTCGGACGGTGTCATCGCACCAAGCTACTCTGCCGAAGCGCTCGAGATACTCAAGAAGAAGAAGGGCGGCAAGTACCTGGTTCTCCAGATGGACCCCGAGTATGACCCGCCTGCCACCGAGACGCGGTCGGTCTACGGGATCAACTTGCGACAGCAACGCAACGACGCTCACATCTCGCCATCCGACACCTTCAACACCATCATAACCCCCAAGGACTCCGCACCGCTATCCGAATCAGCACTTCGGGACTTGACCGTCGCCACCATTGCGCTGAAGTACACTCAGGTAAGCCAATTCGTAGACTTTAAATTGAACCACAACTAACACCTCCCAGTCTAACAGCGTATGTTACGCCCTCAACGGCCAGGTCATCGGCCTAGGCGCCGGCCAACAATGTAAGTCCTACTCTTCCCCTCTCCCTCTCCCTTACTAACATTCACAGCCCGCATCCACTGCACCCGCCTCGCTGGCGACAAAGCCGACAACTGGTGGCTCCGCTTCCATGAGCGCACCCTCGGTCTCACCTTCAAGAAAGGCACCAAGCGCCCCTCGAAATCCAACGCCATCGACCTCCTCTGCTCTGGCTCCATCCCCACCGCTCCAGGCCCCGAGCTCGACGAGTTCGAGGCCAACTTCGAGCCCGGCCATGTGCCGAAGGCGTTCACAGCTGAAGAGAGGAAAGAGTTCCTCGGGAAGTTGAGCGAGGTGGCGCTGAGCAGCGATGCATTTTTCCCGTTCGTGGATAACGTGTATCGCGCGGCGCGGAGTGGGGTCAAGTACCTTGCGGCGCCGACGGGGAGCCAGAATGATGGGGTGGTTATGGAAGCGGCGGAGAAGTTGGGGATCACGTTTGTCGAGCAACCGATTCGGTTGTTCCACCACTAAGGAAGAGGGTACATCGAGGACTGTAGGATGCTAGATAAGTGCATGAGGTTAAAAGGTAAAATACCAAAATTCAGGAGGTAGCAATGATTCATGATTGCCTTACCTTGTATGAACTAGTGATCCCATGCCACTCACTCCGACTTCTCAGCGACTATGGACCAGCGGTGTCGAGGGCATGGGAAGCGGAAGACGCGTACATTTTCACGTAACTGGGGCGGAAAGCAAGTATAAATTCATGCCTTAACCTCCCAAATTCATGACCCCTATAGAGACCACTTTCTCGGGTTTCGAAACACCCAGAATTATCCAGCGATGGATGTTCCGGCGAGACTGAGTGAGCTTGGTGGAAGTTAGGGGAGATCAACCTACCTCAGAGCAAATTTCTCATGGTCTGGTGAAGCCGTCAGCAGATGAAGACGATGTTCATGGGAGTTTTGTGTGCTGATCAACGCATCGTTTCTCTGCTGATCATCGCGATACCTTACTGCTAATGCCCGCTCGGCGGTGTTCCTTAGAGCAAAACTTTAGTGTCATCTTTCTTGGCCCGATATTTTCTCGTTGACATGATAATGGCCAGTGATTGCAAGGGAGTTGATCAACATCATCATCTTGTGTTTCTACTTAGAGCTAGCTCCATCACGAGGTATTTCGCAGATTTTTGCATCACCCCGCAACTCTGATCCCTCTCATGGGTGGGCGAAAGACTTCGGTTGTACCACTGCGCAACAAGCGCCCATGAGATGACTGACATAGGATGTTGCTCCTCGAAAAATAAACGCACTCTCATCATGAAGAAGGCTTACCCCAAAAATTATATATTTATAGCATATTCCGGAGCGCCAAGACCAACGGCACGTGTGGATCATGTGACGAAGCTCCGAGCGGACGACACCGATAATGAACGAGGGATAGAAGTCGCGTTCCCCAAACGAAAATCGCAGAAGGGAGAAGTCGAGTCTCGACTCAGCGTTCATTCCATTTCCGCACCTGGATAGGATAGGCCGTCTGTGCCATGCAGCGTTGGGTCTTTCTATAGAAATGACCCATAATTAGTAAATACGCAGTGCTTTCAATGTTTGATAAGCTAGGTAGAGTAAAGTGTTGCTTGGTGGCTGGTGAATAAGACGTTGAAGTTGGAAACCTCCTAAGATATCATCGGGACGGTGAATTGGAGTCGAATTGGAAGCTGATTGAAGTAGATTGGGGTGGATTTGCTTGTTTCCCAAACAACCTGACCACCGTTGCGGTCTTTTTCATCTTGTCCCGATTTACGATGCGGCGCTGAAGCACTACAAATACCGGCAAGTAGGCGGTGCTGTCAGCGTGTGATAGCTCTCTGATTTACGCTGTTCAGAATTTTACATCGTACAACAGCTTTTCAAATGCACTAAAGAACCTCCAACGGTGGTGAGTGTGTGCCAAAACTTTTGGCAAGGCTTTCTAAAAAGAAAGGTCGAAGGCGCTCAGGGGTATTTATGCCGAACGAAAGACTAGAAGCTCCCTCTCTCTCCCTCATCGTGAGATTTAAACCACAAAAGCTTCAACCCCTCCTTGCGAAAACTAAATTACTAGAGCCTCGACGCCCCGGTTTCGCGGCTCACGAATCTTGCCAATCTCATACGCTAAAACCGTATGATCCGCATAATAGAGTATAAGCCGCCAGCGACGTACCCCCTCCGTGCCCAACATACCCTGCAAAGGGCTGACCGCAATGCCGAGCATCCACCCACGGCGCCAGCCATCCTTCTCTTGTTCTGGAAATGGGAGAAGATGATCGAGCCGGAAGCCGTACACGGGCTGTGGGAGTTCTTTGTCGTCGAGCTCGTTATATTGGGTCAAAGTTATGACGGCGGCGCGGCCGATGCTTGACGCAACGATGACCACGCCGAGCTCGGGTATTTGCTCAAAAAAGCACATTCGGTCTCGTGACTTTGGAAATTGGCTCTGAGTTTGAGCAAGAGGGTTATGTAATACGATGACGGGCGGAGACGTAGCCTCGGAGGTGAGTGGTTGCACTAGGAATAGGTCCTTTTTGGCAACAATAAGGACGGGGCAGTGCGAGTTGGATGAAGATGTACGGCCACCGTCCGAGATTAGGTGTTGCATATAGAAACGGCGCCTAGGACACGTTAGTGAATAGTTATTTCTTTATATGGAGCGATAGTATTGTGTCTCATCGTGGGGATTCGTACACTTCTCTGCCACCGCTTGTGGTGCCTCACGGTATTTTCAGAAGCCCGATTCGGACGGAAGTCCCGCATTTTGATCGACTGGTAAACTCGACAGGCTACCCTAAGCAGCTGCAGAGAAGTGTACATAGCTTGAAAGTTAAACTTACCTCGGTTGGCCAGTTGCGGCATCGGAGGCAACAATTTCTTCCTCTTCCTCAAGAGAATCATCGTCGTGCATCCATTGAGAGTCAAGATTGAACGTAACGCCGGTGTTGTTGTCAACAGCCACCGTTGCAGAGGCAGGAGCAGGAGTACGAGGACTGGGGCTGCTAAGGAGCTTTTGGCCTCCGGGAATGTTGAGCTTGCTCGCCGAGATGTCCCAGAACCAATGAGACTTGGAGACTTTGGAAGTGCCAAGGGTTACTTCAATTAGATGAGTCTTTTTGAACGACCGAGGATCTAGGAATACTGAGTTCCAGAGAGCGTGAGGATAACCGTGCTGGTCAAAGCACGTGCACTGAGCAGGTTGCGTTGGCTCATGCAAGACGCCAAAGCAAAAGCCGAGACTGAGACGCTCGGCGTAAAACGGTGTCCGGTGAGTATCCCAGACGAAGACTTGCCCGGCAATCGTACTACACAAAATCCATTGGCCCTTTGGATCCGAACCGGTGTTGTTGAAGTGGACGGCCGGGATGTTGTCGCCCATGTCTGCTGATTCCAATTTCCTTTCATAGCTTCGGGCCCTGGGGATTTGTTAGAATGTACATTTGTTTGCTGCTGTCTGAGGCGGCCCAGCAAGTCTACAGATCGCTCCAAACGATAGAGCTAAAATTCATCTAGATCCATCGAGGGACTTTAGACAGTGGCAAGCAGGTGTACATAGAAAGAGAGGAAGCTCTTACGGATCTAAAGCTAAAGATTCTGCGGACGGGCTGAGCGCCAACACGAACACGCTAACCTTGCGGGTGTTTGCACTGACAGCAATTAACCGAGCTTCGCTATGGATAGCCAAGCCCCAAGCGCTCTTTGCAACGTTCGTATGGAAGAAAGGGCGGACCAAACAAATGTCGTTTGGAACGGTGGTGTCGTGGGGCTCATGCTTTAGGATATCCTTGACGAAGAATCCGATCACGTCCCCATCATCACAGGCAACTAGAAGCGCTTCCTCGTGACCGAGAAAGTCGAGCAGAATACGGTTCGCCGAGTGCGGATGGTGGGGGTCAAGGTAGCCTCGTAGACCTGGCCTAGTCACGGGCAGACCAAGCTTCAAAAGAGGTTTGCTAGACAGTCTCTGTTCGGGAAACGTTGGGCGATGGACATGTATCTCTTCGGAACAAGCAAGGAAATAGAGGTTGTGCACTTTCGAAAGTGCGGTCTTCAAGCTGTTAGCGTCGATGGTGGAAGACCAGTCTCGGCAGCAGGAGAGGAAGGGGAGCAGTAACGCTGAGCATGACAAAAGTGGCACACTCATCAAGTACTCGGCCGGTACTCATCAAGTACTCGGCCGGTACTCATCAAGTACTCGGCCGGTACTCATCAAGTACTCGGCCGGTGTGTACACCTGTTTGCTTCCAATCCCTGAGACTTCGCTGAAGCACCCCAAACAGTAGCAGACAGGTGTACACAAAAGCAGCTTGTTCTAGAATTAGTGTGCCACCTTTGCCATGCCCCGTGTCGTAGTGCGCCACCATTTCAGGTGGCCCACAGAGTGTGCAGGGCGTTCAAAATGATGATATTCAGAGATACAAAAATGAATCGAAGCACTCCAAACAGTGGCAGCAAGAAGCTAACAGGCCTGACAATGTATGTACAACGAGAGAAGAGAGGCTTACCAGATTAACACGCCAGTCGGAGACCCTCTCTGGCTTGTCGTCGTACTCAAATCTCTCGGAGCCATTTTGACCCACGATGGACCTCACCGAAACCTCCTGGAATGGGCGTCCTCGGTCTGCCATGGCTGGTGGGCAGTCATCTCAGAGGACAAAGCTGAAAGGTTGATGCTGTGATGCTGTGATACTGTGATGCTGTGATGCGAGGAACGAACAGGAGTGACGGAAGTGACGAGGCCGAAGTCCCCACGCGGGGCATAAAACAAGTGGCACTCTAGTTGAAGCAAGCCCGGGTGCCACCTTTTTCCTGCCCAGCGTGGTGCGTGGGTGCCTAATGTTATTAGCACGTGAGGCCCACCTTCACTAGCGCGAATCCTGCAAAATGCGGTATATAAGCTCGCTGCCCGGTCGCTCCTTCCTCGTCTCTCCCCCATACTTACCTTGTTGGGATCACCGAGCTCATGAATTCGGCTGATCTGGTAGACTATCCTGCATTGCACACCGCGGCGATGGGCTACTATGAATCTCCTTCGGGGGCTTCACTGGCGTAATTTTTGCTGGCCCGCCGCCTCATGGCACAACCTTTTCATTGATCCTCTTGCCTTGTGCAGGATGTTGAAGAAGAGCCTCGATTATCATCGTCAGCATCATCATCGTCTCACCATATGACGATTGAGTGCCAAGCTGTCTACTTTGCTGTGGCGTTTCGCTGCTGATGGTCTCCAACGAGTGAAGAAAGTCCACCTGCTCTGCGTTGTCTTGCTGTCCATCAGGTCTCTCATTCTAGGAGGATATCACTTGTGCGTCTAGTAATTACATTGAGCTGCAAACCGTCGTATATTTGATGCGCACTGAACACCGCGCTTCTAGAGTTGGTGAAAACTCTGCTGGTTGAGGCCACGAGCCAGCCTCGAATCCTCTGGAAATATATCTGCCAGCCTACTTTCGACTTCTTTCTTTGCGCAATGTCCTTCAACTGCGTGGCTCCATATCAACAGCCAAAGATGGCTTAATGCCACCACGCTGGTGCCCTCGTGAAGCTCCGGAGTCACCAATATCTCTACGTTCCGCCCTTTTCTTCTTCTGAGCACATCTTGGCCGTCGTACATAGAGCTTATATGATGCTGTGTTCCTTCGCGCCCGCAAATTGCTGCGTGTACTCTTGTTGGGTATTGGGTCCCTGAAAACGCCTCCCAACCGTTGACGCATCGCGAACACCCTTAATAGCCGTCACATCACCATGATCCATCCCGAGTGTCTGATTGTAGTATCCGATGACCCAGTGACCCTTCAAGACTTCTTCCTTATTTGTTCAACCGCTTCCTCAGCACCGCGCTTCCCACCATTGGCGTACTCTGTAGCTCGTACCTCAACCTCCACATCCACCTCTTCTTCCCCAAACTCCTCCCCATATAGCCCCTCCTCGCTCTGCTCCCCCTTCCCCTCCCCCTTCTCCCCAGCCAACGCTCTATACTTCCTCCGCCTCTTCTTGTCCCCACTGGCCTTCTTTTTGCTCTTCTCCCTCGCCTTCACCGCCGTCCGCGCGCCCTCCCCTAGCTCCAACTCCTCTATTTTCTCCGAGAGTAACCTGCGCGCCACCTTCCGGTTCTGACTCCTGGACCGCGTATCCTGACATTTAATGACTATGCCGGTTGGGATGTGCTTGAGTTGCACGGCGGAAGAGGTCTTGTTGATCTTCTGCCCACCCGGCCCGCTGCCTTTGAGGAAGTTCTCGATTATATCATTTTCGGGTATGACGAGCCGCGGCGGGAGGGGCTTGGAGGGGAGAGAGAGGGTAGTGCTGAAGGGTCGGAGGTGGGAGAGGTGGAGGGTTGGTTGGCGGAGGAGAGGAAAGCGGCGGAGCAGGGTTGTGGGTGGCATTGCGAATTGTTGAGGCCCAGAGACCTGTATACGAGGGCTATGCTGCGATCATGATTGAAGAAGTAGCTGAAACAGTGCAGAATTGTATTGTAGATTCGTATTTATCGCGTCGCATATTCTATAAAATCCAACAGCGGACCTCTCGGCAGGACGCGGCGCATGGACGCTTTTCCGCGTGTCTCTCCCGTCATGAAAGCTCCGGGCACTCCCCAAAGCAACCCCTTCCAAAGTCTCTCCACTATATCACGCCCCAAGACCCTCGCAACCCGCGCGCATACCCAATTTGTATCCAGCCATGCTCGACACAACCTCCACCGCAACCCTCATCCTCCTCGCCGCCGCCACGACCCTCCTCCTCACCGCAATGCTGTACCCTTCCTCTCTCCTCCGCTGGCTACAGCGCAAGCGCTACCAATATGAGGTCACGTTCTCGCTGTACATGCTCACGCCGACGGAGAAGTTCATCTTCAGTACGTCTTGAAGCCCCCAAACCCAACCCCTCAATCCCCTACTCAACTTTACCGCCTCTTTACCCAGAACTCGGGCGGGAGGTTGTCTTGGTGCAATGCAGCGGAACAGCGCTAACTCATAGTAGACTCCTTCCTCTTCCTCTTCCTCTCCATGATCATCATTGCCGCCTCTTTATATCTGCCCGAACATCTCTCGCTGCTCGCGCGGCGCGCGTTCTACTACTGGGGCGGGGACGATACCAGCGCGACGGGCGCGAAAGAGACGCCAGGCTTTGCAAGCCCGCTGAGCGGACGAGGACGGGGACTTATGGAGGCATAAGGGAGCGAGTCACAGCGCGAGGAGAGGGCTGGAAGTGGCCTGGAGCGCGAAAGGGAAAGGGTAGAAAGATGGAGGTCATGTAAAATAGCGAGGACGACGAGGCATGGGATACGAGGGTCGTTCATAGGTGGCTAGAGCTAGAGCGTGTAGCATTGAGCGTGATATGGGAGAGCGTGTTAGGGCATGATTGGGGTACTGAGCGCATGGGCGTTTCGTTCTGAAGACACGATTCGGAGGTTGTAAGAGTAAGTCAGGAGGGATACGAGAGTGCAGCAATACCTAATGTAATCCTGAGCCAAGGAATTGAGGAGTGGACATGTCTTCCAAGAGCCTGAACTTGTTCTCAAATTCGTCACGGTGGTACTTGGAAGATGGAGCATGTGAACGCCGCATGGTTAGATTGATTGACCGAAAGCTCTCCAAAAACTGCGCTCAACCGGTTATATGCAGCAAGTCTATGTACCCAAACCAATCCAGCCACCCCGCCTTTATTACTGAATCAGCATTGGCAGAAGAAATCGGACCGCGCGCTACATGAACGAGAATCGAGATGCTATCCCTGTACAATATAAACCCCAACCTCTGTATATAACCCATAACCGCCAGCGCTCTTGACTGAACCCCATCTGTATACCCACCCAGAACACTGTTCCAACCTCTAAAAACCCAGTTCTTACTTGCTCACCACAGAACCTCCTCTCCCTCTCCTTCCCCCAACTCGCTTGCTCAATCCAGTCCCTTCCTCCACAGATCACATCTACCCAACCATCACCCCCGCCACCTCCCTCAATGCTCCCTCCCCATACTCCCTCGTCCAAACCACCCCCCCAAACTCCCCAAACTCCCTCCCCCGCCCATCCCCGCCCACAAGCACCAAACAAACCGGCACATCCCCCAGCTCCTCCACCCCGGCCTTCTGCGCCACCACCCCTCTCGCAAACTCCCACTGCCCCCCGGCCCCCTTGCCATCCTCCTCGCTGCTAACGACAACCACCACCACGACGGCGCCCGCGTGCCGCAGGAACGCGAGGTGCGTGTCCGTCATGCCGACGGCGGGCACGTAGGGCACGTGGCGGATGCGGGCGTGGCGCTGGGCGAGGGCGCGGCCGAGCGGCTCGAAGGGGTCCGTGTGCGGCGGGGACGCGGCGGGCGAGGGGGGCGGCGGGACGACGGGGGTGAAGAGGACGAGGAAGGCGGCGGGGTGGAGGGCGTGCAGGGCCGCGGTGGTGCCGTGGAGGAGGGTCGCGGTGGGGGGGGACATGCTGCGCAGGGCTACTCCGGAGATTGGTGGGGGTCCTGAGAGGGAGGTTTGGCGGATGAGGGATGAGAGGGTTGAGGGTGAGAAAGTGGTGGTGGAGCGGGTGGGCGAGATTAGGGTGCGGTATTTTTGTTCGCCCATGCTATTGAGGGTGGTTATGGGGTTGATGAGAGAGGAGTCGATGAGACAGGGGTCGAGGTTTTTTGGATGATGAAGGGGTTTCGAGTGTTTAAGTTGAGTCGTGGCCTTCGGTAAATGGCCGTGGAAAGTTATGTGGTGGATGGAAATAAGATATATAGATAAGAAGTGGAGTTCGATACTCGGTGTCCGGATCTTTCAATAGCAGATAGTCCTAATAGATGCCAAAACATCTAGGCTGGAAAGCTCGAGACTATGAGTTCAACTATCGAGGTTGTACAGATCCACGGACACAGGCAACAATTGGTTGCGCCAATGGGAGCTAGAGGGTTCGCCGATCCCAATGGGGAAATGTGGTGGAAGCCGCGGGTATCAAAATATAGACAACACTAGCGTGAGTTGTTTGAAAGCAATACACCAGTATATACGGATATGAACCGTGCAGAGTCTCAACCGCAATCCGTCAGTGTGTCGACGGATGAGGTTTCAAGTAGAATCAAGAACGGCGATCAAGAAACGGCGATTGGGACGATAGCCTCACGATGAGAGCTTAGATCCGCAGAGTAACGAGGATCGGCGAGTCTTCAAATATAGATAGTAGTATTGGAAACGATGCTATGTAGTGGTACGGCAGGGGAGGGTATGAAGTTGTACGAGATGTTGCGGAGACCCACGCTATACAGGCCGATGAAAAAGCAAGACTTACTGCCTCCGCCAGTGAGGGCACGGAAGAACGGCAATGGCAGCAGATCCGAGGTCGTTGCTTGCCCGGCCTAATTGCTGTCGGGCGAAGAGGGGTCACACCAGCAGGATTCGTGTGAGAAGGCCTGCAGAGCGGTGGTCTCAAAGGGTGCTGGATTGGGCCAGCTTGCCAGCAAACGGGCCGTTGGAGCTGACATGGGTGGGGTCTCCGGGACCAGAGTCATCCTGGAGCAGCTCGTGTGCGAATGCCGTTAGAAAACGGAAACTGGCGATGGCACAGTGAGAGGGCAGCGATGCTCGGGAGCCCTCAGGTCGACCTGAAGGAACACAATGCGGCGATCCTCATGGCCCGGAGCGTCTGGCCCAGGGCTCTCGCGGCATGCAGAGATAGATTAGCATTCATACCATGCAGAACGACACGATATGGCCAGAAACCTGGGAATGGCACCGATGCGGACGATCCGCCTGACGTCCGGCGGCCAGGTGCGCGGGGGGGTGCGGTTCGAGAGCTGTGCAATGCAGTCCGGGGGGGCGGAAGGGCGTGAGGAGTCTGCTGCAGAGCAAAGGACAGAAAGTGAACTCATACGAGGCCATCAGCCACTCACAACGGGCTGCAATCTCGAGCGCGGCCGCGCCAACCGACGGCAGCACTTGGGCAGGATGGTTGTGCAACGCGAACATGCTCGCTTTCTCTGAATCAGTGCGGCCAGGCGAGCGTCCTGCAGAGGGCGCCCAGTGACCGCGACGGCATGCAAGTGACTGCTGCACGAGAGAGGGCCCTCAATGGGCATCAGCACGTCGTCCGCGCCGCGCGAGAGCCAGCTCCATGCCGTGAGGACAGGAGCCGGGGAGAGGGCAGGGCGATGCGTCGACGAGCGGCTGCATCGTGCTGGGTCGCGGCCTGGTCGTGTCTGCGGCGGACAGAGGCAGCGGGCGGGAGAGCGCGGGCAGGTCGACGATGGGCCGTCGTTGGTGAATGGGGGAGGGGGCGGCACAAGAGGCGTGGGAGGGGCACCAGAGCGTGGGAGGGGCCGACGATGGACGACCATGTGGGGAAGCCCTCGACTTTCACCGTCCCTTGGTCCTTGGCGCCCGCCTCGGACTAGCTGCTCGGCTGTTGGATGGGTTGATATCGACGCGCCGCATGCTGGACAACGCGTCGCCCTACGCACCACCACCACAAAACGCTGACCCGTGGCTCGCTGTGTCCGCATCGCATCTGGAAAGCAAAAAGCAGGGAGCAATGCCTTCGGTGGCCAGCGACGGTGAGCGGACTCGTGCCACCTGCCGGCATATACGCGCTGATGCAGTATCGTGTAGTCCCCGTCCTCAGCCTGCCCGACGCCATTGAAGCACTGCAGAGGGGTGAGTTGTCTGCAGTGCCCTTCTTCGTCTGCCGCTAACCCGCGGCAACAGCATCGACGACGCCCGCAAAGCAGCGCAGGACCAGAGTGAAGGGCGCCGTTGACGCGATATGCTACCATGCGTTTGATGCCGGCCTCGATGCCGTCAGCCTCGACGGCATCGTCGACGTAGTAACGAGGCAGACCGATCTAGACCAGACGAGTGTAACGACTCTAATCAAGAACCTGTATCCCGCCCAGCGAGTTTCCGCAGACGTCGCCATCCGTATCGTGGGGTCACTCGGCCAGGCTCGAACGAAGCCTACGCCCGCAAGCCAAGTGCTCCTCGTGAAATGGCTGATCAACACCTATGGGGTGCTTGAAGACGCCAAGGTCTTGTCAAGACTATATGGCGTCCTCTTTGGGATGCTCGATATGATCAGTCTGAGGTAAGAGGCAGCCCATGCACCCTCGTATCGAACTCAGCTGACCTTCCAGAACATCACTCTGCCACCTTTTGTCTCTGATTACTCGGCGAAAGCACGTAAGGCCGTTCAGGATCCAACAGCTGTACGTTGCATCTTGGTTGCACGACATCCGCGTACGACTTAAGCGGCTACTGACAGAATCTCAGACTGGAGCTGTCTCGCGGCATCGGAAACGAGCCAGCCCTCCAGGGCCTTCTCCGCGTATACAAGGACTACTACCCGGATATTATCGTCGGCACTGCCGCGACCACCCGAAACTCGTTCCCTCCGGTAAGAGCTGAACACCTGTTGCCTTTGCTCTAGTCCATGCATATTGCCGCTTGCTTTGCAGCTTCCGCATCCATCGTTCTGCATGAACCCCAATATCTCATCCTCTTCTGCGTGCTAATTTTAGAAGAACCCCACACCAGAATGGAAGACGCGGATTCTGGCCATCCAGGAAGCCGGTGAGAGGAGTCTCGATGGGTCTGCAGAGCAGCACAACGGATTCCGAGTCCTTCGCCACGGCTCAAAGAGGAGCAAGATCTCGCTCATTCCGGAGGTCCATACGTATCACGCGAAAGAGGTAACCAAGCTTTTGCCATGGCTTCTCGATCACTATTGACATTTTGCCCAGACATCGGTGACGCTAGAGGAGATCGATAACGTCGACGACTTCGTCGAAAAGCTGGACCGGATCGAGCTACCCGGGCAAATGATCTCGTATCTAAGAGATCCTCTTCTACAGAAGTATCTCGCTCTTCGACCTTCTGAAATCGCTTCGAAGAGACTAGAGTTATGGCTTGAAGCCTGCTTGTGGGACGTATACGAGTCTTCCCAACTAGGAACTGGCGCCGATCAACGCTCGGAAATTATCCGTGGACTACTCAACCAAATACGAAATACCAAAGTGAGTAATCACTCTCATGCTTCTGCCTCCAAGTACTAATGAAGCAGGCTATACTTCCAATTGCGGACGAGTTCTTGAAAGCTTATCTAGCGCAATGGGATGGTATTAGCGACGACGATGTTATCGTAGACATTTTAGGGCACCTCCCCCTGCAGCCATTCGATGGTCAGTGGCATCCAACCAAGTCGGCGAGCAGGAACTAACGCAGATTAGATGTCTACAAGTCGCATCTCCAGCTTGCGGAAACGGCTTTGATCGCTAACAACCCCCTCGCACACTCCAAACTCCTCCACCTCTACACCAACATCCTCCGGAACTGGAGCACCTCCGCCTGCACAATCGCACCAAACCCCCCTCCTCGCTCCCTCTTCCCTCACTTCACCGCCCTAACCACCCACGTCTCCACCCTTTCCCTCTCTATCCTGTCCTCCACCCCCTTCCCCTCCTCGCCTACCATCTCCGCTATTCTAACCTTCCACACCATCCTCTCCACCTCCTCCCTCGAAAATGTCATCCCCATCCTCATCCCGCCGCCCCACCTCACCCACTCCCTCCTCACAGCCCCCTCCCTCGCCACTCTCGCGCGCTTCTGCGCCATTCTCTCCAACCTGAAGCGAAAGTTCGACGAGCACACGCCCCCGATCAGCGCGTACTATCCATACGAGATGACGAATACGTATAACGGGTATCTGATGGATACATGCAATAACCTCTGGAGGAGCCGCGCGCTGCTGACGACCGATGCGAATGCGAAGGGGTGTTTCATCGACGACGCAGTAAGGAACGCGCTCAATGAGTATGTGAGGGGGATCGAGAAGGGGTACGGGGTGCACTCGTCTTTCGGCTTCACCCGCTCAATGCTTTTCTCCTCGCTGTCCGCGGCCGCGTGGAGGGAGTTGGAGGGGAAGGTGCTCGCGAAGCGGGACCGCGAGCAGGAAGGAACTCCTCAGGGCTCAAATCAGGTGAGGCACCAGGGCCCGGTTACGAATCAGAGCCTCCTGACGCTGGAGAAGAGCGGGGGGATTGCGGTGAATTGGAAACTGTATCGGTTGTTTGTGGTCAAGTGGTTGGGGGAGAGGGGGTGTGAGGGGGTGCGGGATTTGATGTTTGCGACGATGAGTGGGTTGAAGAAGGAGGAGAGTGGGAAGTTGGATGCTTTGATTGCTTAGAGGAGGTGGGTAGATGAGTAGTATGCATGGGGTGCGGGCGTCATAGAGGGTACGCTTGGTTGGTGACTAGTTCAAACCCTAACATGACTATTACCATGGCTCTGAGCTTGATATGCGGAGATTCGATTGGTGAAGAGCTAGCTGCTTGTGCGGCTAGGGCCATTCTGTGGTTGGTGTCGACATTTGTTCTTAGAAGGGTGCCAATCTCCTTTGATGGAATGAAATTGGTGTGGGTAACCTTTTAGCAAATGGTAGGTCGGGCTTTCTTCAATTTTCTCGTCTTCGTCTTGATCTCTCCGAGTATCGCTCAAGCTCTCAAGTTACGTTATCTATTGCCCCTTGCACACAGGGCCCTTGTCTTCTTCTGGAGTGTAGCAACCGTTCTTGTCCTCTGATCCGTAAGTGGCGAGAAATTGAGAGCGTTCCCATGTGCGAAAAGAATATTTCCCACGTAGCATTTCTTCAGATATTTCCTTCGCCCAATTGAGCATTGCGTACGGGGACGAATGTCCTCTACCCAGATGGACGGGGTATTTGTACGGGAGGTCGAGCAGCTTTTTGCCATTGCTATCCTCTACCGTTACGTCTGCGCCAGCTTCAATAAGAAGCCTAGAGTAGCTGAGCGAGCCTTGTGCAATGGCAACTTGCAAAGCCGTCTTTCCGTAGTCATTGCGAACCTCGAGGTCTTTTGTGAGCGATATGATCTTTTTCCAGAGTCAAATGGTCCAGCATTTACTTGCTACGTACTTCCAGCGGACTTTCTCGAGCCAGGAAGCGTAATGAATAGGAAGGTGTCCTAGGCACATCCTAGTAAAGTGAACACCGTGTTCAAGGACAACTTCTGTTTTCATATGTTCGCCAAAGAATAAAGTCTCCACAAGGAGTGAAACCTTCCGTGGATCATCATCTGATTTTTCACCAGGTATTTCACCCTCTAGATCTTCTTCATCCACTTCCCTTCCTCCAACCTTTCCTTGTCTACGTCTTCGTTCTCGATGGTTGGAAAGCGGAGGCAGTTCAGATCTGCTCCAAGCCTCAGAAGTTCCCGAGCAACTCCTGGGGAGAATAGACGTTCTCTACAGGCCTTCCAGAGCATGGTGAATCCAGAGTTTTCGGGGCAACTAATCCAGCCATATAGTCCCATGGCCGGGCTTTCCCAGTGAATATCCGCGCCCGCGTCAACAAGAAGCTTAAGGATGGCACTATTCCAGGCGTAAAAGGCGAGCGGGAGCTTCCTAGTCATAACGCCATTAAATTCGTCTAGCCTCCGCGATGGACTTGATACTCCGCCCATAGGATCTGCCCCAAGCTCGAGCAAGTTTTTGATCTAAATGTGGTTTATTAGTCTTACAATGTTTATGATTTATCCACTGGGAGGGACCATAGTGAGAACGTACCACTTGAAGCACGGAATCGTTGGCGCCCCATTGACACGCACACGTACTTCCATGGTTGCAATCTCGTCCATATACAAATCTAGGGTAGCTAGGTATACGTTGCAGATAATCTCTCAGGTGATCTGTGACCTTATCGAGAGTCATCGTGCGTTTATCTCCCAAACCGATCGCGTAGTTGAGTAGTTTATTGATGAGACATTCAGAAGCATTCTCTAATGCCCATCCTAGGACTGGCCAGTCGCCGTGTTCATTGACCCCGCTGACGTCGTAGCGCAAGAGGTACTCCACGAGGTTATGATGTTTGCGCGCGATTGCTTGTCCGAGTACTGCGCGCAGATATAGGTCACGTCCGTCGTTCCGCCAATCGACGTAATTGGAATACTCTGAACCCCAGGATAATGCGCGCTTGTGAAGCTGTCTCTGGAGACGCTCGTGGAGTAAGCTATGAGCTTGGATGAGACGTTTCAGACATTTATCGTTGAGGTAGCTGGCGACCTCCAAGTGCAATTCCGTGGGGAGTTCGAGAAGCGACATTGTGGCGTTGATATGGAAAGCTAGCGTTAGAGGAGAAGAATGGGCCGATAGAGAAGATGGAGATAATATTTTTGCGCTCTTGTGTGCTTCTTCAAGTTCGGGACAGTGGGTCCTTGACCACTTTGAAACTCATTTTGAACCACGGATCAGTTCAACCGCAACCACTAATCAGTCTCGCTACCGGTTATTGAACCTCATCGTCGTACAAGAATCTACGTCGTCTGAGCTCGAATAGCTTCACATGTGTATATTCACTGCGTTAGCACGTCAATGCATAGTTTGAAGTGTCTTTCGTTATTCAAGATACCCAGGGATATAGAACTCCTCGAAAGCCAAGTTCCAAGTATGCTCCATTTCCAAGTAACCTCGGCACCTTGAAAAGACGCTGAACATGCCCTCTCCATCGCCTACCGAAGTCGCCATTCAGGCGTCAACCTCGATAGTATCGCCGTCAACCTCCACTCCGACCCCTTCTCCCTCGTCCTCATCGCTGTCGCTGCTATCAGTGCTATGACCATCTGAAAGCTCGGTCAAATCGATAGTCCCATGGTTCACGACGTCGGGAACGTCTTCGCTTTGGTCGTCCGTGACAATGGTATCGGGGATTGTCTCCATCCCATCCTCTTCTTCCTCGTCTTCGTCAGTATGGTCATCTTCAGCCACAGTCAGGTCGATAGCCCCTTTATTCACAGTGTCAGGAGTTCCTTCGTCATCGGCATCTGTCACGATGATATCGGGGATGTCGTAGATGTTCCCAGCGTCATCATGGGTAGGGGGATCGAACTGTTCAGGATTAGGAGTAGATGCTCGAACCGTGCTATCACTGGGGTCTAGTGCTTTCGGCTGTGGCGAGGGACGCTGGGATGAGAGCTGAACTCTATCTTCAGCTTTGGTGTGATCGGTGGTCAAGTCGAAACGCACATGACGTTGAGCGCTACTCAGCGTCCTGCGACCGATTCCGGAATCACGTACAGCGCCCCCAGTTCGCACATAATCTTCCTTATCTTCGAAGGTAACCTTGCGAGTAGGTGGGCGTGTTTTCTTACCCTGCATTCGGCGACGGCGCAAAATTTTCTTCAACACCAAGTGTTTGTCGTGTTTCGGCTTGTTGGCATTCTCTCGCTCCCAGACGACATTCCGATCTTCCTTGTCTTTACAGATCAGCTTCTCCATCTCGCGCTTCCTCTCTTCCACATCAACGAAGAAGCCTGGGGCTACCTCTTTCGCAAAGATGTCGGCGTCCCAGTGAAACATCTCACGCTCCTGCGCGATACTAACTTGCCATACCCTCCGGCTGCCCCCAAGGTCGCAAGTTTGGTGCGCACCAGGCCACTCCACAATCGCACCCCACACGCTTAGCGGCACGCTCTCGGGATAGTACGCCTCCACCATCGCCGCATATACGAAGTCCCTGAGCTTACCACCGGACCACTCATGATAATGATCTGCGGTATCTGGCTCTTCGGTCGCTTTCCAAATATCCTTCAGGAGTATACCGTCGAACAGGGGGATCCCGCTCTCGCACCAAGAGCTCCGCAGACCAATGCCAAGGTTTGAGGGGTGTGATGGTAGACTGGTCCCCGTCATGTTCCGCGTGTGCCACACCAGACAGCGCATAATGTAGTTCTGGAAGCCGGAGAGGAAGTAGGTGTTGGCGAAAAGCCAGGCGCGGGCAAGCTCTTCGATGTACTTCCGCTGTTGGTGAACCGAGAGCCATTTCATCTTTTCAATCTCCATCTCTAGCGGCTGGATTTCATCAGCACTGCACTTCGCAGCTGCGGTCAAAGCTCCGCGATGGCTATTGCTGAGGTTTGCGTGGCTCAACGCACGCAACAGTTCACCAGCGCCCTGGGCGACACCCCCGTCGACGTCTTGAGCGGAAGTTTTGTCACCACCGTTCTCTACACCTGTAGTTGAAGATGCACGGGCCGCAGTTCGAGTTCCATATGCGGCGACTGAAGATCCAGACGCGGCAGCGGAAGGTCTGGGAGCAGAAGCCGCGATACCACCCCTATTCCTCCCCTTCTTCTTAGCCAGCTCAGCCATCTCCGCGGCCTCCTTCCGCTTGGCCCACTCCTCGGCCCACACCGCCCACACCCCAAAGTCACCCCTATCCACATCCAACAACGACACCCATCTCAGCTGCTTATCTCCCCGATACCCTTCTTCGCAATTCTTCTTGAACGCCTTCCAGCCCTCAAGCGTCATATGCGTCGCAAGCAAGTACTCCCCCTGCCCCCTCAGCGCCTTCCATTCCACCTCCTCAAAGTCCATCCGCTTCCCCAGCCTCAAAGGGTCAAGGTAGATCCGCACTACCACCTCGCCGGACTTCTGAAGCTTCTCGCTCCGCTCGATCTCCTCCTGAATCTCAGGCGAGTACCAGAACTTCGTCTTGAACTTGATCAACTGCTTCGGCGGCGGCGTCAGAGCCCGAGGCGGCGGAGGAGACGGCGGCCGGATGGGCTTGTAATTTTCCACGGCGTCTAGTATCTCCTGAAACGTCGGCTTGGGCACTATGAAAGTCGTGCGAGCGGGCTCGGGAGTGTCGCCTTCGCCGAAGTGCTTGGGCGGTTTGCGCTCGCGGCCGGAGGTGCGCACTGCGACGGGAGCGGGCTCTGCAGTATCAGGCTTGGAGAAGTCGGCGACAATGGGACGGGTGCGGGCGGAGGGGGCCTGTGTCTTGCGCTCGGGTGTCGAGCGGGCGGAGGTCACGCGGTGTTTGCGCTTCTTCGCTGGGGTGCTTCTGGGCGTCGTGTTCTTGCCCTTCTTCCTCTTGGTCGCCATCGTTGCGGATGGAGTCTGTGGGTTGTGGTCGGATCGGGGTTGTGTTGTTCTTTGTTGTGGGGGGTGAGGTCGTGGTGGCAGGCTGGGAGACGGAGGTGAGCGAGGTGGGCGAGGTCGGAGAGATTCATGGAAGGGGTGTATGTACGGGCGGAGGACCTCAGATTCACTGCTGTCACGATGAGCTGAATGAAAGCCGAAGCTGAAATGTCCTCGGGTAGAGTAAGGTGCAGAGTAGGACGATTACTGCGACGAGGAGGAACTGGAAGAGCATTTCTGATGTCTATGGCATATAGAGAACTACCTCGTCGCCTGAGAGGAAGAGTGGAAGTCTTCGGGTTTTCTTGCTGGGAACGAGGCTCAAAAAACAGCGCTGATACTATGTCGAGATGCGGTGAGTGATATCGCGTCGCTAGGATCTGCCATTGGGAATGTTCTACTGTTGTGAATGATATCGCCCAAGGCAAGTCTCATGCGATACTGAAATCTAGAAGAAAGATATGCTGGCGAACATAATGAGGTTCCCCGAACGACAAAGTGAAGTGGAAAGGACGTAGAGCGTGTCTAGTCACGTGAAGCAACAAGCGCGTGGCTACTCCTGCACTTGTCTTCCACCACGTCTTTTCTGAAGCTTCTGCACCCACGGCCAAAGAAGGAACCGCCTTACCACGCCTTCTCGAACATGGCGGCGGAGTGGGACAATAGCCAGACTGGTACGCTATTTCCTTGCAGATAAACTGACAGACCTGAAATCTAACGCGGTGCAGGAACGCCGTGGAAGCCTTATATGGCCAACATCAGTCGCGCAAAGCCAGAGCCGTCTCTGCCAGAGCCCGGAATTGTTGGTTATGTCACGCAAACTCTACTCGAGTGAGTCAACCTTAGCCTTCTTGTAGATATAAGCTAATGGAATGTAGGATAAGACCCGGAGGGGAAATGGTCACCATCATTGTCGGCACAGGGAATACCCAAGCGACCTTCCAAACTTCAAAGTCATACATTTGCACAGCCTCCAAGTTCTTTGCCAACGCCTTTCAAGGGAGCTTCCGCGAGGCAGACGACCGTATCTTGCGATTACCTCACGATGAGCCATCCTCGTTCCGACTCTGGCACGACTTCTACGACAAGAAGCATCGCCAAAAGGCTTGGGAGTCTTGTCTACAGCATCCTGGCCCCTGGGAGTCACGTCCGAATGCTGTGACTCGCGCGACCCTTTGGGAGCTTGTCAAGGCCTGGCTCTTTGGAGAGAAATACAACCTGCCAGACTTTCAGAACTGTCTTATGGATATTCTGCGGTGTGTCACGCGCAGCGGTTACCCTTCCGATGCTCCTGGATATTGCATACCGCTCTCTGTTATGAAGCACGTATATGAGAACACGCTCGTGGAGTCACCCTTGAGGTTCTTTGTGGTCGAGAACATAAGCAGACAGCTCGATGATCGTGTCAAGAAATGGGAGAACTTTTCAGAACTAGAAGATTATACTGGATTTGCGAAGGAGATGTTTGTGGGTCGTGACAACTGCATTTTCGACAGCAAAGACCGGCTTGTTTGGAAAATGCGGGAGCACCTCTTCTACGTTGCACCGAAGTTCGAGCGTCAGGCCAATGTCAACGGAAAGATAGCCGTGAGTGAAGCGAAAGATCATCCTGAACTGTGCGAAGAGGATGTATGGTACAGCTTTACAAAGGAAGGTCTTGCGGTGGTGCGGGATCCGGATGACATTTGGTGAGACTGGAAGTCTAGAGAGGAGATAGCAGGTACCCAAAGATGCCGAGCTTCTAGATAGTTGCACTCAGTGATTGTGTACTATCCCTCTACTAGTTAGCTGAATTCAACCTTCCAAACTCTCAATGAACTGAGAATGAACGTCTACGATTTGCTAAGTGAAATGGTGAATGGTAAACTCAAGAGCCGCGCGGATGATCTGGCGCAGGAAGCGCACTGCTTCTGCCTCACTTACTTCTCCTCAGCCCTGACCTAATTACCTCCTCTTGCGAACAACCCACTTCATGACCCTTGTTTCCAACATGTCGACGAATGAAGACACGCAGAAAGTCACGACTCTAGTCGCGAAGATGGAGGTCAAGCCATCCGAAGAAGAAGGTAGGTTTTCGCTCTCAAAGGAAATGTACTTCGGACTGACATAATAACAGAGCTATGTGGCCCTTGCCTGCGTTGCACGCCCAAACCGGACCCTCCCAGGTCCGCCATCTGCGCCACGGAAGCTTTCATGGAGTACATCGTGCACATTTCCGACTCTTCGCCGACCAATACTGACATTGAGTAGAATGAAGCCGGACGACCAAATCACCATCCATGTTGCACCGGAGACAATCTGGCCACGTTCACGACTTCGAAGGAGTACATCTGCCGCATCTCCAAATTCTTCGTCAATGCGCTTAAGGGAAGCTTCCGAGAAGTTGAAGATCGAGTCGTGCGTCTGCACCATGACGACCCAGCTGCGTTTCGGCTGTGGGTCTTCTACGAGAGAAACGAGGTCAATACCAAGGGAGAGGTTTTGGAGGCGGAAGTCCCATGTGCAGTTCAAGGAAAACCCGAAGACAACGCAGAGCTGTGCTCCTATATGTGGGATCTCTCTAAGGCGTGGATCTTCGGGGAAAAGTACCAGAACTCAGGTTTCCAGGACTGAATGATGAATGTTCTCCGCGGGCTCAAAGAGGACTGGGAAATTGGCTATCATGTCCCAGTTTCACTTATGGTTCATATCTGCGAGAACACCCACAAGAAATCGCCACTCCAATTCTATGTCATCGAGAACATATGCAAGCAGCTCGACAACAAGAAATACATCTGGAAAGATATCAGTTGCTTGTATGCATACGATGGGTTCGTTGAAGAGCTTTACCTTGCTCGCAAAACCCCGAACTTCACCTCGAACGAACACAAGTGCGGCGAGCTTACTTACGTTGGCCCCCGGGATGATGAAGACTACGAGTACGAGAACGGTGGATGGGGCCCATCCAGCTCCGATAGGCCTGATTACAAGAATGAAAAGAATTGGCGATGCAATTGCAATCATCAGGTAGTCTAGCAAATGGTATCCGATCTATTCATTGTGAAGGAAAACGAGGCTTAGTTCGCGCAATCTGGTAGATGGGGCCGAGACGACCTTGATATTGATGGATGGGGAATTGCAGAACCGGCTGGCGGATAGTGGGAAGCAAGAATGAGCAGAGCGAAGGCGACTACAACGCCGGCGACAAGTAGAACTCGAGATCGGGGCTACATCACTGAGATCTGAACTTGTTGAAGGCAATTTTCCTATACATAAATTAGCAGAACACAAATTCTTAAATTTCAGACAAAATAACCAAACTGCCCCAAATACGCGATCTTACTTCGTGACTCACCTCGCAGATTAATCTTCCCCGCTGCTAACCTTTCTCCTCCACATGTCCAACGCACATTTCCCTCAGAAACGTGCCCAAAGCACCGCCCCGGAGAGGCCATTTTGCGAGAACGTGCGTAGGCCTGAAACGCGATTCCATAGCGCACCAGCCTGAACATCAGACCCATTTTCGATTGAGGGGGTCTATACTCTTGTTGTGAGCCATCCCTGGAGGCGGTGCAGGGTAAATAGAAGCGGTAATGGCTCGAAGCTGCATCATACAATGGAAATCTGGGAGCGCAGAATAGAGCCGGGGCCCCAACGTCCGCAATTCGCACTACTCCATTCCTGAGCCATTCCTAACATTGGCATCCAGCTGGCAAGAACCGCAATGGAGTTTCAATCTCCACATGGAGACTCATGGCTGAGGAATGAGCCAAATCGTAAACGAAGCGTGGATAGCATCGTGAACGGTACGCCAGAACAGCCACAGCCATGGCTGACAGATCTGTGGTATAAAGCACCCATCATGGGCCCTCTTCGTGAGCTCTTCACAACCACACCTTACTCTCGAACCAGCAAATTCAGAAGCACATTGCAAATAACTCTGAGATCAGACAATCCCCCATCGGCCTCTCAATAGCCATGTCAAGCTCAGACATCCCGATCGCTGACTCCACACTCCCGTGGGTTTCCTACAAGGGCGAACGACCCAAAGTCTTGGTGTCAGTATCTCCTCTATTCAACATGCTAGGGATCACAACTCACCTTATTGCAAGACCCGTCGGACCAGGCCCGATGCGCACTGTCAAAGCCGGGACTGGCGCAGAACAAATCACCTTCGAAGTCTCCTTAGAATTCTGCAGAAGCGAGGAAAATAGGAACCTGTTATTCCTAGAAGCCGACCCAGGCGAGAAAAGCTTCCTGGCGTTTGAAGATAGGCATCCAGATTGCATACAGGACGTCCTGGAATTCTACTCCGCAGACAAGGGGCAACCAAATTTGCTGCCCACGCTTACCACAATGAAAGCCGCATGGTTGAACTTGTAGAGCAGCTAGAGAGAGACGAGGAGTTCTCTTTCAAGTTTATGAATTGTCATAAGCTCCTTCCTAAACGTTGCAGGGGTATAACGAAGTTCTGCAAATATGTTACGGACTTGAACAAAGAGTTGCAAGTGTACGGCTTCATGGACGCGATATGCTTTGCGCGAGAGAAAGGAGAAGACCCAACCAAGGATGCAAGCTGCAGAGAGGAGATGCAAAAGCTTAAGATGCTTATGCAGAAGCCGGGATTCGAAAACGCAATCAAAGAAATCAGCAGGCCGGTTGAGAAGAAAAAGACTGCTACCTCTTCCTAGAAAAGCATGTGGTTTCAAGTCAGTCGAGTTAAGTCTTTCTCGAAACCCAACCCGCTTCGCGGCCATTTCGGTCTCTTGCAGAATGGGTACTCACTGTTTGCTATTGCACTCTTTCCTTCTCTCCTTTTCTCCCTTTCTGTATGTTCTGTAGAGTATTTCTCAGACTTGCTTCATTTCCTGCCATGCGGTTTTAGTTTTTGGTCCTAGCTTAAGCAGAGGACGGTTAACTTTCGAGTCGATCTGGGTTTTGAAATTCCAGTGTTCCTGTATCATATAGATCATCATTCTCATCATATAGCCTTGTTATAAGCGTGCATACTCGTTTGCCACACAATCTGTATTGGTTCGTGACATTGCCTTCCGTTCAGGTCTTTTCTCATGGATCACCTCAGGCGGTACCGTCGACACAGAAAACTCTCCCAAGACGCGCCTCTTGATCTATATTCTCAAGCACTTGGTATTCTGCGGCGTTTTAGGATAGTCTCTTAGAGGACCTCACGCAGTAGCGTCGCATGGAAAATGACTAGGGAAGCGGGACGCCCCGATCTGAAAGGCTCAATTGATGACATTGCCCCCTCGTTCAGACTGGGCCGTATGAGGCATCCCACACAGCGACGTGCAGGGTTGACATGGCGCACTACTTTCGAGAAAGCGTCATTGACTCCAGGAGCTCATGACAGAAATGCGACGAAGAAACGTATTTTTTGGAGACTGATGAGTGTGTAAGTCGTCCCTCATTGCTTGCGGTGCCCCAACGAGTTCACGGACCGCGCAAGATAATACCCTCTGAACTTTTGAACGGGTGTTGAGATACCACATGCAGTGATAAAATAGTGTAGACACTTGTGAGCGAGTCACCTGTTTCATGAAAATCAACATCGACTCAAAAGACATACTCGGCCCCTCACTGGTTCTTCGAAATTCGCTTCGCGAATGCCCGCCCGTAGGGCGGGCCAACACGCTCAACACAAATACTAGCTCAACACCAATACCTAAAATCACCAGAATCGACCCCTTACACAACCACAACGCCTTTATAGTATTAGCTAGAAATCTAATAGAGCGTATAGTGGTGCTAAAGGAACATTATTCTAGCATATAAACTTTAAACCTATGCTGGTTCTTGTGTTACTTAAATTGTAAACTATAAATAGTACCACATCTTTCTAACGCAAGAACTAGAATATGAATTAAGTAGCGCTCTTATAGGCTTATCTATAGAGGTCTACTATATGCTCTATTAATAATTCAGCTTATTATATTTAGTGGCTGTGGTTGTATATAAATGCGGATTTGGCTGATTTTGGTGGGGTCTTCGGTCTGCGTTGAGCTAGGAGGTAGTATTTGTGTTGAGCGTGTTGGCCCGCCCTACGGGCGGGCATTCGCGAAGCGAATTTCGAAGAACCGGTGAGGGGCCGAGTACGAGAGAGATACAATAGAAAGGAGATCTAAGTACGGCCTCGTAGCATATGTGTGCTCTCGCCTGCCACCGCCGGATGCGCCCCAGCGAGTCTTTAAATTGTTCAAATCGATCTTGGTTTGGCCATTTGAAGGCATGTTGAGTGACCCCAAGCGGTGGTATAACGGTTAGATACTTAGGAGCAGCACATTTTAGAAGATTGAAAGTAGACTTGAGAGATTCAAGACGGACGCACTGGCGAATTCACCTTGTGATAGGTGTGCACACTAAATGCCCCCGCTGCATGTACCCCAGCGAGGTTTCTGATCATCCCGAGTGATCTCGCCCAGCTTTGTCAAAGTATGCCGAAGTATCACATGTGCTGGCAAAGAGGTGTACGGACTTACCGTTATTACTGCTTTTATTTTTTGAAGAAAGCCAACATTGACTCAAAAGGTCCAGAACAAATATACTGAGATACACTTATAAACTCGTCTTATGACAATCGTGTAAATTCATTGGATCCCACTGGAGGTAGCGGACGAGTTCACAGACATGGAAATTCACTCACATTCAAAAAAATTCAAAAAGTATCCAGAGACTCTAAAGAGTGGTAAGAGAGAGATTCATTACCTATTTTTGCACCTTTTCGTACCTGTCTGTGCACTTGTTCGAGCATGAGCAAATGCAGAACCTACCACTAGTCCTCAAGCTTCACCCCTCCGTCCGCCAGATCATCAGACCACTTCATTTGCCACGTGCCGTCCGCCTTGAAGGGATGCCTCTTTATGAAAGTCGAAACGTCCATTTGGTAGCGAAGTTCGTCCAAATAGCCCGCCACTTCGCGCAAAACATCTGACTTCATCTGGGCCTTAGTCGCCGCAAATTCCGGTATTTCGACCAAATTGTAGGGCTCCGCGGCTGCTTTGAGAACCGTATCATCGAGCAGAATCGTGGAAGCCTGACTGTACATGCACCCGCCGAGCTCCTCGCTGTTCCAGATGCGCGTCAACTGCTTGTAGACCTGGACGTTCTGGGTGTATTCTTCCTTAGAAAGACCAAAGTTATTGCGGTTCCACGTTGCACGGAGCCGCGGGGTGTAATTTTCGCCAAGCACCTTTTTGACCATGAGGTCGACATTGACAGGCTGCGCACTTGACCAGACCATTACGTCAAAATTCGCAAAAATGAACTCAAGGAATGGAGCCAGATAAGGACGTGGTATGATCTTGCCCAAATTGCGGCGGTCTGGACGGTGAACCAATGTCCCGTTGAGATCGAGGATCAGAAGGTGCTGCGGCCATATAGGTGCAAACCTGCGATGCGGTTCCAGCGCAGCTTGTTCGAGGTACTTTTTTGTTGGCTCGGGAGCTGGGCCTGTATATACCTTCGAATCACGGTTGAACGGCGACTTGGTAGGTGAGCGTGACCTCCCCTTATGCATTCCTCTGGATGGACTAGATGGGGGAGACGAGAACTCTGGATTCAGGAGCAATGAGGCAAACCCACCGTGGTGTTCATTGATTGGATTCCACCCTGATGGATGCTTGGCAACGTTTGAGGAGCCTTGAGGGATGTTCAAGGCAGAGATTTGTCCAAGGGCGGCGCGCTCATCTGTGGGGAGAGCGACGCCACCACCAGGCAAAGCAGCATCGTCAGTAAGCGGGTAGGTGCGAGCTTGATACTCAAGATGATTGTGCTGGGCGTAGGGACCCTGCACGTCGTACCCTGGCTGCGGTCCTCGCACATACTGGCCATGGACTGGGGGCCACTGAGTGTACTGGTCCTGTCCATTGTAGCCAGGCCATTGATTCTGAGACTGCTGCTGTTGGTCGTGCGCGTTACCATAGCCTTGTGACTGGCCCCAGAGGTGTGGTCGATATTCTTGCGCATTCGCAGGGCCCTGCCATTGACCTTGGACCTGTTGTTGATTTGCTTGCGGGTTATCAAAGCCCTGCCACTCACCTTGAGCATAACCTTGCTGCTGTCCATACGCACCGCCATATACTGGCCATTGAGGCTGTGATTGCTGTATTTGGGCTCGATTATGGAGACTGTGAGAATC
This sequence comes from Mytilinidion resinicola, assembly GCF_010093595.1. Lineage (NCBI taxonomy): Eukaryota > Fungi > Ascomycota > Dothideomycetes > Mytilinidiales > Mytilinidiaceae > Mytilinidion > Mytilinidion resinicola. Next base: position 118,587 of record NW_022985444.1, read on the forward strand.
TTGGGTGCGTTGGTTGTTGTGTTGACGCCAGGGAGGTGGGTTCTGTTGCTGCCAGGGAGGTGGGTTCTGCTGCTGCCAAGGAGGTGGGTTCTGTTGCTGCCAAGGAGGTGGGTTCTGTTGCTGCCATGGAGGTGGGTTCTGTGGCTGCTGCGCAGGCTGGGCCTGTTGCTGGTCTTGGACAGGCTGGGGCCGAGCTACCTCTTCAGTCTGACTGGGTCGTTCCTGAGTCGATTGAGAAAAGTTGGCTTGCAACACAGCCCGCACTGATGTACCTTGCGACATAGCCTGCACTGCTGTTTCGGCATCCCAATGATCGGCGTAATCAGCCTCCGTAAACATCACAGGATCTGGGCTTTTCTTCTTGCCCCGACCCCGACCTCGACTAGTAGTACCTCTTCCAGAGCCGTTACCCGGACGATAGCTGTGATAATGAGGGCGATAGATGTCATAATGGGGCCGATTGTTGTGAGGGCCGTAGCCGTCGTGTTGTGCACGTCTACCCGCCTTCTTCATCCCACGACCTTGAATGCGAGAACGCGTTAGCTTTAAGTGTGGGAACGTGCGGTCGAACCAAGGAGCAGTTGGAGGGTTGAACCTGCCTTCGCCACTGGCAGTATCTGATTGACTCGACGTGTGTCCAGCGGTTGCGACGCGTTGACCGTAATGCGAACTAAGAGAGACCCCCTGGAGATGTGGAGCTAGCAAGTCCATTTCTGTTGTGATGTCGCCTAGACATTTGTGCTCGAGTTTGTGCTCGAGAGAGACTTCTTGGAGACGCGGAGCCAGCAGGTCCATCTCTCTTGCAATGACGTCTGGATCTTTGCGCTGGCCGTCATCGCGAGAATTCTTCAGTCCGTCCGTCCCGTCCATCTTTGCAGCATCAGCGTCTGGGTTGCTGTTTGCAGACCGAGTGTGCCGTAGAGAAGTTTGGTCTGGCGGCATGAGGAGGGAGGGAAAGGAGTGAAGGTGGTGGTGCGGATGACAAGTGAGAGCTGCACTGGGCTGCTGGGCGTAACTCAGGGCCCCCCTCCAAGCGCGCCGGGCGGTCATGAACCTCCGCGTGTTGCTGTGTTGGGTGCGTGCTGAGTGTTGTGTTGCCCAGACAGTCAACAAGTTGAAGTTCCGCGGTTTGGCCGGAGGACGTGTTGTTCCGCGATGACGTTGACGCCCAATCACGTCCTCGTTACAAAGCAGTGCCGCTAGCGCCAAGTGGGCTTAGCAGCTTTTCCGCGCCCTACTCATCAACGTTGAAATCTCCTGCATGCTAAAAAGCTCCGTCGACAATCCCCGGCCCCCATCCGAGAGGGATGCGTGAAGAGATTCGCTTCGACAGCTTCGTTATGATAAGCAACTGCGGGGCACGCGTTGTACAGCAACCCCCGCTAGCAGAAAGGGGTTACCCTACACCAACGCCCTGTTCATCAAAGCTTGAGTCCTGCGTATCCAGCGTATCCAGCGTATCCAGCGTATCCAGCGTATCCAGCGTATCCAGCGTATTCGCAGTGTCAACGAGAGGATTCCCGGCCCGCACCCCAGCAATTTGGGGAGAACTATAGTTAGTAATGTTGTTTGTGATTACGAAATGAGGGGGACATGGTGTACAGCCACGAGTTTCCCTTCCCGACGTCATCGAAGAGCGTGCAGTAGCAAAACAGCAACCCCAGCGGTACCATGGTAGCATCCTGATAGTGCAGATCGATGTCCTGCTTTGAAATCTTCTACTCAAACCGCAGAACTATATGAGGCCGTCTACATCGTAGGTCAATTGAATATCAACCTCAGCTGCATCAAGTCTTCTTCCACATCCCCATCCAACCCAATATCTCTGCGCCTTCCACCTCCTCATTGCTGGACCCATCCAAACCCCACCAGCAGTCTCACAATAAAACCTGACCTACACCACCTCGACAGCTAGGATCTTCAGAAATGGGTTACGATCTCACCAAACAGAACTTCCCCCTGGCCAACCAGACCCACGACGGCTGGTCCACCGAGACAGAAGCAACAGCAACATGCTTCTGCGGTGCCGTACAACTCGCCTTCGTAAGCTCTGCTCTCTCCCCAACTCCACCCATCTCCACTCATCTCCTCTCTAACACACTCTGCAGCCCACCCAAGGGGACGGCCTCGTAACCACCTTTGTCTGCAACTGCAGCGACTGCCATAAGATTAGCTCTTCCATGTTTTGTTCCAACTTTATCGTCAAGGACTCACACCTCAAGCACCTGCGCGGCCAGGAGAACCTCACGGCCTTCGCCCAGAAGAAGACACCCGCGTCGCTGAAGCTGATGACGAACTACTTCTGCAAGACCTGTGGGACGCTTTTGTATCGGGTTGGCGAGTCGTGGCCTGAGCAAAGTATTTTGAGGATTGGCACGGTGGATGATTTCACGCTCATGGAGACGAAGTTGAAGCCGCAGGTGGAGTTTTTCACTGAGGGGAGGGCCGGGTGGTTGTGTGCGGTTGATGGGGCGAAGCAATTGAAGGGGATGGGGAATTAGAGACCTGGAATGGGACGAGTCTGGTGTTATAAGTATTGGGAGTCGTAGGCTCTGCAAGGCTGAGTGTGAAAATGCTTTGAATGCTCTTGTCTCAGATAAAGTCAATACACCCCGTGGAACTACTCAAAATGTCGCATTGCGTTTCGAAACTTTATCATTGCTGCTAAAAGTCGTTAATGCCTAATGGCTGTTTCGAGATTCCGGTGAGGTTGAGAGTGAGGCGCAGCAGTTGGAGGGCGGCGGCCTGGAGTCTTGGCCTTGTATCACCGCCAGCCAGCACATAGCCCGTTTCACGCCCGCTTCGCTTTCCCCAGACTTTACAATTCACATCTTCTCCACCTCTATTCTATCGCTCGTTACTCCGTAAAAGCCTTCTCCCAGTTAGAACACCGTACTCATTCTCATCATTATCGCCGTTCGTCATGTCAACACTTGTCCGGGAACAAGCGTCAAAAGCTACCCTTCCCTCCCGCTCTAGAAGCACGTCGTCAGACAATGAGCAGCATGTTACCAAACTTCGAAGAGTCAACTCGGAGCAGCCGAGAGATCTTGTCTGCCAAAGGTGCTGGGACGAGATCTTCACATCCGACGACTTTGCCAAGGCATGTTGGAGCGGCAAAGGTAGCGACGGGGAAAGTTTCGAGTACGTATATTGCATCCTGCTCAGCGAACTCCAAGAATCTGAAGCAGTTTGCAATTGGTGCAGACTGATTCTTGCCCGTTTTCCTGCTTCGCTTGAAAAGTCAGAAGATGACGTTGAGCTATCAAGCCTATCACCGTTAAATGAGGTGCAAATTAGGTTCTTGAGGTTGAGGTCGGACACTGAAGACTCTGAAGACCCTGAAGACCCTGAAGACCCTGAAGACCCTGAAGACCCTGAAGATGAATCGCTTTCCTTCGCCTTGCTTGTGCATAAAGACTCTTGTTCTATGCATGCTTGGGCTCATCCAGAGGACATTGCTTTCAATTTCGCTAGAGCCCGCCCGTATGAGCACGAGGTTAACACCGAGGAGATGGCGATGTCAACTATCCGAGGCTCGTTCTTACTAGAGGGAGAACAGGATGCTACGCAGCGCTTTCTTACTGCTGGGGCTAGAATCCGAGCGGTATCCCTACACATTTGGCCAATCTCGAGTCTCGACTGAACAGCATCAACGTGGATGAGTCGTCTCAGAGCGTCTAAGACGCAATCTTCTGCACCCAGCAATTAGGACTCAAGTACCTCTGGATCGATGCGCTGTGCATTATTCAAGACTCCGAGGACGACAAAGCCCACGAGTTGGCCAACATGCGAAGAATATACCAGCAGGCTCATATCACCATTGTCGCCGCAAGCGCGAGTGGCGCTAAGGATGGTTTCCTGGAAGACCGATCCGCACCAGAATCTTTCTCCGTCCCTTTCCCATGCCCAAACCACCAGATGGGCACTATATCTCTGGCTCTACATGGTAGATATCCCCTGAGCGAGCCCATACATGACCGAGGAAGGACTTTCCAAGTATGGATTTTATCACCTCGACGCCTTGTTTACGGAAGTCACGAGCTTGTATACGACTGCCGTACATCTGTGCTCGGTCGGAAAAATATGCAGCATCATGGTCGCAGAAACTTCCTGAATGAGTATCTCATTCCTCCGGAAGAAACTGTACCGCTTACTTCTGATCGCATTCAAGAAGTCTTGAATGATTGGTTCGAAGTCTTGGAGGGCTTTACTACACGACAAGTGACAAGTGTCTCATTCGGATGATAGATTGGTTGCTATTGCTGGCATTGCCGAAGTCTTCTCCAGCTGGCTTGGCGACACCTATGTGTGTGGTCTTTGGAATGTACAGCTCTTAAGGCAACTCTTTTGGTTTGTCCCCTCCCCGCAACATTTGCGGCCAGCCAAATACAGGGCACCTAGCTGGTCCTGGCCGGCAGTAGACGAGCCCGCACAAACGTTTAGCCTCTCCACTACGTGGCGCGATGTTCTTGACTGCAACGTTACCCTAAAAAAAGCTTCTGTACGTTTTGGACCAGCTTCCAGCGGACGACTTACACTTCGAGGTGGATTACGGGAAGCTTTATATAAGCATCCTAGATCGGATTCGGTGAGTGAGCTCGATGAAGATTTTGCAACATTCAAGACGAGGCCCAATTACTTCCATACTCATATCCAAAAAGACAGATCATGGTTTTGGCTCGATACTATTGACGAGATGGATAAAAACCCCGAATCTGTGTATTTTCTTGCCCTTGGGAAGTGCAATGAAGCTGCCGGTACCAGAGGCTTACTTCTGCCGCCACTTTCACTTGACAAGATGACCTTTCGCCGCATAGGTACTTTCACCGGTCGGGAACCATATGTTAGCACTGATTGGCCCCTATCGGAACTCACAATTCTATGAAGACCTAGAGCAGCTTTCAAGGATCCAATTCATAGGAATGACTTTCCTCTCGGCATCGTTATTAGCTTGGAAGGGATGCATTTGCTGCTATTTCTCTCAGTTCATATCATCTGAAAAGCTTAACTTTACCTTCTTATTTCAAGCACGTTCTCTATAGATTCTGTAGACTTTCAATAACGCATTCTTTGCAAGAATCCAATCAACTTCAAACCAGAACTTGCCATTTCAAAGGACTACGAATCATCACCCAATGTAACTTCACCTAGATTCAAATTCGCGCTTAACCCTACATCGACATACCTTCTCATCAAAGTCAACACCTCTCTTATTCAACGTTCCTCCGCCAGCATCCTCACCCCAGCGTCCAAAATCTTGCACTTGGCCATCCACCCAAACCTCACTACGCCCCTCTTCCCTCTTCCTACTAAACCTTCAAGCCTCAACATACTTTCCTATTCCCTCGCCGCTTCACAGCCCCCTGTGGGCCAGCGTCTTTAATGTAGCTCGTTGCGGGAGTGGCGTTCGAAGTCCGTTGCTCAGGCGTTTCGCACCGGCGGTCAATCGATAGCGCCATTATCGCTTTACCGGATACACGCCGTAGTTCTTTTCTATTCCCGACCCTAAAGCCTAGATCTACGAGTGGGGTTGGGAACGATATGGAATAGTCTAGAAGGAGGTCAAAAAATTAACAAGGATGTTGGAATCAAGATCGTGAATATAGAAGTGGAATAAGGAGCAAGTCTAGCTTGAAGTATCTTGAACTTAGAACTCTAAGATTTCTAGCATATATACGGGGCGGTATAGCACAGTCATTCAGCACAGAAGCGCGCCGCTCTGCCTTGAGCGAATGCAGGCCATCGAGGCGCGAATCTGGAATTACCAGGTCTATTCAGCTTCAACCAGACAAATACAAAATGAATTCTTCATAGCATGTGGTGATAGTTAACGCCTAAGCTAGGCTTCCCACTTGGATTCGTCCCTTTAATGACAAGGTCTGTTCCTATGTAGTGTTAGTACCAGCTCTTTAACGACACCATTAAGTCGAGTGAGCGCTGTAACTAGATGGTCAGTCCTTCACAGCAGCCAAGGTAGAGCACGAGTCTTCATTATCACCAAGTATGCCCTACACCGTTGAACTTTGATTGATTTGATTGGCGATTTAGACTGATCAGACGAGATCATTCTTATCTTACTAAACGCAGGGGTTTGACCTATGCCATGCCCGAGATTTCTTGGGACTTGGTCCCAAACTACTGGTAATCAATAGGCCAAGTGGCCTGCACGAGAGTACGAAAGAATCATCAATCATCCTTGTGATGTGAGCCTGACCAGAAAAGTCGTAGCGTGGAGCGATCCACAAACCCAAGTAACACCATTCCGAGATACTACCACTTAACCTGGGAAAGAATCTCTGCATCACCGGAGTAAGCATCCTCCTTCCCGGTAGTTCGGATCATTTGTTCGTATCTGGGATCGCGCAGCTTGAAATCCACTTCAAATGGCTGAAGATGGGCCACAATGCCCGGTATGTAGCCAATTTTGGGCTCGATTGCTTTCCCGTCTGGTCCCACCGGTGAGGTCATGGTGTAAGCAGCGAGAGTTTGTGCCATGGTCACAAACACGGCACTGTCAGCGACAAGGCGTCCTGGGCAAATGCGTCGTCCCCAACCGAAAATGTTCTCGGTAGGGTCCGCTTCCGGTTGATAGCCGTCGCCTTCGAGAAATCTCTCAGGCCGAAATGTTCTTGGCTCAGGGTATGTAGTGGGGTCGTTGTTATACAGCCTGCAGGACAAAAGTCAGCCAACAGAAAATGAGACAAGGGCAGCAAACTTCCGAGCTCCTAATACGCGGAGCGAGGAAGAGGCTTCGAACGGCAGAGGAGAAGACGTAAACACTTACCAGGCGTTAGGCATTAAAGTAGCACCTTTGGGTATAAGATAGCCCTTGTATGTGAGGTCTTCATCTGCCCTGTGAGGCAAGGCTATTGGGCCTGCCGTGTGCCAACGCATAGTCTCCTTGACCATCGCGTTTAAGTAGGGAAGTTGATCACGATCGGCAAGGATTGGAAGACGGTCACGGCCGACGACACGGTCGATTTCCTCTTGCCCTTTGCGTTGAGCTTCAGGAAAGAGTAACATGGCAAGCAAAAATCCTTTCAGCGAAGCAACGGTCTGGATTAAGTAGAGTTAGCGGCGAGATCTGCGCAAGGGGTGGGTGAGTCGCGTATGCATACCGTGTCAGTACCAGCAATATACATCCCCATTGCAGTCCATGCCACATCGCTGTGAGACTCGTTTTCGTCAAGGAGGTCTGACGCGTAGGAAGGTACGTGCTTATTCTGTTTCTTTTGATGTATTGTGAAGGCCAATGGTTTCTTAATGATTTCCTGTACATGTCCGTCTACCTCCCGTGCGGCTTTCTTGAACCTGCCTCCGGGCAACCATTCCGGTATGTGACGCACTGTCGGACAGAATGTTTAGCATTCGCATTGCCTCCTCTACACGAGGCAGGGTACTTACTGAATGGAAGCAAATCCACCAGCCACTTTCCGGGCAGGGTGCTGTATACAAACCATTCGAGAGCAGACTCAGACAAAGAGACAAGTGGGTCGATGTCTTCAGGCAGGACGGAATAACCATAGGTGACTTTCAGAATGAAGGCCCCCGCTTCTCTGATATATGTTCCTTCGTTAGTCGTCATCGCTTCAACGAGGATTCAAGACAAGTATGTGCTGGCACCTACCTTCGAAGATGTTCAGGGAAGTGCTTAGGGTCCTTCAGCAGCCGCAACAAAAACCTTTGGGACTCCAGTTCTTGCAATGGGTGGAATTTTGCGACCGCAGTTTTCGAACCTAGCACCTTTGCCATAGCTTTGCGATACTGCCGGAACAGCCTTCTGTCCCTTGTCAAGGCAAGTGACTGCTTCCAACCAGCACTGCAGGAGAAGTTTCATGTCAGCATATAATGGTGCTTTGCCGCCAATATCACAACAAAATGGGGGAAATACAATTCATATGCAAAGACTGATTCCGGCCGAGATGAAGTCTTTGCAGACTCTTTGTCCAGGATGTCAGTTGCATATTGCTTGTCATTGATGAGGATAAGGGTAGTGCCGAGTACGGTCAAAGAGCTGATAGGACCTTTTCATCAAATCCCAAAGTCAGATTCTCCTCAGCCTCCGAATGAAGACACGCTCGACGAACCGTACAGCTCCCTGTGCTTTATCCACTCAAGAAAATCTACAGATCCTTCCGGTGGAAGGTCATATAGGTTTCCCACTATCGGGAGCCCTTTTGGGCCTGGCGGTAGAGGGAGAGACTTGGGTTTGGTTTGTGATCTCCATACAAAATAAAAGCCGACAACTGCCACGGCAAGGATGGTCGTGGGCGAAATTCGATCCATGACTACTGAATCTGAGAGTGGATTATGGGTTGCTGACCGAGAAGGAGTGCTTTCGCAGCCAGATAGCACTTATGTAAATGCGATGTGATATGGACTGTTGACCCGGGGGTAATCTAGGGGAGCGGGGCCTCCGAATTTGTCGGTTATCGCTCTGGCTTCAACACCAAATGCTCGCCATCCACGCAGATCCTTCCTTCATACTATTGAAATCCTGGGGTTTCTACGTTCCGAGGTGTCAGATTCAGGTGGGAGAGTTCGGCAAATCCCAACACCATGGCGCGGAGTTGAATTAATATTACACTTATGCGAACCACCACCGTCTTTGGGCCGGGAGTCCAAAAAGCGGGAAATTATTTTCAATCAGATTCCAGCTTTGTACCCACGCACAGATCTTCGTAGCTTTCGCCGGCTCGGCAGTCTCTTCTACCCGGACCTCCTAGTACGGATAATCACTGTTCACTCATGAACTTTCGCTTATACTCAGATAATGTGATATCTAGGTTTACCAGAGGATGGGTAAATGCGGGGAAAGAGTGGATCATTCTTCCAACCAAGTCCCACGCGATCTCTATCTACTCGGCATCAACCGCACCACCAGCTCGGGCAGTCTCGCCTCCAGTCTTGCCTAGCCAGACGCTACTACCTGTCCTTGCAGTAGGTTGCTCTGCTTCTGCTTCCTACGCTGGGCCGAATAACTACGACGAACAGCTTCAATACACATATACAGGAGAGCTACCAGATCTCGGAGTGGCACCATGACTTTGACACCACGACGACGAGTGTTGGTGATTGGTAGTGGCGGCGCTGGCGTGGCAGCATCACTAGAAGCCAGCCGTCAGGGCGCCGAGGTGATCCTGCTTGAATCAAGAGACCAGCTTGGCGGCGCGACGTCCATGTCAGCGGGGATAATATTTGCAGGGGGAACTGACACGCAGAAGAAGGCAGGAGTCCAGGACACCAAGGAGGAACTCCTTGCATATTATGCGGCTATCTGCCAATGGACGGTCAGCCCGAAACTTCTGGAGACAATGGTAGACGGCTGCGCTGATCTTATTCCGTGGCTGGAGGACCTGGGCGTAATATTCAGACCCGAAGATCTCTACATCGCCGGCATGGAGAAGAACCCAAGAGGTCACAAGCCCAGTGGGGACACGGGTGGGAGAGGTCCGGCTGGAGGTGCCGCGATCATCAACGCCATTGTGACTGCCTTTGATGAACAAAAAGTGCAAGTGCACACAAACACCAGGATCACCAGCATTACGAGCAGTACTGGTGGTGGAACCAAAGTTACCTCAGAAGACGGGCGGGAATTCCACGGGGACTCAGTTGTCTTTGCATCGGGGGGTTTTGGCGCGAGCATCGAGAAGCTGGCTCGGTATTATCCAGACGCCGTCAAACATGAGGGCTGGACTTGGTATATCGGACCAGAGTCGAATCAAGGCGATGCTATCGACATGGCTCTTTCGGTAGGAGGGACGGTGGTCAACGAAAACAGCGGAGGCCTCAACGTCACACCCAATTTTATCCAGGATATCGACCTGTACATGCCTCCGTGGCTGCTATATCTCAACATACATGGGCGACGGTTCATCAACGAGCTGTCTCCTTATACTATTGCTGGGCCCACCCTCGTGGCACAGCCAAAATCCAGGTGTTGGGGAATCTTCGATACTCGAGCTCTCACCTATGCCACCGACCACCCTCTCGACCCAGATCCATACGGTCTCGGATTCAAAATGCGTTCGAATTGGGAAGCGGAGACTCTCCACAAAGAAGTCGCAAGTGGACGCATCATCAAGGCTGATTCCCTGTCTGAATTGGCTCGCCTGACCGGAATGCCTGTCGAGAGCGTGGAGCATACGATTTGGAAGTGGAACCAGGATGTTGTCCACGGAAAAGATCCCGAGTTTGGGAAGCAGTCGTCCGAAATGATGCCACTCGATCAAGCGCCCTTCTACGCTGCTGATGTGCGCCCGCACGCGGTGGGAATCACTTACACAGGGCTGGAGGTTGACGAGGAGGCACGCCTGCTTGATCAATTCGGTCGGCCTATCCCTCACTTCTATGCTGCTGGTGAAGCTGTTGGTGGCCTGGAAAAGTCAATCTACCCTGGAGGGGGCTATTCGATCGGTGCAGCTCTCTTGTTTGGCAGAATTGCTGGTAAAAACGCAGCATCTGAGGTCAAGGCATCACCTTAATGGATAGCAATAAAGAGAGGCTGTAACATATATCGACTAGGTTATCAAAAGTATCAGTACCGAGAGGATAATTGTATTCAATTCACACTACGATATAGAGATTTCTTTTGCGAGGGATATGCTATTGATACTAATCGTTAGAAGAAGGGAACTTGGTCTGTCACACAGGAATAAGGGAAGAGGATGCTAAGCTTCTGTCATGACTGTCGCTTAGGTACGCTTAGCACAATGCATTTCTGCAACAATACCCAGACGACTGAGTCTGTGTCTATAGTTACTGACTTGTGGGATTGGGGATTGAGACAAGTTTCTTCCTAGGCTTAGCTAAAGCCTTGCTAGAGCTCTAATACGTAGTTGTATTGACCGTAAAGCCACTGAAGAGTACCAGTCAGTATGTTTCTCTCAAAGATGGATCGTGTGCATCTCACCCATCCACGACAAGATTTTGACCATTGACAAGGCTCATTTGGTTCGAGGACAACAACGCAACCGCGTCACCGATCTCCTCTGGTTTCCCTGTTCGACCTTGGCGGGCCTCGAATGACTTCCATGCCTCGAAAACCTGGGGATCTGATTTGACAATTGGCTCAGCGATCTTGGTCAAGATGAAACCTGGCGACAGCGCATTGACTCTTATTCCGTGCTGTCGAGCTTCTAACGCCGCCTTCAAGGGTCGGGGTTGGAACGTCAGTACTTTGTTTCCTCCATGAACTGTAACTAGACAAATTTACACGAAAAACAGAGGAAGTGCACTCACAGCCTTGGTAAGACCAGCAACAGCATGTTTCGATGCTGTATATATACCGGTTCCAGCCATAGCTTGAACCGAATTCACCGAGGCGCAGTTCACAATTGAACCCCTAATGGCCACGCGTCCAGCCTCCCTAGACCCGAACGATATGTATCAGTATAATGAATAAGAGGATTATCCATGAGGCTATAGATGTTTCGATCTTACCATTCGATAGGGTCTTGTTTCATCATCTGCAACAGCTGATGTTTTGTGCTAATGAAAACCCCTGTCGTGTTGACTGCCATTACTTTTTCCCACTCTTCAACAGTGATCTCCGAAACAGGTTTATGTGGGCCACCCACTCCTGCGAAGTTTCTGCGTATCAGTCAGTCACTTATCGCATTAAAACTAGGCCAGTCCCGTACGCTGTGTAGTCAATGCGTCCAAATTCAGAGACCGTTTTGGCAATGGCGCTCTCGAAGTCCTTCTCGTCTGTGACGTTGGCTCGGATGGGCAAACACTTCACCTGTTCCAGCGCCCAGTTTCCCGTAAGCAAGCTGAACAGAAGACATAACATGAATTGTATGCCGCAAAAACTTGCCTGGTTTCCATGAGATTCGACTTCCGCCTTCGCGCTTGCCATGGTTTCATCATCCTGGATATCAACGATCACAACACCTCTTGCCCCCGATTTCGCAAATGACACAGCAATTGCGAGTCCCAGGCCACGTCCGCCGCCCGTGACAAAGGCAACTCCCGGCAAAAGGGAGGATGATTTGTGTGTCGACGCCTTTGGAAACAGTCAAAACTCGAGTTGCTGCAAAGCGGAGCCACTTACCATTCCTGTGTGAGTTCGATTGACAAGACGAGAACTTCAAAAAGATGTTCGACGTTAAGAGTACTTGCCACGTGTATATTTAAGACCGTCATGTAACTGTGGTTGGAGAAATTACTCTGAGGACAAAACCGGGTGGTAGGATACTCCGAGTTCCGAAAGGCGGATGATCTACACGGGAGCTATGGAGACACAACCTTCTCCCCAACAGTTGCAATGTGTCCGCAAGACGGTAGACCTGTTTCGAGTCCAAGCGTACCGGATATTTAGTTGTGCGTCTGACAAATTGGCAGTCATCCGGGAAGCTGAAAGTAGATGTAGCATTTGTCTGCCCCCGGAGGAGAGGGGATACCCTAAGGTCCATTCCGACTGACTCGGGTATATTAGCTAGTTACCCTCAGACACATCGCCCGAACTTCGGGAGCGTAACGGTGAAACATGCTGGCCAAGCTAAATGCTCCTCTATTGGCTCCCAAGTTTTCTCTTCAACTTTTCCCTCTTTGGTCTCCACGGCTGCTTCGCTCGTCCACCACCGTCCGCCAGGCACCGGGCTCTTCAACAGCATGAGTTGGGATAGCGAATATGATATCGTCTGTGTTGGGTCCGGGGTTGGGGGTCTGTCGGCGGCCTTGACAGGCGCACAGGAGGGTGCAAGTGTCCTTGTACTGGATAAGTTTCACCTCATTGGCGGGGTGTCGGCGTTGTCTTCGGGGCAGCTTTGGCCAGGCCCAACCCATCTATCCAAGGCAGAGGGCATTGACGACAATGACAGCGACGCACAAGCCTACATCAACCATCTGTCACAAGGCTTTGCTGATCCCGACTTACGGAAGTCCTATCTCGCCCAAAGTCGCGGGGCGATCCAGTACTTCACCGACACCATTGGCTTGCAGCTGCAAGTGATCAAAGACCTGCCCGATTACTACTACCCAGCGGTGAAAGGCTCTGCTCCTCAGGGGCGTTTTCTTGAAATCAAACCCTTCCCGGCGAGAAGACTTCTCGGTGACTGGGCCGGCAAGATTTTGACATCTCCATATGGCGACGGTTTCAGCTACGTGACCGCAAACGAATTTGTGTCAATGCAGTTGAAAGGCGGAGAACATGTCGGCACATGCCTCCAGCGCCATGTTGAAGCGGACGAACGGACCTCCGGCGCAGGCCTGGCAGCTGCACAGGTATATGCCGCTCTACAGCGTGGAGTCAAAATCCAACCATCAACCGAAGTTGTTGACCTTGTTGTCGACGAGGGGAGGATTACAGGAGTGATCGCACGCGACTCCTCCTCCTCCTCCTCCTCCTCCACACAACGCATTCGGGCCCGACGCGGTGTCCTCCTCGCGACTGGGGGCTACGATCTCCAGCCCGACATGGTACGCAGCTTCGACAGCCTCATCAACGCCGGCAACATGACAATACCTACCATCACAGGAGATCATCTTACCTTGGCAGCCAAAGTAGGCGCCGTTCCATATTCGGCTCATCCTTCAGCCTTGACTGCTATCTTTGTCGGATACCAAATTCCTGGTGAGCTTATCTACGGCAAGCCAACCTGGCGATTGCTTCTCCCTGGAGCGCCACACTCTATCATTGTTAACTCGCGGGGCCATCGCTTTGCCAATGATTCCTTTTACCCCGATGTCTCGGCCAAGGCCGGACGCTACGATGGACAGGAACAGGGCTTAGTGAACTGGCCGGCATGGCTTGTCTTCGACCAAGACTTTGTGGAAAAGTACAACCTGCTACCAGCCTACCCGGGCCAACCCTTACCCCAGGGGATTGCTGTGAGCTCAGATACGCTGCGCGGTCTGGCCGAAGTGACCGGGATTGATGCCGACGGGCTCGCGAGTACAGCAGAACGATTCAACGGCTTTTGCAAGACCGGCGTGGATGAAGATTTTGGACGTGGATCTCTACCATGGGGCACGATCCTGACTGGCGATTACAGCCTCCCCCATCCTAGTTTCGCCAAGATTGTGAAGGCGCCATTCTATGCAATCAAGCTTCATCGTGTTACTGTGGGTGTCCCAACCGCGGGTTTGCCCATCAACGGCGACGGGAGTGTCATCAGTGCGGCTGGTCATGTTGTCCCCGGCCTTTACGCAACCGGTAATTCTGCAGCATATCGCGACTGGGGAGCTGGATATAATAGTGGGGTTGCGAATATGCGCGGCATGCTTTACGGTTACAAAGCCTCTCTGCATATGGTAAGAGGAGCAGGTCCGTAGCTAAAGTTTGCGAGTAGTGGTAACGGCCAGCATTTTCTTCCAGTCCTATGTGGAGTAAACCTCTTAGCTAAGCTATTTTTAATGTCAAGGAGCGAGTACATAGCCCTCAAACCTCCCCAGAGAACCAACCTAGGAAATACATGGCCTTGCCAGATCCTACGTGCGTGAGGTTTTATGAGTGGTTGAGTTTATCCGCGCCAGGTCGGAAGTGGAAATAATATATTGTACCTTCACTTAGCATTTCCTCGACAGGCGATTTTGTCCAGCCTAGAGCTAGCCAAGTGAGTGGTGTGGCATGATTTGGCGTCCATGCTAGCCAGCATAACTTCGCCCTAGAAATTGCGAGTTAGGCCTACATAAATCTTCGTGCAGGATATCGATACTTTATCCTGAGAATTCTCCCCTCTCGCGGCACTCTGCAAAAGAGTTTGCTGTTTGTGGCTTAGGGTTTTGATCACTATCCTCTTACCACCACAACTAATTGCGACTATTAAACGTGTCCACCCTAGATAATTTTTAGCTCTTAATCGTAACAACCTCTTCAACTTGATCATTTCTACTCCAACTATATGGTAAGCGATCGCTATTTCTACCTTTGGGCCGTACTCGAAGTAGAACTCGAAAACGAGGTTCGGGTTGTTGGATGCACAGATGAAAGGGAGGAAGCTGTTTTGCCGGTGCCCAGGAAATTCAAGGGGGACTAAAGCCGCCCATGCCCCCCTCGAGTGGGGTACAAATACCTTTACCTAGTCAGGTACAGTACGTAGGTGCAGTGTAGGAGAAAGACTTTCAGCATTGACTGACCATGCCGACTCCTGTGCCATTCAAAATCGCAGTATCCGAAGAAAAGCTTCGTATATTGCATCAGAAACTTTCCCTGACTGAATGGCCGGATGAAGTACCACTCAAGGAACCTCGGAGTCGCGGCGCGCCTCTCCAGGAGGTCAAAACTCTCGTTGATTACTGGTTGCATTCCTTCGATTGGCGGGCACAAGAGAGCAAACTCAACCAGTTCCCTCAATTCACCACCGACATCGACGTGGATGGATTCGGCACATATAACGTCCATTTCATCCATCAAAGAAGCGACGTCCCGAATGCGATTCCATTGATCTTCCTTCATGGCTGGCCTGGCAGTTTTATCGAAGTCACCAAAATTCTGCCCGAGTTGGTCCAAGGGGGTCAGAATTTCCCAGCCTTTCACGTCGTGGCCCCCAGCCTCATTGACTATGGTTTCTCCCAGGGGAATACAAAGGTGAGTAGCTTTTACGTCTGGCATCCTTTTCAAGGATTGCAATCTAAGATCACTCAAGGAAGGATTCAACCTCGATCAACACGCAGAAGCGTACCACAAGCTGATGCAAAGTCTTGGATACTCTGAATATGGTAAGAGACAGTCTAGCCTGTCAAGTCTCCTTGCGCTCTGCTAACGAAGAGTACGCAACAGTGGCTCAAGGCGGCGACATTGGCAATTTCTTGACGAGGTTTCTCGCTCTAAAATATCCCGAATCATGCAAAGCTCATCATACAAACATGCCGACGCCGAATCCACCGGATCCATCCAAGCACACAGACCTCATTGCCAAGATAGAGGCTGAAGGCGGCCTGAGCGAGGAAGACCAATATCGGTTGGCATCCACCCAGGCACATCATGCCAGTGGAATGGCGTACGCGATGGAGCACATGACAAGGCCACAAACCATCGGATACAGTCTGGCTGACAGCCCGGTAGGCTTGCTCTCATGGATCTACGAGAAACTGGTGGACTGGACAGCAGGGTATCCGTGGACCGCCGATGAAGTCTTGACCTGGGTCTCGATCTATCGATTCTCACGGCCAGGGTCTGCTGCGCCTCAACGCATCTACTATGAAATGATGCATCGGGAGTCAATGACAGTCGTCGACGTGACGGCACAGTATATTGATGTGCCTTTGGGGACCTCGCACTTCAAGAAAGACCTGTTGCGCTTCCCAACACGCTGGGATGCTACTCTTGGTCCAATTGCTTTTCAGGCGGAGCATGACAAGGGTGGTCATTTTGCAGCATGGGAGTGCCCGCAAGACCTGGTCAAGGATCTGCGTGACATGTTTGGCAAAGAGAGTCCGATTCACGGCTGCGTGGCTGGGCAGAGTGGCTTCACATAAATCTACCGGTGGACGGGCAAGTGCTACGTACGAATCCTATTGAAAACAATGGGCTGGAGCTCGACAGGATTAGTTTTATCACCAGATTAGAACTGCTCAAAGGTGTTCACCGCTATGTCAGCTCAATTATCATACCGTAATGTTAGTTCAGCATAATGCGTCAGCAACCGTTTCAGATATTCTGCCTCAGTGGTTTTACTGTTTATGCTTCAAAAGGCAACCAGGCCCAAACCGATTTCTCACCAGCAACGGATAAACACAGATCTCGACACACCGATGCTCAGAGGAGAAGGAGAAGGAAGAGGAAGAGGAAGAGGTGAGCCTCTTCGCTGGTGAGGAGTTTGTTGGTTGCGAAGAATCAAGTAGGATATTGTCAAATACCCGAAAGCCAGTTTGCACACTACTAGGCGGACCCTTCTGCTTTGACGGGAGGCTTAATTTACCCGAGTTTTACAGCGGATTACGAAGTTCACGTCCATTGTTCTTCCGCCGAGAGAATCCGGGTCAGAAATCGTATTTGCACAAGGACAGAACATAAGAAATGATGGCATGATTTGACTTCATATTATGTTACGTTGACTCCGGATATTTTAGATGAAAACCTTTGGTAAGGTGTATTCTTAACCCTTCCCCCCTCAGTGATCTAAGAGCCATGTGAGTGTACAAAGAGCCTGTCGCCCTCTCCCCACAAAAACTAGACGCGATTCTCAAGGCTCGTATCTGCTGCTATACTTGATAACGGCCTCACTGACCAGACAGCAGAGTTAGGAGACAGTGTTACAATGACCACCGACACAGCACCGTTAGCAGCAGGGGAACCTGACGTGAAGGTCCTTGCGCGCAAGTACGCCGAAGAGCGCGACAAACGCTATGCAGCACGTGCAGAACACCAATATCTTTCTCTGCGAGAGATTCGGGATGCAGAATTTGCGCAAGACCCCTTCGTGGACTATGAGCACGCCCGAGCCAACGAGACCGAGATCCACGACGGAGAATTTCGGCAGTGTGTCATCATCGGCGCCGGTCACAACGGGCTTCTCTTCGCAGTTCGCCTGATTGAAGCTGGAATCAGCGTGGACAATATTCTCCTGATCGACAATGCCAGCGGGTATGGAGGAGTGTGGTATTGGAATCGCTATCCCGGCCTGATGTGCGATGTGGAAAGCTACATCTATCTACCGCTTCTCGAGGAGACCGGCTTTGTTCCCAAACACAGATACTCGTACGGAGAAGAGATCCGGACCAATACTGAATCGATTGCCAAAAAGTATAACCTCAAGGCTCTTTTCACCACGACTGCTACACGAATGGACTGGGACGATGACCGTGTCGAATGGACGACCCAGGTGACACGTGATCTCGGCCAGGAGGGCAAGGTCGACATCAAGATCAGGTCTCAGTTCCTGTTCATCGCAGCTGGTCCCTTGACCGTACCAAAAATGCCCGACGTGCCCGGCATGGACGAGTACCTGGAGGCTGGCAAGCACATCTTCCACAGCGCTCGCTGGGATTTTGAGCTGACGGGGGGCACGCAACAGAATCCTGAAATGACCAAGTTGAGAGATAAAAAGGTCGCCATTGTTGGCACTGGTGCAACCGGTGTCCAAGTGATTCCTGAAGTGGCCAAGTACGCCGAGAAGCTTTACGTGTGTCAACGGACGCCGTCTTACGTCGGAACCAGAGGCCAAAAAGAGACTGATCCAGACGACTGGAAGCGTGTGGCACGGGGTAAAGGATGGCAAGCAGCTCGAGCTGACAACTTCAATCTGCTGATTTCGAATGATCCGGAGCCCGAAAACCTTGTCGGCGATGGTTGGACGGAAACTGGAGCAAATGCCGCTTTTCAGGGCGGCAAAGGGAAATATCCCATCGTCACGCCAGAGGTGGTAGCGGATCATGTCGCGTATTTTATGGAGATGGATGTCGAACAAGCGAACAACAAGCGAGCCCTAATCGACAAAGTAGTTGCGAACAAAACCGTGGCCGAGCAGCTGAAACCCTGGTATGCTGGGTGGTGTAAGCGGCCCATCTTCAACGACGACTATCTTCCTACGTTTACAAGGCCCAACGTCCAGCTCGTGGACCTTGACGGCAAGAGCATCGAAAAATTCACGAGCAAAGGAATCGTCGCAAATGGAATCGAATACGACGTTGACATCATCGTTCTTGCCACGGGCTTCGAGCTTCTGCCCAACGCCAGCGCATCTACACGGGCAAACGCTCCGATTCGAGGTCGGAATGGCAGACTTCTAGATGACAAGTGGAATTCGTACGAATATGACACTCTACACGGCTGCATGAGCCACGACTTCCCCAACCTGTTTTTCCAGGGCGTCTTTGGGCAAGCAACATCTTCAAACTTGACCAGGCTGTACAGCTTTCAGGCGGAGCATTGTGCGTTTGTGGTGCAGAAGGCCCTTTCATCCGCACCAAAAGGCGAAATGGCCATTGTCGAAACGCCCATAGCCGCCGAAGAGGAATGGGGCCAGGAGACCTCCAAGCGGGCACTGTTCTTCAGCACATTGCCGCTCTGTACCCCGGGGTACTTTACGGGAGACGCACAGGTAAGGACTCCGGGAACCCCGGAGGAAATCGCGTTCATGGCGAAACGGATTCCATGGCCCGGCGGTGTTACCGATTATGGCAGAATCCTCGGTCGATGGAGGGACGCTGGAGAGTGGAAAACGGTGGTTTCGGCCAAGTCGGTCGCGCAGACGAACGGCGTCGATAAGCTCACGTCTGCTGTTCTTGCCGAGAACTTGTGATTGAAACGGCCGAGTCGGGCGGCGTGCAAAGGGGAAACACAGATATCTCGATAGCATTGTTCATCTGAAGATGCGTTGGCATCGTTTCTGCCAAGTTGATAGACTCCCATCCCACCTCAATTCCCCGCGACAGATCGTTGTGTTAACCATTTCGAGCTTGGGGCCGCCGCATGTTCTGCAACATCAAAGAGCTGCTGCGACAGAATTGACCATGTCACAAACGCCAGCGGTCAGTGCAGGTGTTTTCCTCTTTGGGTTGCTATGGCTCGTGCTTTCGGATGGCCTGCCAGACCATCCACATAGTAACCGGGCCATAGGCTCCCTGGTAGATAGAGTAGTGTAGAGCATTAGATCATGTCGGAGCTGAGCAGTCGTGAGTTTAGGGTTAGGGTTAGGCCAATCACGGACCGTCTCCTTCGGCTCTCTTTTTATCCGTGGTGGAGAATACCCCTGACAACAGCCAGCCCGCCCCTGCCGCCCGGGTGGCGGGTCTTACAAGTACCCACCTACGGGGCCCCGCAAAGCAGACGCGCTTGCATCGTAACGAGGCTACACGTAGGTAGAGTTATGCAAGACATGTCCATGGTCTTCAGGGAACGTGTCCAGCCAAGAAGCAGCTGCGACTTGTCGACCAGACAGGCCCGCGGCTGAAGATTCCTTCGCACACCTGGCTTGATTCTTCTCTCCTCCTCTTGGGACTTCACCATCAATCACTCCGTACGGTCCTGGGCCTGCGGTGAATCACTCGAGTATGTCCTTGACCAGGCTGCGGCCTCCCCAACCGTCGCTCCTTTTTACGCGTGTACGGGCACCTGTTACATTCTGCAAGCAGACACGGAGCGCGTCCGCACAACCCGTAGGCAATCCCTTCCCATCGCTGCACTGCTCATTGTGGATCACGTCTGACATGCCTATCTTACCCGTCTCAGCATCACAGAAGCTATGATGTCGTCGTCGTGGGTTCCGGCTGTGCTGGACTCAGCGCCGCCATTGTGGCAGCGAAGCATGGGTTGAAGGTTCTTGTTGCGGAAAAGAGCAACTATTTTGGAGGCACCACTGCGTTCTCGTTTGGCGGAGCATGGATCCCCGTGAACAAATACCAGAAGGCGCTCGGAATCGAAGACAATGCCCAAAAGGCCGATGGGTACATTCGGCTGGTTCTGGGAGACCTGTACAACGAGAAGAAAATTAAGGCGTTCTTGTCCAGCGCTCCGGAAATGGTGGAGTGGATGGAGGCCAATTCTGCCATGCAGTTTGCGCCCATGCCTATCCCCGATTATCATGTTGCGAAAGAAGGAGCTTCTGTTGGCCGAACAGTCTCGGTCGAGGCCTTTGACGGACGACTCCTAGGTCGGCAAACCCTCAGGGACGTGAGGTATACTCTCCAGGGCTTTCATGCCTTTGGCTCCATGCAAGCCAGACCATGGGACATTCCGGCCTTGACCCACCCCTTTGGCAGTTGGAACAACTTTCGTTTTGCGACAAGCAAAGTCGTCAGATATGTGTTTGACGTGCTGCGGTATGGCAAAGGGTCCGAGTTATGCAATGGCAACGCAATGGTCGGTCGTTTACTGTACGCCTGCAAACAAGAGGGTGTCGACCTGCGCACGAACTCCCCGGTCCTGAAAACAGTGCTCGACGACAAAAGGAGAGTCAGCGGCGTTGTCATCGGACTGGGCGATAGCGGCGCTACGGAGCAAATAAACGTCAAGAGGGGCGTGGTGCTCGCTAGCGGAGGATTCGGCCGGTCCAAAGACGCCAGGAAATATCTACCTCATGACTGGTCAGCCTGTCCCAAGCACAACGTGGGCGACGGAAACCGCATCGGCGTTGAAAGCGGCGCAGTGATGCCTCCGCCAAATCCAGACAACGGAATCTACGCGCCACTCTCTCTCATGCGCAAGAAGACGAAAAACGGCATTCAGATCCGGCGATATCCACACTTTTCCCAAGACAGAACCAAACCAGGGGCCATCATCGTTGGACAAGATGGAAGGCGTTTTGCCAATGAATCGGGGCCATATCAAGAGTTTGTCAAGGAGATGCACGCGAAGGGCATCGACAAGGCATATTTGATCGCCGATCGGACGTTTTTGCGCAAGTACGGCATAGGCATGGGCTTACCGGCACCATATCCCGTTCGACACTTGATTCGAAACGATTATATCATCGAGGCTCCTGATCTTCAGACGCTTGCCGCCAAGATTGGTGTACCTATCGACGCCCTGTCTCAGACAGTCTCGAACTGCAACAAATATGCCACCGAAGGGAAAGACCCCGAATTTCACCGCGGAGAGAACGCTTATGATCTGATGCTTGGAGATCCCTCCATAGGGCTGCCAAATCCTACTCTGGGGTTTTGTAAGAAAGCACCTTTCTATGCGCTGGCACTTTACCCGGGCAATGTCAGCACGGTATATGGCCTTTCCACGGATGAAAATGCCCAGTGCCTTGATAAAGAGGGCAAGCCGGTCCCAGGTCTCTACGCCGTGGGCCTCGACCAGAACTCGGTCATGCGTGGCACCTATCCTGGGGGAGGGTCCAGCATTGGGCCAGCGTTGACCTTTGGATATCGCGCGGGAATGCACATAGCCGAGAAGATATAATATTACTGTCTGGGATGCTGCAGTGGCCCAGTGGGTGGGTACACAATGAGTTTCAGCTCACACCGATACCGATGCATCATAGGAAAGAGTCTCATGAAAACTACATACAAAAAGATAATTAGCAATCTAACATCTAGAGTCTTTCCTTATGCGATTTACCACTCAGACCGCGGTTTCGAAATGACGATTTGAAATAACGCAAGGTTGCCACACGTAAAGATCCTTGGTCAATAATGACGAGAATACGGTAAAAACAAGGGGACAGATAATCGTACACCCCCTAATGAGTAATCGTACACTCCCTTTCGAGTAATCATACACTCCCTCCACCCCTGTTGTTTCACCGCCTTCTAATTGGCTCGGAGGGTTGCTCCAGAGCTTCCGATTGGCTCGCTTCACTTGCTCACTAATTCCGAATGCTGTCTCCAAATGCGGCCACGTAGCCTCCAACGCAGCCTATCTGATTTGTGTAGCTGTATATACGGCCGTACGTGAGCTCGTACATAAGCTCGTACGCGAGGCTATACAAATCAGCATAGCTATACAGCCTTCCATTTTACAGTGCATCCTGCCCGATTTGTGCAACTGTATATACAGCTCGTACGTGAGGCTGTACGTAAGGCTATACAAATTGGAAAGGCTATATAACCGTACGTAAGGCCGTACGTGAGGCTATACAAATCGGAAAGGATGCGCCGTAAAACGGAGAGGCTGTATAGCCATGTCGATTCGTATAGCCTCACGTATAGTCTCACGTACGAGCTCACATACGGCCTCGCGTATAGCATCACGTGTATAGAGACGTAAAGGTGAATGCCCGGAGGAAACTCCGCGCTTGCTCCGAGCCAATTAGAAGGCGGTGAAACGACAGGGGTGGAGGGGGTGTATGATTACTCGAAAGGGGGTGTACGATTACTTGTTAGGGGGTGTACGATTATCTGTCCCCAAAAACAAGGCGAAGCTCACGTGACACGGTATTCTCCATAACAGGTAGAGGAAATGGTGCCCGGCGCCTCAATTTTCTGGCCCGCCACGCGCCCGAAAATCTGAGCTGCATGTAGCTGTTGCTTCTCTGGGTAATTATCGGGTTTCCTTTGTTTCCATAGGAAAGCCGGAGGGTCGAAATTCTCCGGGTAATTATCCGGTTTCCTGTTCCGAACAGCAATGGAGATCGACATTTTAATTTTGTGAGGCAGGGTGTACGGGGCCCACGGCAAGTAGGTGCGAACAAATGATTGATTTGATACCGGGCGTGGCATTTCAGGTCCGACAAGTCCAGTTTGCAGCTTAAACATCGTTGTACTTTGCACTATCACATCCTGTGTGAAAACATCAGCTTGGTCTGCCCCTAAATTCAATCAGTTTCCTTTACCCACAATTGCACAAGCCGTTCTAGTGTCAAACCAAATGTCTGCTCTTCGTTACGCGGCAAAAGGTGCCTTCAAGGGTCGCACAGTCCTCATCACCGGCGGTGGTGGTGCTATTGGTAGAGCCGCTTCGCTAGCTTTTGCCGACGCGGGGGCGAATGTGGTGGTGAATGATCTTCCAGGAGACCCCAAGGCTCCAGGAGAGGGCCCAGCGGAACGTACGGTCAAGGAGATCAAGTCGCGTGAGGGGTCAGCTATCGCGGTACCTGGAAGCGCCTCTGAAGGCCAAAAGCTCATTGACGCCGCGATCAAGGAGTTCGGTCGCATCGATGTGATCGTGGCCCTTGCAGGCACGCACGCCGCCACGCTGTTCGAAAATCACACCATGGACGACTTCCATCGGGTCCTTGGGGTCAACACTCTTGGGATGGTCTCTCCCGTTCTAGCAGCATGGCCGCACTTCAAGAAGCAGAAATACGGGCGTGTCATCATCACCACGTCCGACACAATCTTTGGCACCACTAGAATCAGCTCGTATATCTTCTCCAGAGGCGCCAACTTCGTCGGGGCTCGAGGACTTGCGATAGAGGGCGCAGAGGACAACATACTGGTCAACTCGATCGCGCCCGTCGCTGCCTCCGCCTTGTCTTTCGATTATATCAAGGACATGGAACCTGAAGTGAGGACACAATACGAGGATCAGTTGCGCAGCAAGTTCCCACCAGAAGGGAATGTACCCGTGATTCTCGCTCTAGCTCACGAATCGAGCACAATCACGGGGGAGTCTTTCAGTCTTGGGGCATATTGTGCCTCAAGGATCGTACTCGGCTTTCAGGACGGTGTAACCAATGTGCGTACGATGGAGGAGATTTTGGAACGGAAAGACGAAATACTGGGATCTCCAGACAAACAGGTCAAAATCCCGACGAGCAGTGATGAGGAGATGCAGATGCTTCAGCGGAGCAAGATTTAATATTGGGCACATAGAGAAATATCGTTGAACCAAATATTATGCCTATCACATTATCCTATTGTATTGTTACGCATGGACCTTTGCATGGTCGTGTAGTAGCCGATGCTTTATCTTTTAAGGGTAGCCCAGTCCGACAGGGAGATTGACACCAGTTACATCGAGAGAGTCTTCGCTCAGAAGCCAAGCTATTACCCTGGCGATGGAGGATGGATGCATGGGTTCCATCCTAGCGGCTCTAATGAGTTGGCGACGCTCTTCAGGTGATGTCGAGGGCAGGACATCATTCATCATGGGAGTTTCAACGTTGCCTGTTGGCGTGTGAGCAAGCAGGAATTGATTGAATGCCTTTTTGATTTTTATTCATCAGATCCCTCCTAGACTTACCCGGAGACACCGAATTCACACGGATCCCAAAAGGGTATACGTCCTTAGACACACTGGTGGAAAAGTAGGCGCAAGCTGCTTTTGAAGTGCCATAGCCATAAGTGTCACCCACGTGGAAGAGCGCGATCATGCTGGCTACATTCACAATGGAACAGTGCGAGTCTGTTGGCATGGTTTTCATCGCTCGAATCTGTGCTCTCGTGCAGTAGAAGACGCCGTCGATATTGACACCCATCACTCTCCTCCATGACTCATTTGTCTCTTCGAGAATATTGGGAGCATCTCTCGCACTTGTTGCCTGAGCAAGTCCCGCCACATTCGCGGATCCGTGTAGAGGACCGTCCTTGATGATCTTGTCAATCCATTCATCAACTTCCTGCGCCATCGACACATCCACCTGATGTGTGTGTACTTGGGCGGTCGGATTACAGGATCGGATTTCATCTGTGATTGCCTGGAAATTCACTGGGTTCCTGTCTGCTATCCAGAGCGCTGAGGCTCCCCGTTGGGCCAATAGACGTGCAGTGGCTGCACCGATACCGGATGCTCCTCCGGTAATGGAGAAGACTCTTGACTCGGCCATTGTCAAGTTTTTCTTCCCTTCCCAGTTTCTGTCTCTTCTTTTTCCCTTTTCGAGAAGGCAGTCTTTGTTGAAACTTTGTGTCATAGGAACAGATGGACTTGGTCGAGGAGAGTTCCCGCTAGGAAATTGCACGTTATTTGCTACCTCTTGTCAGTTCTGTTGAACCAAGTTACACCGTTCTCTTTACTTGGACATGAGACAGAAAAAGCCGATAAGGCCCGGAATCCCAGAGATTTATCCGGAAGCCTCGCGGCGTCCTCTCCGACTTCTCATAGTGACGGATAAATTTCTATGTAGCAAGGTGGTCCCGGCCGAAGGAAAACCACTGCAATATTCTGTAAAGTACAAAACCTGTCCATCGCAGGAACTAGGGAAACCATCTTTTCAAGTCAAAAACTCTAAAACGCATCATCATCGAATCCTTCAATTTCGCAACCCAGTCGGTCCGTCATGCTGCATTACTTGAAGTTCGAAGAATACAAAGATGCCTTTCGCTTTCTCACTCTCCGACGAGAAAATGGTATCCTCGAGGTTAGAATGCATTATAACGACGGTCCAGCCAAGTGGTCGGGATATGATGAGTCTCTGCACTCAGAACTTCCGGAGTTGTTTCAATGTGTCACCAAGGACCCTGAAAACAAGATCATGATCTTTACCGGAACCGGACACGAATTCCTCGCTGAATGGGACCGAACCGATGAGAGCGAGGTCTTCGTTTCACCCCAACAATGGCATCGACTTTACAAGGATGGGAAAGAGCTCATTCAATGGTTCTTGGATGTCGAAATCCCCGTCATTGCCGCGGTGAACGGAAAGTGTTTCATTCATCCTGAGCTACCAACTCTCTGTGACGTTGTCATTGCCTCAGAGACGGCGGTTTTTGCGGACAAGGCACACTTGACGGATACCAGGGCCGTTCCTGGGGATGGATCACACGTCTGGTGGCCGATGCTGCTTGGCCCTAATCGCGGCCGTTCATTTCTCATTCTCGGAGAAGAAATCCCGGCAGCAGAAGCAAAGACACTTGGGTTTGTGGCTGAAGTGGTTCCTCAGGACGCTGTGTTGGATCGTGCTTGGGAAATTGCTCGCACACTCATCACCCATGACCCTCTGGTGCTGAAGTACACCCGGGTCTCCCTCACTCAGCATATGAAACGGCGGTTCCTCGACGATCTAGGCTACGGTTTAGCACTTGAAGGACTGGGTATTTTGTCTTTGGCACAAAACGCGTCGGGGAGTAAAGGATGGAGCTTTACCTTACCAGATACGAGACACGAGTGAATACCACTTTGACAGAGCCATTTACATCAGACAGCTATGGATCTACCGTTGCTCCTTGATCTCTGCTTACTTGATGTCCTGCCATGATGGGAATAACTGACCTTGGGCATCTGTTTAGGTATTTGGGGCTGTGGATACTGTCAACTGACTTCTTTCTTCGCAGATGCCACGGCAGCAATCAAAACTGTATAGAATGACCGAAGCTTCTATTTCCCGACGAACTATCATATTCTAGACACCGTGAAGCCACTTGACGAATGCACCATCTCCTTTGCAGACTGCTCTCATATTTGATCATTCA
Source organism: Mytilinidion resinicola (assembly GCF_010093595.1). Classification (NCBI taxonomy): domain Eukaryota; kingdom Fungi; phylum Ascomycota; class Dothideomycetes; order Mytilinidiales; family Mytilinidiaceae; genus Mytilinidion; species Mytilinidion resinicola. The sequence continues at coordinate 145,272 of NW_022985444.1, forward strand.
CCCAGCGAGCGTGGGTAGATCCTCTAGCCTGGTATTTTGGAGGAACTTCTCATATGTCACAGGTTTCACCTGCGGGTACTTGGCATTGTCCAATGCATCTGGTAGTTTGCATTGCCGGTTAAGCATGCAATACATGCCAGCCCTAAACCCAGGTCGAGTTCGCCAATACCAGCCTGCGAAGAAAGAAAGTGGGTAATTTGCGCATTGAGGCTGAACTGGACGTACAATACAGGGTGATAGTTTTGAGCTTTCATCTGGTCGGACAGTTCAGCTAGACTTCCTTGTCTCTTTGTCTTGATCTTGATCTTGTAAACATCTTCCATGGTGGCGACTATGTCGCGGAAGCTCTTGCGGTCTCCTAGAACTGCGATGGCACATGTTCCGTTAGTAAAATAGCACCAAGTCAAGTCGACAGCCACGAGACTATGAGAGTGCTTTTCTTCGCCTCTGAATCGGTTGAATACTGACAGGATTGGAAACCAACAGCCTCACGGTCCAGCGCGACGGTTGCGGTGTAATCTGTAATGTTGAGGAGTGTTGTGGCCTCCCAAACCTCATCACCATCTCCCCAGTAGTTGGCGGTCCTTGTGTCGTGGTCCCACAAAAACGCGTGCCTCGACCACACCAGTTCCATAAACCAGCTGTTGAGGATGTGTACGCCTTGGACTGTTTCCTTGGACTTGAGATACGCACATATCTTTATCTGTGCGTCCTTCAATGGAAACTTGCCCAGTGTTAGCGCTTGATGGTTCAAGGTAAAGTCGCTTGCAATATATCGTGGCACTTTCTCCTCCTCGCAAAGGTCGACTAGTCGCTTTTGGCCGTTGATCATCAAGTCATGGTCACCCCAATAGGTGCAGACAATCACGTCGCATCCCCGTACAAAGGCGCGGAGGGCTGCCCTCTCATCAGCCTGGCCAGTGGTGAACTGAACCTTGCCCTGGAGATCACTGTGCAGCCTCTTTTCATCGCGGCCATAGCCTCGGACCTTGACTTCGGGGTTCGTAGCCAAGGATGCGCCGATGAGATGGCCAATACGGTCAGTAATACCTGCAATTCCAACAATCGTCGTCATTTTCCAGGGTAGAGGAGACGGTTCAAATCAATCAAAGGAGCCTGTGATTTGTAGCGGAGAATACAAGCCTTGTGAACACAACGAAGAATATATCAATGCGTTGATCCCTTTAAGAGTCCGGTAACGTCGTTAGGCCGGCACGAGAAGGACAAGATTACATGGAGACTATTCCAGATTGAGAGAGAGCTTCAAGCACGGCTGAGAAGAGAATTTGTCAGCGTGATCTGGAATATTTCCGACGAGGTATATTCGTCCAATCATGACACTGCTTGCTCTGGCTCAATTCCTTTGAACCGCGAATATCACCTTTACCCGTACTCGTGTTTGGGGACGGGTAAACAATTCGTACCAATCACAATCAAAGAAGCTAAAAACTCCATCATTTATCAGCCGGCTCATAATAGGTAGCAACGCTCCGAGGTAAGGCTTGACAATGCTCGCCGCAGTACGCTCTCACACCCTCTCGGAATTTTCATTACTGGATTCTGTCAGGCTTGATTCAGCCACACACTTGACGCAGAAGACGCTGCAAGGCCCATCTGTTGGTCAAAAATCTTTCATACATCGAAACCTGAGTTCTGTACTGTATCAAATTCTTTCCCTTGACTCTATGGACCAACATTCCGCTCATGCAGTCAGGAGAACGCTTCTTACACTCCTCACACTCACATACTTTGAACGTTGCTCATTCTGAAGATATACCTAACCAAGTAGGGAGGGATTGTTGCGGACCTAGCTACCTATGTGCAGAATGACGCGATGTTTCGCGAGGCTGCAGGTGGCGAGCACACGGAGAGTCTCTCTCACCGCACCATAGACAGTAGAGTGATTGCAGATCCCTACAAACCCAGTATAATGCTCAGAACTCTGAAGAACTCAGTACTGCAATGTTGTTCGTAAAGATGAACCTTTGCAGGATAAAGTTCTTCCGAAATTTACTCCAAACCCCCTCCCCTTCCTTTTCTTGCTTTGGCACACCATCGGCCATCTCTGCCATGCGAATTGACAATCTTCTATGAACCGGATGCTGTACCTCTGGTCCTCTTCGCAGCAAATACTGCTCGGCGGCACAGCTAAGAGCTTGAGTACAGTGTTTGGAGCACATCCTTCACCGTCAACGGCTTGATCTCCGGGAATTCTGCGTTCAGATCCAGACTACCTTGTCCTGGATGCAAATTAAACGCTCCTCCCTCAAACCATAAGCCGAACACCGAAAAAACGAATTGGAGCTGCTCCTTGGGGAAATATGGGTAGACTGGGACATGTGCAGGAAGCTCCGTAATTTGTCCCTTCTGAAGTGTCTCAATAGAGTCGTGCTGGACGTTGAACTTGACCCCTAGATTATGGCAATAGTTGTCAATAGGGTCATCCTCCCGGATCTGGAATATGTTCTCCAAGGGCTCTTTTTGGCTTACCTTTGGTCTTCTCCGCCAGCTCGACGAAATCATTCCAGGTGATTTTGTCACCGATCGTGTAGCTATCAGGCTTCCACTTGGGAAGGTCCAGGGCTTTGGAGACATAGCGAGCGACGTCTGTCGTGTGGGTGAACGTAACAGGAGTGTTTCCCTCACCTGGGATACCGGCGGTGTTATTGTTGAGATCGACCACTATTGTAGTGGGCTGAAGAAATGACTGAATCTTTGGCATTCCAAAGTAATCCAAGAAAAAGCCACAGTTGACCCGAGTGTATTCAAGATTGGACTTCTTGAGCTTGGACAGTACATCGAGCTTCAAGCCGGCAGGTGGAAACAATTTTCCCTCTCTGGCAGCAAAGAATGTATGAGCACAGGTAGCATTATTGCCGCAGGGAGGACAAAAGTGGTAAAAGGGAACTCACTCTTCAGTATACGCTATTCCCCAGGAGCTTGGTATGAATCTTTTTGTGCACGAAGAGGCCTCAGCGGCCGAGACCAAGTTGATCTCAGCTTCGTTGGAAGTAAGCACGGCCAGAGTCGAGACAACAGTCCCGATTTGATGGGATTTGAGTGCATCTTCCAACAAAGCTGTATCCGTATAGTCGACCTGTACGACGGGAGCGCCTTGTTCGCTTCCCGCCGACGACTGTGCATTCTGTCAGTGCCCCGAACTATGTGCTATCAGAGTGGCATTCTTTACCTTTCTGCTCAAGACCACAACCTTCCTCCCATCTGCAACGCAAGCCCGGACAATCGCCCGTCCAATCCCACCAGTGCCACCAGCCACAGCAATTGCCGCCATATCAGCTTTGTTTTCTGATCGATCGAGGATGAAATATCTGTATTTCTTGCTTTTGCGGTTACCGTGGTGATCTTAGGTAAGGAGCCTTCAAAGAGAGGGAGATTAAAGCTGCAATATATAGTATGTACTTGCCGGCAAGCCTGCGAACAAAGTAGTTGGCCTATGATTGTTAGTGATCTGCATCGCACTCTGTGCCGTACCCTTTTTGTCCCCAGGATTGCCGGGAGAAGCGTGGTACGTGAAGCAACCGCGCGCCCATGTCAGGGTTTCGGGTCGGAAGATACTGTAAAAACCCGTTTGGTGGAACATTTGGCCGAGAATGGCGGACGATCATCGTATCACGTGAGCATGACTCCGGTCGCCTCAAGAGAGCTTTAGAAACAGGTTGCACATGCTAGATTTGCTGACCCAAACTTTTCTTAAAGGTAATCTAAGCGAAGCACGTCAACATTGAAAGAAAAGACGACTCTGTAACCTCTGCAAGAAGGGAGACCCAATGGAAAGACGTTGGAAAGCAGGATATCTTCTCAATACGTCCAGCATCAAGGCGGATCTTTCTGGCTTGCCACCGTCCGTCGTCCTCCCTCTATACCTCGGAGCGGCATGCTATACAAGGAAACCTTGCCAATCCTCCCAAGCAACATCAAGGACCGCAGATCCAGGTTTACTGATCTTGTGTAGGCCGCCGCTCACCTACTTCCCGTTTCTTCATCCAACACAGGCCTGCAATAGTTAATTCCATTGCACGGACACTGGTCTGCAAATGGAAGTCTGCTAGATCAAGTCTCGGAACAGCAAGCTGGCCATCGTTGTTCTCCAGGTTGCCATCCCTCGTGCATGTAGGCACGGCCTTGCCAATCATCTCGCCACAAGTCTTCACACGGCACCCTCAGAAACAAGGGAAGTACTAAACCAAAACCGATTCGCAGAGGAATCGGGCCCCTTTTCCATAATACCATTGTCCCTTATCTCCAACTTTTACCCTAAGCACATTATGCCTGCGTTCGTGATGAACGTGCAGTCTCAGCGGTCGGTACCACTCTTCAATAGAACATGTAAAGTGAATAGCTGTACCATATCGTTGAACTTTAGGATTGAAAAGTTTGCATTGTCGTCCAGGTTCCCAATCACCATCATGTTCTTTAAGCACACTTCTCCGTCCATCATATCCTCCAGACGCACTCAAGACTATCAGCCCACTACGCAGAAGTCACCGCGCGTCCCCAAGTACGAGGAAGCTCACTGCTGCAAAGATACCATTCCAAACATGCCTCCATCCGCCTTCTCCAATTGAGCCTAATTTACCGGTCGTTCACGCTATTACACTTGACTTCGACTCTCACATTTGAAAGTGTACAGATTCTTCAACATGCGAACCGCCTGACTTCCAGCCTTGCTCCACGAGACCTTTACACAAAGCTCTACCAGCATCGTCTCACGAACACAAATGCTGCTCTATATCTTGTCATGACGATCAGAGATTTCCCCTGCATAGCCTTTGAATCGTGTTGAGAGCACATTCGCTGCCCTTGATCACACGTTGACAGGATATCCGTGCCTGCACTGATCCCAACACTCTCCACGGCAGATAAAAGAACTTCTTTGGAAGGACGACTGATTCAGACCTGTTCCTACCTCGGACGGCCCAGAGAGGTTGTTGCGTACCACCTCCAAAGTGCCCAAAGTGCCGTGTCTATGATGGAAAACCTACAGACATTCATTTCCTTAAGACGCCAATCATTCGCTCACCCTTAAAACCTACTACCTCCTCGTCTTCCCTCTGATCAGAGAAATCTGTATCGAGAGAGACTGACTGCAAGATAGAACGACGTATATTTGGGACAAGACACACTTTCATTAAGGCTCATGCTACCTTATATAATCCCGTTTATTTGCTCCTGACGCTCTCCTACACCACAACGGTTGACGCCCAGGTATACATCTTGATACGATAATTTATTCATCAATCCAACGCATCAAAATGCGTGACATATTCCTCTTGGCGGATGACAGTTCCCTCACCCGTGTCAAGCTTGGCATTGAAATGGAGACCCTCAAGCAGTTCAGTATCCACCACCGGCGTCAGCTCGGACCCGTAGCTTCTAGTCAGTGCCGCCACAACGGTCCCGCATACTCCCCACGCTAAAGTCGAAAAGAAGATGAGGCGGAATGTATGTACATAAGCCCATTTGATTCCCTCACCGGCCGTCAGAAGTGCCAGTAGCGGCACTTGCCCAAGAACGGGATTTTTCGTGTCGCCAGAAGTAAGGGCCTCGATTAGTTGCGGGATGAGGAGCGGGCTTACTCCAGCCTTTGCCAATGGAATGGCAACATCGCGAGCAATGTACTTGGGAAGGTTGTTCTTCAGGGTAGTGGGAAATATCATGGCTCCGGCGGCATTGACGCAGGTTCGAAGCCAGAGATAGATCGCGGTTGATGTTCCCAGGTTACGATGAGGCACAAGTTGGAAGATGGCACCGAATCCTACCACCAGGCCCGTCCATGCCACATTGGCCAAACATGCCAGCGAGGTCGAAGCTGCCTTTGAACTGGGAGCTGGAAGGTGGTTGGAACGTCAGCTTAGCCAATGTGACTTTGGAGGATAGGGTGACACGAGAGATAGACTTACTAACTACCGCTTGAACGCCGGTCAACAAAGTGAGGGATGCTGCTAGGCACGTTACAGTCCAGTGGGACTGATAGCCAAACTTCTGAAATATCCACCCAAAGACTGGAGCCAAAAACACCCCCGTGATCAGGGGTGCAGAGCTCAACCAGCCCGCCTTGATGGGGTCTTGTTCGAACAGCACCTGCACCATCAGGGGCCACAAGAAGACGGCCGTCGAGGCTATCAATGCAAGAAACCCGAGTGGGACCATGTTGAGCGAGTAGCGCCGATAATGACTCCAAACGGCCCTCGGGAGCATTGGGTAAGGAAGACGTTTGCGCATGAAAAATCCCCATGGCACAACACAGCCGAGGAGCAGAAACAGCCCAGCCACCACACAGCCGAGTGACCTTGAATCACGCCTGCATGCACACATTAGTTAGCAACAGTCCAGCTTCTCGGCAGCAGAAGGGCTCAAAGGGCAGAAGAGGCCCATATACGTACCATCCCAAGTTGAATTCTCCCAGCTCCACACCTATGAGCGCCAATGCTGTCCCGAACCCTATCAAGCCCCCGGAGACATGGTCTAGAGAAGCCAGCAGTTGCCATCGTGTTTTATCGACCACTTTGATGCGTTGATTCAAAGGGTGGTAAAAGAGATAGACGAGGAAGAGCGCCAGGGTGTTCAGTGCAAATGGAATCCAGTAGACCACCTTCCAAGACCGGTAGGCGAGGATGCTAGCACCTAAAAGTCCACATTGTCAGATCTGGGTAACAGGAACGGGGCCGAAAAAACACAATATCGAATAAATGACAAGTCACTCACCTACTATAGGTGCAAATCCTTCTGCAGGGGCCAGAGCTGCCCAAAAGCAGCCAAACACGAAAGGTCGCCAGGACCTAGGGAAGATTTCGGCGACTGCGGCAACTGACACTTGTTTATTCAATATTCCAAATCCCACGATGATTCCTGTTCCATAGACTTTGGGAACCGAGTCTGAGCAAGCCGATCCGAGATTGCCTAGGGCCCCGAACGTTGCTCCGACCAAGAGGAAGATGCGCCGACCGTAGATGTCGCTGAGATATCCAACAAAGGGGCCAAAGGCAGACCCGATCAAAGGCAGCATACCACCAATCCAGACATCAAAGGGGTCGGGTCCTACATCTTTGGTTAGCGTGATGAAAGGCAGTAATGGAATTCACGGCTTTGCGAACCTATCTTTGCATTGATGCCACTGTAGGTAGACCCTGTGAGTTGAGTGTTGAAGGCGTCTGCCATGTATCCCACAATGATCCCCTAGGTTTGAATTTGGTGAGTGATCATCCGAGAAGGATTCTCATAGTCTCATGGTGGTAAACATACCGAGAGGGCCATGAATTTGAAGAAAGTAAAATGATACGGCGCTGCCTCCCCATGTTGGAGGTGCTGGGTATTTTCAATATGTTCGACAGCTTCTGTCGAGGCCTCGAGTTGCCCGCGAGAACCCTTTTCATTCATCGTGCCCGACATTTTGTGTCTTCGTTCAGCTCGCTCTATGTAACGAAATGGAAGCCTGATTGATTTTGGCCAGTTGATGAGATCCTGAAGTGAAGGGATTGGGGAGTTATGTTTACTTCTATCGCATCCGGATCAACTTTGAAATTGACCGACCATCGGCCCTCGGGAAATTACCAATGGCTGTAAAAAGGTAGGCTACTCCAGCAGGAGTGCCCTGTAATGCTCCCTGCCGTCCTCTTCGAGTGGGAACTCTACGGTCTAAGTTTTGGAGATCTACATAGCACCCCACGTAGATCCCCCAGGATCGAGCTAGAATCAAGCGGGAGCAGTCGGGGCCCCGTGGGGAACACCATGACCCAGGTCCGCGCTTCACCCGGGAAAACGGTATCAGATTAGCCGACAAGACACCTTTCGTTGCTGTAAGCGAGAAGCAGTGAAGCAGTGGACGCAATCGCCGGCCATACTCATCCCTTCACTAGAGCAGTAAGTGCAGGGGCGCCCACGCAGTCTCTAAACAGCAACAAGCGAGAAGCTGTGGCCGATGCCCATAGCTACGAAGCAGGATGTGGAAGAGGCTGTCGATGTCGCACTTGATGCCTTCAAAGCCTAAAACCAGATTCCACTCAGAAAAAGAGCGGAAAAGCAATTGGGATGATGCTCATCCTTGGATAGTTTGTACACGCGATTTGCCTACAACTCAGTCAAGACTGGCCTTGGAGAAGCATTTTACCTCTTTCGTAAGGCTCCCGGAGACAGAAAGTTTCTCGGGATTTGTTGATCGTGGAATCAATTGTGAGTTTGAAGCCACCCAACGAGCAAGTCAAAATGCATGAAATAGAGACCAGCTGCACTGAAGCCAACACGATCAGTCCCACTTTCCCAAGTCTCCCTGAAAGCTCTCCTGGCTTGTTCGCTGGTAAATGTATCATTGCCAAACCGTCACCTTTCGCTCTCCATTCAACCCTCAAAATGGTGGATATTTCCTAACAAGATCTCCCGCCTAGAGTTTTTCAGGTTTTGGGTGGCAACGAGAAGCTAGCCCGTAGCTCACCGAGCACGCTGGAATTGCCAAAATTGCCTTCGCAGGGTTTCGTGCAAAGACTACAAGGAAAGTGACCATGGAATTGGAAGAGGCCAATGTATCTCTGAGCAATTGGCAGCAGCACTTTATCCTAACCCAGATTTCGAGACAACGGAATTATTGCGCGCAGAGAGTATCTGTGCCGAGCACGATATTCACACCAGGGCTGACCCTACGATTAATTGCGAGCACGTGGATGCGCTGAAAACTACACAGCCTTTGAAAATGGGAGTTTCATTGAACGCTGGGCAGGTATGTACATTGGAATTTCTATCCGTGAAACACTAATGAAAGACAGATTTGCGCCGCCACCAAGCGGGTCTATATTCATCACAAGATCTACAAAGAGATTAAGACGATGAACGAAGCTGCAAAAAGGTCAACACAGGGGATCCGAGCGATGCAAATACCTACTTGGGTCCTCTGCAGAACAAAATGCAATACGGCAAAGCCAACAGATTCATCGATGAAGCGCAGTAATATGTCTACAGCACTACCGAGTCCCTGAATCACGCTCAGTAGGGCTCTTTGCTACCCGTACAACCGTAGACAGATGAGAAGAGGTCATCTAGCGTGCTAATGCCTCCTTGATGGGGCTTCGTGCGAGTATCTGGGATAAGGACATACAACGCGCGAATGGGAAGGCCAGTCAGTTGATGGAAGGAAATATTTTCCTTGATCGCCCAGAGACCCTGAACATACGAATTCCTTTTGGCGTGTTCAAAGAAATTGAAATTGTTGGAAGCAAATAACCAAAGTCTTGAGAAAACAGAGTAGATTGCGAAGATCGATATTGAGCTTACCTGCCATCTACGTCGTTAGTATGGTAGCAAATACGCTTCACATATACAGTAACACCACTTTTTTCTCCATATTCGCTACAAATGATGATACGAGCTGGAGGCCCCCCTCGAAGGATGCGCGGAATCAATACTCACATGTTAGATTCTTCCAAGTAGGACGGCAAAAAGTCTACAGTGAACATTCTCATGCTCCTAGCCGGCCCTGTGAGTGCTTGATTGGGAATCGCGTAGCTGTACCAATTGGTTCCCGAATGATCCGGTTATGTTTGTCTATCCGGCTCGATAGGTACAATGCCGTGCCGAGAAATTTGACCCTTGTCCACCACTAGGAACTTCTTTTCAACAGCTCATCCGGCTTAGGCACATAGTCCGGTAACTTGCGTTACATCTTTCTGGCAAGTGAATGACGAGATGTCACGCAGATCTGGTCCCACCAAGCGCCCCATATGCATTTCGGTCTTACAGTGAATAGTAGTCCGAGGAAGTTGCATGTAGCACAAATACAACCTCTCAGGACGACACTACTACCAATCTTGAGCGCTGCCACTGGTCTGCTTTTCGGTATTGTTTGATTGAATCTAGTCGGTATCCGTCTTTCTTCTGTAAAGAAAAATGGGCTCCATCTCTCCTCATGAACTGCGAGTGCCATCCGATCCGGGGGAGCGGGCTATCGATGACTATCGCCCGATCAAGGTCATATGCATTGGTGCTGGCATGAGTGGTATAACTGCGGGCTGCATGCTTCCACAGAAAATCCCCAACTTGGACCTCGTCATATACGAAAAGAACGACGATGTTGGCGGAGGGTGGTACGAAAACCAGTGAGTCAAGAGCAAAATATGGTCATGGTTATTCTTGACTGACTAAAACACTCAGTTATCCTGGAGTGCAGCCCGGTAAGAGCATTTTCGTCCCTCACACGTTCGGTTCGCATATCGATCATCGACTAATGCGAGCAAGATCTAACACCGCATACGTATCAATACACCTTTGCCAGCAACCCTCGCTGGAGCCGTTTCTTCCCTCCCGGACGCGAATTCGAGCATTATCTGAAGGTGGTAGCGAAGAGATTTGGGGTTTATGATCGGACCAAGTTCCGCCACAAGTTTTTGACTGCGAGATGGATCGAGGACGATGGGCAATGGGAGGTGGAGGTTCTCCGTCTCGACGACAACGTCGTAAGTCCAATCAACTTCCACTCTCAACACTTGTCCAAAGCAGCACCGCAACGAAGCAGCAAAGCAGCAATTCTGGACTGATTGTTTTCTCCCGATCTAGGTGGTCAGAGACAGGGCAGAGGTTATGATCAGGTGTATGGGTCTGGTGAATGACTGGAGATTTCCCGACATCCCAGGGCGACAAGACTACCAGGGCAAAATGATGCACACGGCCAGGTGGGACGATTCGTATGATGTCACTGGAAAGCGTGTGGCAGTCATCGGCTATGGTGCCACTGGCGTTCAGGTCATGCCGGCAATCCAGCCTTTGGTGAAATCTGTCGACCATTACGTGCGCGGTCCGCTCTGGGTGGCGCCGGCCGGCGGAACGGCGATGGAAGAAATCCTCGAACGCGGAGAGAGGTTGAACTGTAAGTGTTTCCGTCTCTCTAGGGGGTCTAGCGTTCGATTAACCGAGGGTGAAAAGTCGATCATCCAGTCGAGGAGGTCAAGAAATTCTCCAGGGAACCACTCACGTACTTGAGCTATCGCAAAAAGATCGAACATCTGTGTAACGGGTATCAAGCCGGGTTGATGAAGGACACCGAAGCCAACGCGCAGCTCCACGCCCTGGTTGAGGCCAACATGAAAGCGACGCTGGCGCCAAAACAGGGGTATTTTGAACTCCTAAAACCTGACTACCCGGCCGGCTGTCGCCGGTTGGTCATGGGTCAACGATGGATGGAAGCGCTGGTTCAGCCCAATGCCACTCTCATCAAATGCGACATCGCTCGCTTTACCAAAGAGGGAATCCAGCACCCCGATGGAACCATCCGAGAATATGATGCCATCATATGTGCGACCGGCTTTGACACGTAAGCAAAACCTCCAAAGATTGGCAAGCAAGCCTTTCATTTCATTTCATTCATGGGCACTGCTGACAGCCAGTTGCAAAGTAAACTGGACAATGCGACAACTCCGATTCTTGGACAAGGTGGCCTCCCGCTCGCCGAACAATGGGATCCCGAACCCGTCGCGTATCTCTCTCTTGCGGTGCCGAAATTCCCAAATATGTTTCAGTTGTTCGGTCCCAATTCGGCCCCAGTGGCTGGTTCCATCTGCCATACAATGGAGGGCGCTTGTGGCTTCGTCATAAAGTGCATCACAAAGCTCCAGCAAGAATACCTCAAGTCCATTACCCCCAGGTTAGTTGATCGGGGCCTTTTCATTTTCCCTCTCCACTATCTTCTTCAATACTACCTTGTGGACCTGTTTCTAATGAGAGTTCAAAAACAGCACAAGAGCAACACAAGACTGGATGAATCAGGTCGACTACTGGACCAGTAAAACTGTCATTTCAGGAACGGTGAGTAACGCAATGCAATGCGTGTTCTATTATTTTCTGTTTAGCACCTGAAATGATGCCCGCTTCTAACACAAAGAAATTTGCCAGTGTCGTACATGGTTCAAGCGAAACATTGAGAACGGTCGATCCATTATCAATTGGCCAGGCTCGGCCATGAATGCCTACCATGCATGGCGCAACCCTCGATGGGAAGATTTTGACTACGAGTCATGGCTGCCAGAAGGCCAGTCCCTTCGTTGGATAGGGAACGGCATGACCTACTCTGAGCAGCACGGAACCGATACCACCGACTACATGTCGTTCACCGATGCAACTACTGTTCTTACAGAAGAAGATTTCAAGGCTGTTGAGGACAAGCTCACCAAGTGAGTGAGTGCAAAAAGAAGGTCACGTCTTTGGAACCCATGGGACATTGTTGCTGCGCATGATCGGTCATTCATTCGCTCTGCGTATTGAGGGAGGAAATCACAATAAGAAGGTAGATAGAGGGGGAATTTATCGAATGATTCCTACTGCCAGAATTCTTTTTCTAGATATTTTCTTTTGCTACGTACTATCCGTCATTCTGGTTATTCATTTTTCTATTAATTTGATGTCGAAGAAACATAACTAGTCGAGTTGAGACACAATAGTGTTGTCTCAAAATGATCTGTCATAGCAAGCAACTACAAGACTGTGGTATGGAAGAGGGTAGTTGTTTTGGCAGTTATCTATCTACATAACTCTGGATTTATTTTTCGAGGGTCATGTCAACTAACGCAATGCTGAGAGATTGATGTATGTACATATACGTTATAGCTCTAAAGTTGAACTCGAACTTCACATAGAAAACGAACGAGGACAACTTCCGTAGCTTTGAAGTTAGGCATTGTGGTAGATTGTATTATCATTCATTTTGCGCAATAGATTACTCTTACTCTTCCTGCAGTGCTTTGATGAGTGGGCCAGAGTCCTAGTCATTGTTGCGATTGATTAGCTACCGGGCCACATTTGAAAGGGAAAGGAAAGGGAATAATAGAGTCCTGAACATACCCCCCAGACCTGAAACAACTTCATTTTGAGATTGGGTGATTTAATATCCTCAAATACGATTCGACTGAGAAAGTTCCCTTCCAGATGTTTGCCGTTGACGAGGCCCATTTTGGCGAGACCAATGTTCAAAAGATCAGAAGCATCGTCTGTACAGGTGTACGACTTGAGGATCTTATGCTGTCTCGACGTCACCACTTTCCAGGCCGCGATGCGCGAGCCCTTTATTTCTGTGAGCCGTACAGATTTAGCACTGCTGAATAAAATTCAAGTTTCTTTGGAAGAAGAGATACAGATCCAAGGAAAATTGAGACACAGGTAAATTTGCCCACCTTCCGATCCCACATATGTTCCTCCTGTTATCGTGAAGGTTGCCGTGGGCGTGAAGAAGTCGGCTGCCAGCTTCTCCCCAGCATCAGGGGTATTGTTGTCCATGACCACGAAGAAGTCGTCGAGGAACTTCTTGACAGCCGCGGGCACGGGAGTCGACGTGGGCCACTCCGTCTCTGTGGTGGCAAGATTGGCCGTCATGCTGGCAGCAGTCGCTCTGTAAGTAGAACCTAGTAGGTGCGAGACACAGAGACAAGTAAGCTTTCTTCCAGAGAAAGTAGCCCTTTTGCAGAGTTCTAGGCAGTCTATTTATCGCTGAAAATGACACCAGAAGCTCTCTGGGAGCGTTTCCGGAGTGGCGCCCGGCGTGAATAGGGTGATGGCGACGGGCTCCTAGGAAAGTAGTGATCCTCACTGATGTCTCTGCATCCCCGTCACCTTCCTTGGAGGGTACCGGAACGGAACTCTACTTTGTCATGTGAGAAAGATGAAAGGGCAAACTACAATAATCCGGATAAACCGACGTCCCGTAGATCCCAACGAGGCAGAAAGCCTGAAGTTGCCGATCTCAGTCCACGCTGTCACGGGATGGATGCCCCGGGTAGGTTCGTTCGTTTGTTTGTTTGTAGGTCAGACTCCTTCCAATCGCCGTCTCAATCTGAATAATAAGACCCAGGACTGTCCATACCGAGATTTGATCCCCTTTTCGCACTCAACAGAGATTGTGACATGGCCACCCAATACAGCGATACCTATGATGTTGTCGTCGCCGGATCTGGAGTCGGTGGTCTCTCGGCCGCCATCACCGCCGCTGAGCGAGGTGCACGTGTTCTCGTGCTAGAGAAGCTTGATAAACTGGGCGGCGTCACGGCTTTGTCGTCTGGAGTACTATGGCCAGGACCCAATCCGCTTTCAGAGAGCTTGGGTTTTGAAGACACAGTTGAAGAAGCCCAAGCATATATGAACACGATTTCGCGCGGCTTGGCCAAGGAAAACTTGAAGCTGGGCTATCTCGCTACAAGTCGTGAAGCCATTCATTACTTTACCGAAAAGATCGGGGTCGAATTACAGGTCATTCGAGGCGTGCCAGACTACTACTACCCGTCCGTCCAAGGTTCCAAGGTCGAGGGGCGCTTTCTGGAAAGCAAGCCTTTTCCTGGCAAGCGCTTGGGAAAGTGGGCGGACAAGGTACTCACCTCACCATACGGTCCCTCCTTCAGCTATGTCACTGGCACCGAATGGGCTGCGTCGCAGACCGGCCAGGGAAACATCGTCGAGTGCCTTCAACGGCACGTCCAGGAAGATGAACGCTGTGGAGGCGCTGGATTGTCGGCCGCCCTCGTCTACGCCGCGCTCCAGCGCAACGTCGAGTTTCGGACTTCAACCGCGCTCGCGGATTTGATCGTGGAAGGCGGAAGAGTTGCAGGGGTGCTTGTTGAACCAGTCACGTCGTCGTCAGGAGGGACTGCGACTACGAATGGGACTGCGAATGGAAATGGGAATCATGAAAAAGCAGTTCGGTTGCAAGCACGGCAAGGGGTGATTATGGCCATGGGGGGGTACGATTGGCGGAAAGATCTGATGCAGGCATTTGACGGACTGAAGGACTCTTCAACCATGGTGCCACCCACAATCACCGGCGACCACATCGTCATGGCATCCAAGGTCGGTGCTATTCCGATCCCAGCACGTCTTCCAGGCCAATCTCCTATCTTTGTCGGGTATCGCGTTCCAGGAGAGGTCATCTTCGGGCATCCGTCCTCACGTCTACTGCTGGCAGGCGCACCTCACAGTATCATCGTGAATCGGCAGGGCCGCAGATTTGCAAATGATGGCTTCTATCCCCATGTGGTCGAACAGGTGACCCGATATGGCAGCCAGATGACACACATGCCCCATTGGCCCGCCTGGCTGGTTTTTGACCAAAGCATGCTCGACAAGTATGGTCTGGCGCCGACCTATCCTGGGCAGCCACTTCCCGAAGGCCTTGCCATCCAGGCCGACAGCATCAAAGAGCTTGCTGAGCGCACTGGCATTGACCCGGCCGGTCTGAGCGAGACTGTGGAACGATACAACGGCTTCTGTGAGACGGCCACTGACCCTGATTTTGGCCGCGGCACGTTTCCCTGGTCTGCACTCATGGTGGGCGACTACCGATTGAAGAACCCCAACATGGCAGAGCTTACTCGAGCCCCATTCTACGCAATTCAGTTGGTTCACGTGTCGCTCGGGGCGGGCACTGCAGGTCTGCAGACCGATGAACATGGCCGGGTCCTGACCGTGCTGGGAACACCTATCCCTGGCCTCTTTGCAGCTGGAAACTCCACGGCCTGGCAGGACTGGGGTGGAGGTTATTCGAGTGGCGTGGCTGGCATGCGTGGGATGATGTATGGGTATCGTGCGGCATTGCACATGACTGCAGATGGCTCACCCAAGCTGTAGTTGGGGTAAAGCTTTACCATATTTGACAGCTAGATGTGAGTAGGTGTGTGACGGAAAATATATCAACAAGCAAGGGAGGAAAGGGAGAGGGTGAACTAGCCATGCCAGGCAAAGCAAAGAATGCCTTTGTCCCAGTCACAAAATGACCCAAGGCTTCTGCGGGATTCATTGGCTTACGTAGGTCGAGGCCCGTCGGGAGCTCTACTTCATCATGAGCTTGACACGGCTTCTTGTCATTCATTCTTAAGGTTGTTATAATCGACATAGCTATCTGGAAATTATTTCCGAGGTTTGATACCTATTTATGATTTTTACGTAAGAAATATGTATGCCGAACATCACCTTCCTGACATATACTGGGCCCAATGTTGAATAATGTTGATGCATTGCGCTTTAGATAAGCGTAAGTCATCTGCATGCGTGGCTCATCAAACCAAATTATCAATGTCGACCTCCGCCTCCCGTCTGCGAATCTCCAGCTTCGTTTTGTGGTCAACGGCAAGATGGAAGCCGTGAATGAAAGGTTTCGGAGTTTCTCCCGCAGGAAGTCTCCAATCATACTTCAACAGAATGTGACACATGATTATCTTGATCTCATTTGACGCAAAGAACCGGCCGGGGCACGCGTGGCTCCCATGCCCGAAACCAAGGTGGTTTGGATTGGTGGTGACAAATTGACCGATATTTTCCTTGCCTGGCTGGGCTCGCATCTTCAGAAATCGGTCTGCCACAAATTTTTCGGGATCAGGGTAGATCTCGGGATCCCAGTGTTGCGTCGAAGTAGCTGCGAATACTTGATTTGGGCGAAGAACGGTTCCGTCCGACAACACGATCTTCTTGAGAACAAGGCGTCGCATAGCGGCTAACGTTAAGCTTAGCGTTAGCTTGGTGAAGACCAAAAGAAATGGCTGGTCAAAGAAAGCCCGGGCTGACTTACTATCATTGATGGGCCGAAGTCTCTGGCTCTCTTTCATGGCGCTATCAAGTAGTTTGAGGTTGTACAACGAGGTCTTCTTCCAACCATCCTTTCCCAGAACAGCAATCACTTCTTCGCGAAGTGGTTGAATGTACTCTGGGCTCTGGGCGAGGTCAAACATCAATTGCGTGATCATATCGGCGGTGGTATGGATTGCAACAAAGGACAAGGTCAGTTGCACGTATACCGGGTCGTAGTGGCGCCCCTGAGCAATGTCTTTGAACCATTCAATAGCGTCCACATACTCGGGCTTCTCTCCCTTGGCCTCTAAGCTTGCACGCTCATCAAGGACCTTACCAATGAGACCGCGAGCCTCGCGTACCTGTGCGCGCAGCGCCTGAACCCGTGTCAAGTATGGAGCAACGATTCGTCGGAAAATGGCTGGGTATGAATTCAGCTGGAAAATCGTCGCGGCCACGTGGTTCGTATATGTCGTGGTTATCTTCAGCCACGCTGGATCTCTGCACAATCGATCACCAAGGAACAGACGGGACGAGACACGGGCAACAGCGTTGAGGAGAACTGGCTGTGGACTAATACTATGCCACTCTGGGAAACCGTCAGGAACAGACTGCTGATTCATGGTCCTTGCTACCTACCTTTGTTGTCTGTGAAAGCTCCTTGGAGCATTAGGGCAGTCTCATCAGAGAGCGGCTGCGTCAGACCTCCTGGTAAAGAATGTTAGCTGTCGAAAGCGATGTTACACGGTTGCGTTTCGTGTGTCACTTTCACCCACCGAGTGCCTGGGTGAGTTTCAACTTGACGGCGTCCTGAATGATGCCTTCACCGTAGCCGAATTCGTGGAAAGCTTCCAAGCCTGGATAATGAGCATTCACCATCTAGAATCCACCGAAATCAGCATATGTAGGTGTTTGGAAGATCTAATTCACCGTGAGAGATATGATATACCTTGGCGATTGCTCTGGCATGACTGACGCCCTCCAGGTTACGTAGTTCGTCTATGTATTGAGGCCCAAAGATTGTTTCGTACCCATGGTCAGTCATCATATTGAACGGTTTGCCGCCAAACTTTTGTAAACCCTCCCGTAGCAGTTGACGTCCCCGAATCGTGTATTCTCGCTTCATTCGTTTGTCGGAAAACTCGAACAGTCTTGGTCCATTGATCACTGGCAAATTGTGGGTTTCATAATGGCGGTAGACTGCGAACAGCAGGAGACTGGGGACAAGGCCAACCAAGATCTGCAGGTGCCACTGCTGGAGGAGAAGCGCAAGGTCGTTGAGCAGCATTGTGGTCGTGGACTCAAAGATTGTGCTATCACTGGAGGAGTTGTCGTGATTGTATGAGAAGACTAGGTAGTGCGCACATGAAAACCAGTTGCAGTAGATTTTAAAAACAAGAACCAGTCCAACGAAGCTCAATTGGCAGTTCACAGCTTTGATTACCGAATCCCACTCATGGTGTAAGATTTGCGAAACCCGGATAAACGCCACCCGTTGGACCCGAGCATTCAAATCTACAAGGGGGGGACCTCGGAGATTTTCCCCGCATTAATCTCGAGGCTGATTCCTGCTTTTGGTTCCGCGGCGCTTCAGCCGTCAGCAGGAGATGAGAGTGATTGGACCATCTCCTCCGCGCTTGTGCCCAATTTATGAACCTGCATTGACTCGTCATAAAAACTGCCTGTGCAGCCGGTTGCCGAAATGTCAAGCTCCGAGCTCGAATTTCCCATAGCCGATTGTCACGGACCAAGGAGCTGTATGCCGTGTACGTGATGTATTGGATGATGATTATAGAGAAGAGAGAGGTCTAGAGAAAGTTGAGGCTATATACAAGAGGTAACACGTGCCTGCCCTAGCTCTCACCGCTGCTCCCTGACACCGATGATTACAACCTTTAAAACGACCAATTGTCTTCCGAAAGACTGCGAGGCGAATGCACTAACTGGAGAGTCAGTGGGAGACATTGTAACGTACCGTTGACTCCAATTCTTCGACAATAATCGGCCCTTGTGCGTATGGGAAGCAGTAGTGAGCTGAGTTGATAAGGGAACGAGTTCTTGATTTCACCATCTACTCCTAACTAATTTCCGAAAGCATTCGAAGATTCTTTCAAAGGCTGATCAATAGCATTTCCAACATGCACGAGCATGTCTCTACACTAAAGACCAGCATACGACTGGAGTGGCTAGACTGCACTGCGTTTATAGGAAGTGTGCAATGTTTGAAATCTTGCCAATCTTCTCGAACTGAACCTCGACCAACGAGCCATCGGGAACGCCATGGGTCTTGCCTTTGTCAGTGAACCATTGGCCACCTCCACAAGTACCTGTGAAAACGACGGTGCCTGGTTGAACAGTGGTCCCTTGAATGAGAGACGATTGTTAGTCTCTACGGTAGCTCGTAGGATCAAGGGAACAATGAGAGTCACATACCTGTAGCCATGGCGGCAACCACCTCGGCAACATTGAATGTCATATTCTTGGTATTGTCCTGCTGAACGACCTTGCCATCCACGATGGTTTTCAATTCGATGGCGGGTGGAACTCCAAGAACGTCAGAATTCACCAAAACCGGTCCGATTGGCGTGAACTCGTCGAACCCTTTGGACCAGATGTAGTTCATGGCACCGAGTTTGGGCCCTGGACGAGGAGACAGATCGTTTCCTACGCTATATCCGATGATCTGCTTCCCTGCTTCCTCAACCGTGACATCTTTGAAAGGCTCGTATCCCACCAGAATGATCAGTTCGCCCTCATAGTCGAGCGAGTCTTGCTGGACTGGGTGTACGTTGATTTTCGCGTATGGACCAGCGAGACAGGTTGGTGGCCGCCAGAAGAGATATGGGCGGGGAGGTGGGAGATTCTGCAAGCACACGCATCAACAACAACAAATATTTCAATTGCAAAGACACGAGGAAACAACGGACCTGATATCCAACTTCTGTGGCCTCTTTGACGTGGTCATTATAGTTCAGCCCGGTTTGTACCACGATCGGAACATCTGCCGCGGGTGGTAATAAGTCCTTCTTGTCCACGGTTACAGTCTCTCCGGTCAACTTGATGTTGCGTTTGACAGGATTTCCAGTGGCGATCTTCACTTTGATCTTGTCATCTAATTCACCATTCTCTTTTGGGTCGACAAGTTGTGCGAAAGTAGGGGAACCTTTGTGGTTGAATCGTACGAGATGAGTCCACGACATTTTTGGTTGCTAGTGAGGGAATAATTGATTTAAGACTTCTGCTTCTTGGATTGAAATAGTTCAGGTAGGCACACCCACGACTCGCAGACAAGATGATTATATTGCTCCAGATATTGATATGCCTTAAGGACTCGTTTGAACACTTTATCAGTTCGTAACAATCGCACCGGGTCCTTTGCACCCGAACCTTCGTCACACCCGGGAGTGTTTGCTCTATCTGTCCGATTTCTCGACATTTTCGGATGGTCTAATCATGTCTATCGCCGAACAGTAGCGGTCCGGCCCGGCACCCCGCAGTCTGATGTTGTAGATCTCGGGCGACGGAAAAGCGGCAAAACTATGTAACATCTTCCAGAGTGGAGATTTTATTGCTAAATGATTTGCTGAATGATTCCTGCAGAAGCTCTAGGGCAGTAAACGGGGAAAGCCAGGCGTTCCTTGCTGCCAAGGCCTCGTTCACACGCCGCACCTTCTCATGAACGGGGATGGGGGCTACATTGGGGGAAGGATATGCTTAGCATCTACCAGGGCGAGAGCAAACACGGTTGAAATGACCTTCCTTCAAGGTGATATTGCATTACAATGAGAGGATGCTATACATTGTCGAAACTAAACTCCAGCGGTGAAAAGTCCGCTCAATCCATCAGTCCTGGAAAGCCAAAGCCATCCCACCATAATCTCGTGTCAAGCCCAGAGATACGAGGAGCTGACGGTATTGAACATTTCCCACTCTCCCAGTCTCTTGCCGGGATCAGAGCCGCCGGCTGCAGCAGTAACCAAAAATGGCGTGAAATGTTCATCATTACCAGGAGGTTGCACCTCGTCAGCCTCTGGAAAAGACTTCCACTTGCTCATCCCGTCCAACCGCTTCTTGAGATCCTTCACCGTTGCCACCTCCTCCAGTTTGTCTTCAAATGCTCGATTGACACCGACTGGTGGGACCTTTGCGTCAGGGACGCCCATGATAGGCTCAATGATCTTTTTGAAGTTGTGGTACGTGTGCCCACTTCCGAGAATCGCCCAGCCTTCGTCTCGGAAGGGCTCCAACGCCTTGCCCAGGGCGAAAGACTGCTCGATGACCTTGTCTCCCTCTGGAATTGAGACCTGAACGACTGGAAGGTCGGCCTGTGGGCGAAGGAGCATTAGTGGTGTCCATACACCGTGATCCCAACCCCGTACGTCGTCCAGCTCAGCTTCCAAGCCTTGTCGCTCCGCGCTCTCCTTGATCCGACGCGCAAGTTCCGGGTCTCCAGGCGCATCGTAGACAATTTCCCAAGCTTCCTTTGGCAGTGGGTTTCCGGGTACAGGGAAATAATCACAGTAAATTGGCGGCTTTGCGGCCGATGAGATGTATGTCTTGTCGGCCGTCCAGTGTGCGGTCACAACAATCACCCCTTTGGACCCATCCAGCACCCAAGCAGTCTCCTTGCAGAGATCAATCAAAGGCTGCTGGGAAGGTGCCCGCAGAATTGCCAATGGACCTGCTCCATGGGAGACAAAGAAGCAAGGAGCACGTTTCGGTCCCTCTTTGATGGCCATATTCGATAGGTATGATGGATGATGATGTTGAAGAATGGGAGAGCAACAGCAATTGCTTGAAAGACTTCCACTAGTTTTGTGGATCTCTGTCGGTAATTATATAAGATGATCTAGATTGCCGTATTATATCGGTTAAATGCCTTCCGATAACGCTGCAGTAGTGGTGGTGTGACTCCCGGGTCACTGTGTTGTTTGACTTGATTTTAACCGATGATCGTTCCGAATTCAACGCAGTTGAGTCCTCGATAGAAGAAAGTTTTCGGCAGGTCACCCCACCCTCCAATACTGCCCGCCCGAGAGGCGGACAACCATGGGAGGAGAGTGGGCATTGGACCTTTTGGAATTGTTTAGGCAATCACGCTCGGGGGCCAAGAGTATCAAGTCGATATTATTATCGACGCCACGGCAACGGGCTTTAATATATCTTATATTCCAAGATTTTCCAATCACCGCTAATGGCGAAAGACTTGCAAGACCTTGGGGAAGAATGACGCTGCCTCCTATCCATCCGCGGTTGTGCCCAATTTTCCCAACCTATCTCATATCGCTAGGACTATCTAGCGCTTTCGTTACTATCTCCTACTGAGCAGGGGTTCAAGTGCTTTTTTGAGCCATGAAGATGTCGACTTGCTGATGTCGACTTGCTCTTGCAGAAAACGGTGTGAGCTCTACGAGAGCCATATCTTAATTGGTTCCAGGGTGGTATCAGTGATGGAACTGGACTGAAGCCATTTTGGACTGGACTGGATGGAGGCCCCTTGAAAGCTCTGGAGCTCCAAATGGTTTTCGAGAAACTGCAGTGAATTTGCGAAATGGAAACCATATCTCTTGATAAATTCCACTTACTAAGAGGCGCTGTACCTGAAATGAACGTCACGTGATATCTTGAGCTTCGCCTTTGTTCCTGGCGGACTACGTGAATTCCAGGCCAAACCCAGTCCATTCCAGTCCAGTGCCATCACTGGGTGATATGGTGGACGGTCTTTCTCGCGTTCACTCTAGTTCGCGAGCTCAAAAGAAGGACAGGAATGAGGATGCTAGATAGAGCTATTCCAAGGCATCGAATTATCGACTCTAGTCTGATGATCCATCATGCAATTTATTACACCATCCGCTGAAGCTTATTCAAATACAATGAGACAGTCATGGTGCCCAGACACTTGCTACAAAATCTTCAATGTCCCGAAGAAAGGCATCAGGCGTTTCTAATGCGGCGAAGTGGCCTCCTTCACTATGCGTCCTGCTCCATGCCAGATTCCCAGTCGATCGAACCCACGAAATCGGGGTGGGTGTGATCTCGTAAGGGAAGGATGAGAAGCCCAGGGGCTTATGGATGAAGTACTCGGGCAAGTCATGGTATGGAGACCGCAACACGTCGCGGTATGGGTATAGACAGCGGGCGATGGTCTTGGTAAACCAGTAGACTGAGGCCGCATCGAGTATCACGGAGAGTGGGGGATTCTGGTGTGACCAAGCCAAGTACTTCTCGCCTATCCTGTTGTCGGGAAAGCGATCAGTAGCTTGCTATAAAGATGGTTGTTGAATCAGACTTACCAACTCAGCAATGCAACGGGATTTGACGATAGTACGAAGCCAATTGTGGCCGGCCTGGTGGCGTGCTCGAGGGCGTAGGCGAATTCAGTCATGGAGGACAGCCTGGATTGTTCGAGTGCGGCCTCTTCGATCTTACTCAGTGCTTCGCTCGTGGCATCGGCATTCTGTGGCTTTTGCATGCCACAGAAGTTCACTAGTGTTTCCAAAGTGCTGATTCAGGGATGGTAAATCTATGCGAAACGTCTCGAAACTTACAGTGGACTGCCTTGCATTCTTCAAACTTTGATCCGAGGATCCTCGCCAGGTAACTCCCAATATCACCGCCTTGGGCAATGTAACCGTCTTGAAAGCCCAGACCAACCATCATAGAGTTGATGACCCAAGCAACGTCAGCAACCGTTGTATTTGACTTGGTCGAAGGCCCTGTCGAAAAACAGTAGCCAACTATGCTGGGAACAATTATGTGGTAAGGCAGAGTCGATGGGGTGTAGCGGTTCCTGACAATGTCGAGACACGGCAGGAATTCCATGAAACTCCCTAACAAGCAGTCAGCGTCTCGTTTGATGGGTATTTGTCAGAATCAGTATCGGGCGTAGTAATACCAGGCCAACCATGTAGCATCACGATCGGGATGGCGTCTGGCTTCTCTGAGAAAAGTGCAACAATGTGAATGCTATAATCCGTTCCCACCTCATCGGTCACCGAAACCTGGTAATTGGGGAACGAGTTTATGCGTTTCTCGGTCTGACGCCTACACAGAATTTTTTTTAGAGGTTTGGGCCTTTTTTGCTTTTGCAGTTTTCATTAATCTCACCAGTCGTATTGAGTTTTCCATGAGTGGAGAGCATTGGAAAGCCATGCATGAGAAATCCCTACACTTTCATCTTCTTTCAGATTCTCATACGTCTCGGGCGCGAGTTCAGCGAGGTCCAGGTGTCGATGGAGACGTGCAACCTGCGAATCAGGGATCGACACTTGAAACGGTGTTGGCTTTGACGAAGATCGTGGGGGGATCTTGGCGTATTCCATGGTGTAGCGATGGATCATCAACTCGGCAGCAAAAGTACCTCAGTTCGAATTCATATAATGGCTGTTCTGAGAACTTCGGTTTGTGAGCCTCGGCCGCATGGTTGATGTGAACGGCTATTCCCATCTGCCAACTCCCGCGGTCGGGACGAACCTGCGGGAAAACCAAAGACGCATTCCGTAACACGAATTTTGTCACCTTCAGTGACACTTCCTACAATTCTGTCATCTACTCTTATATTCACGCCTCCCAGAATAGCGTCTACTGGTGTGGTTTCTTCTATCGACAGCAAAATGGCAGATTTGCCAGCAGTGTTCACTATTTCGAATATAGCCTTTGGGGTAAATGGTCGGGTCACTCAGTGTCACATACCCAAACTGAGATATCTAAATAGGTCCTGTTGTACTACTTCGCAAGGACAGTGCACCGACTCTTCTTGCATCCACTATCCAAAGCACCTGGACCTTGGTACCTGGCCATTTCAACGATACCCGGTACATACTACATATGTATCAGCGGGCGCTGGAACCTGGTGAATCGCGAACTGCATGAGCGTTATGGACCAGTTGTCCGAGTTGGGCCACACAAGCTTAGTGTAAGGGGAGAGATTGGTTGGAAGGCAATCTACGGTCATAAATCGCGCGATGCGGAAGAATGGTCAAAGTGGCCAGACTTCTTTCCGAATGTCCCCAAGGATATCGTCACTGCACCCACGGCTGAACATCGCCGGCTGAGGAAGGAAATCATTCGCGCGTTCTCAGACAAGGCGATCCAGGAGCAGCAGTCGATATTCCATGACTACGCAAAGATTCTGATCCTGCAATGGAAGAAGCGAGATCAGACCGTCATTGACGTTGCCAAGTGGTTCAATTTCTACACATTCGACACATTTGGCGATCTCGCCTTTGGAGAGTCATTTGGGTCGCTTGAGGGGGGCGAGTCTCATCCGTGGGTCAATTTGATCTTTGACAGTATCAAGATCAACAAAATGTCGGGCTTCCTGGAGGAGTTTCCATTGATCAAACAACTTGCCATTCTGCTTACACCCGCGGAGATCAAGCGACGCGCCACCGAGCACTTTGAGCTCAGTGAGCAGAAAATCAGACAGAGGCTAGCACGGGGTGCAAACGACCGAAAAGACTTCATATCTTACATTTGGAAATCCGATGGAACAGGTTTGACCCAGCAGGAACTTGAGCGAAATGCTTCCACATTAATTGTCGCCGGCAGTGAGACCACGGCGACGACTTTATCTGGTCTGATAGACTATCTCCTCAAGAATCCTGAGAAGTATGCTCGACTCACGCACGAGGTTCGCTCAACCTTCAAAGCGGGCGACGACGAAGTGACCCTGCTGGACACTGCGAATGTTCCCTACGTCCACGCATGCATCGAGGAGACTTTGCGACTATTTCCAGCTGTGCCAGTTGGAGCCCCTCGGCAGGTGGGCGCAAGCGGAGGATCCATTGAGAATTACTATCTGCCTCCGCAGGTAAGTGTCCCTCAAGCTGAGGCTATCGCATGGTGTACGTCCGGTAGCACAATCACAAGAGTTAACACCGCACGCGTTGCTTTGCCAGACCCTACTTGAAGTTCCCCAGTGGGCCACGCACAGAGCCAGCGTCAATTTCTGCGATCCCGACGACTTCGTTCCAGAACGATGGCTGCCGACCGACCATCCTTGGTACGATCCTAGATATGCCAACGATAACAAAGGAGTCGTTCAGACTTTCTCATACGGACCACGTGCCTGCGTGGGAAAGACGTAGGCTCTCCACCTAATGGGCCCAGATGGATTTTGCCATGCTAACCAAGGAACAGCCTTGCTTATCACGAGATGAGATTCATCACGTCGCTCATTTTCAAAAACTTCGATTTCGAGCCCACACCGGAAGGGGCTGGCTGGGTAGAGAGGTGTGAGCACTATTTCTTTTGGCATAAACCACCCTTGCCAGTTAAGTTGAAGGCCGTGGCTCTGAAGTGATATTCAGAATTTCCTTCGAATTGATGTCCAGTAAAGGGATAATTTAAGTACTATCCATCGCCAGCAGTAGTACGGATATATATAGTAGGTATTTCCAGCCTCGTACCATAGGTACCTGGCCACGTGCTGGCCAAGCGTTTATGTCCTCGATGCCATTCGCAGTAAGGAACTCTGCCATGGCTTGAAAATCTTGGCTTTGGTTCAGCCCCAAGCCGCCGATCACAATTTGTATTCTACTACTTGCTTCCTCTAAACACTATACGTGGAAGGCCTTGAATAAGAATGAGTGCAAAGGTGAATAAAGATCGAAAACGAATTAGCGAAAAGGGGTTGGCCGAGTAATATCACCGATAATAACAGTCTGGCATAGACATGCCCAGCGAACACAGCGATAGAGTGACTCTTTGGTTGTTAGATTACTAGAAATGTTCGGAGATTTGAATTGACCCAATAACTTTGACAGCGCAAAGATCAACGTGGAGAAAGCCCGCGTTCTCCTACGTAGTCCACGCGCCGGATCCTGGAGTAGCACTTGAAGAAACGCGCTCACTGGAATAAACAACATACATGAGGCCGGGCAATTCGAGCGCTTCGGACGGACTGACTTCCCGTTGGCCGAGGTGGAGCGTGTGTATGGTCTCGCAAAGGACGCAGCATATATCCTGCCCGCCGTCTACCAGGGCTGTTACAGCTACGTGATAAGGAAACCGGAGACAGTTCTGATTCCGATCTTGAGAAGATTAGGCATCAGTTCTGCTCATACAGCCTGCTGGCCGGCGGGCTACTAGCAAAGATAAAGGAACAGATCCTCAGTGGGATCAGGAAGTTCGACCCAAGCGAGAAGTATGGCCAGGTATATCAGCAGATATTTTGGGAGCCGAATTACCTGGGAGGCACTAGCAGAAGAGGCATCCAATGCCCGCGAAGAGGGTGTGTCGACGGCAGAACTAGTCTACCGGTGGGTGTTATGGAATGGAATCCTAGAGCCACAATATGGAAGATGACTTGCTTCTCGCTGCCCGAACTTTCGAGCACACAAAACAAGCGGTCCAGGACGTTGACCCTGGTTCGCTATGAGAGAAAGCCCGAAATGCCATTGACGCTCTCCGGCGCAAGGTTAAGCATGAGGCTCTGCGGGATAAACTGGGGGCCGTACACATTGGTACATGGTAGACGCTATCACCAAAACAAAAAGCACGGCTTCTCGAGCTTCTTTTTACGATATCTGCCTATCATACATATGCTATATGTTTCACATTCCGTATAGCAAAGCATATGTAATTGGAGGATCTCATGACGACCCTAACTCTCCCCTCTTCGGAATGCCTACTGTCCCAAACAGAGAGCTAGTTCCCTTACACTCACTTGGACTCATCTTCGCCAAATTAATTGTAGCTGTGCATTGGCATGTCCATCGGAAAATCATCAGTGATCTGAAATGCCTCGGAATTCCACATGGGCAGGCAATTTGGAAAGTCAACCTGTGAATCCAGGAACGTGGCCGGCATGGAACTCCCGAAGCCTGGTCCGAAGCCGGAAAATGAAACAGGAAAAGTGGAACCACCGGATATACCATCCTGGTTTCGTGTCAGATCAGACCATAATAGAGGCTCCATAGCATGGCAAAGAGCAAAGAGCGTGACAGTACGTACCGGCACACCATCGTGCTGCATTCCGGACCCAATGCTTGACGGGTCCTCTGAATCCTTTCCGGGACCTATATATGTGAGTCAGTCAATGTCCAAATCAGCCTATGCCCCAGAGGGCGTGTTAAATACCTGTCCATTTGTTTCCCTTTGAAACAATCTGCGCTTTAGTGACAATTTCGCGGCTCAATCGCCCAAGCTCCGAAAATAGTCGACGAATTTGGCCAACGCTCCCAATATCGGGATCCTTCATCTTCGAAAAGAGACTCGCCAATGAATCAAGGAGCGCGACATCCGTCAAAGCCCGGGGAGCATTTGGGTCGTCTCGAATGCCAACGAACAAGGCCATCGACGCCAGAACAGGATAACACAATGTGCGCCTTCAGGTGAGTCAGGATGAATCGCTCACATCGGGTTATGTGGCAGATGAATGGAGAAAAACGTACCATACAAATGCCGGCATGTCCACCGCAATACCTCGACTCATACGAAGGATGGCTCGAAGGCACGAGAAGTATGTGGCCCGAGATGAAATGATCTGACTCTGAAAAGAACTGTCACTTGTCGACCGCCTCAGGGTCAGGGCAGCGAAATGAATGTTGCTCAAGCATGTGTAATACTGGAAGTGCAGAACCAGGATGTAGTGACGAAGGTAAGGGTCCGAAGTGTTGATCTCGTACTCTGGTTGGAAGTCGATATCGATGCTACCTTTCCATTCCTCAAGCTGCTGTTCCAAATCCACCATGGTCTTCACTACCTCGTGTTCAGGTCGCTTGCGCCCGTTAGAAGTGTAGAGTTCTTGGAAGACCTTTGCTGCGATGACGGAAAGCTCCGACATGACTCGAAATAAGTTGAACGTGCTGTGGCCGTCTTCAAGGGGGATGATTCCCAAGCCGTCCGGTGGCTCTTCGGCGGGAAGCTCGATATTCAGATTACCAGGAGTCTGGATCAAAGGTAGAGTCGAAATCATGGAATTTTCGGTGTCCAGCATGTAAGCAAACCAGAGAGCCCGATTGATCTGACGTGTGTTGACTGCGTCACATTCCGTCGTGGCTTTGCCTTGTCTGACCCCCAGAATTTGCAGAAGTCGAACGGCGCAGGAGACTAACATTGCACTGGCCTGAGGCTCCCCATTGCCTCGGGTAAAGACCGCCATACACAACATGGCTTGTGCGCTCAGAAGATCGTTACTCCTCATCATCAACTCGGTCAACACACTGAGTGCATTGTGCATATAGCGCCATGCTTGTGCAGTTGACTCCTGAGTCGTATCTGCCGGGTTCTGCAAGCGTATCCCGACAGCAATGACACTATGCAAGCTGGCCCACCACCCAACCCGCTTGTCTGGCTGACCAGAAAACTCCTGTTGTGCCAGACTCATGAATGATGCATAGTCGTAGAGAGGAAAGAATCTATTGTGGCAGCAGAAGAAGACCTCCACCAGCCGCAACGCCTCATCTTTTGGCGGCAGTGACGCATGTACCGGCCCCTTCAGTCCGACAGATAAGAAGTCCAACCACTTGGGCGTGGATGGGTTCGACAGAACCTGTGCAGTGAAACCGCCCTGGAAGGCCCGTTTCTCCTCGGCCTTGTCCATGATCCATTGTACCGGTGGCGCAAATTCGGGGTCGATAGAGTCTGGCACAGAGGCGATAGTGCTTTGCGTGTCAGAGCCTGGTATATCGGGTAGATATTGGCTCGATTTGAATGGAGGTTCAGCGTCTGGGGATGGATGAGGTAGCTGAAGATCTTCTGGCACTCCTGGGTGGCTTCCAGTGTTGTTATTTGCACCGGGGACTCCATCCGCAGATGGCGCAACTCTGATCGTAGCAGTGACTGAGTCGTTTGCCCCGTCCGCAGTGGCAGGGTCGGAACCAGCTGGCGACAGGCCCGGCGAGGGGCTTGTCCTATAGTCATCACCGTCCAACAGGCTCTCCATGCGAAGTAGTCGCTGCTCCAACCTGCTGAGATGATTCGAAATGGCGGGTATTCTAGATCGCCGTCAGACGCCGACCGAAGTAGGCTGTCATCCTCACCTTCTGGGGGGGCCTCTTTTCTTCTGTGACTCGACATAAGTACATTCGACGGTGCGATCGCTGCAGTTGCTACAGGCAGGTTGTTTGCCGTCGCATTTGATCTTCTTCGCCTGACAGGTACAACACGCCTGTGCCTTTGTTGATTAATTGGGCTCCTTTAGGGACATGCCAATTTACCTTGGCCACTCGCTTCCGCTTGGCTCGTTGCTCCATGATCTTTGAGGGCGGAACAGGACGATGAGCTGGGACAGGCTGGGGACCAGATGGGCTATCAAAGGTCGACATGAACTGCCGCATCGATATCACACACTAGGCAACGGGGATGGCGAGTTGCTAGGAAGATGCTTTTGAAGAACAGGATGGCCGGTGGTTTAGTGGTTTATCGGAGGACTCACATGCAACATTGCAGCACCCCGGGCAAGCGGGGAGCACCTTCCAAGGAAGTACCCCGGAATCCGTGTTTAAAGACACCATGCGTCGACGACACGATTGGGTCCTTGGACGTCGTTTTGGTGGACCCAGGGTGCACTCTAGCTCCTTCCCCAGATTCCCCCCGCATTTGTGGAGAATCCCCCGCATTCTTGGGGGCCGGCTCGCTGCCTAGTTGCCGTATTTATCCGTTCCTGAGCCCGTAAAGGTGCACAAACTGGACGTGATCTCCTATGTGTGCATGATAAAGCTGACCAGCTCCAAAGGCTGACCACTAATTGGCCAATCAAAATAAGGTTAAAGAAAGTGGGACGGAGATCGGAGCAAAAATAGGGTCCGCGACGCCTCCCACTACCGAGTTGCTGGGCCTGGATAAATATCGTCCCGTTTAACCGAGCAATTGTGAAGTCTGCAGGTGATGCGATCGAATCCTTTCCCAGTTGTTCAGAGACACTATTCCTAAATAAACGACAGTCTGCCTTTGCTGGGGCGTACTGAGCTGGTAACGTAGGAGCTGAGTATCCCCGGAGCCCGATCCTGCTGGTGCGTCTAGCGTAGAGCGGCTGGGCCAACAAGAGGCTGAGAAAAGTTGCAGGGCTTTGGCCAATGGTAGTGCCAATGGCAGCGGTACCTCGCAAGCTCATACTAGATTAGGCTTCGAAGACCACCTCCCCCTGAAACAAGCGCTCGTGCAGCAGAGCCTGAATTAGGAGAGCCTGACCTCAGATACCTGATGAGCTACCAGGGTCGAACTCATTCCCATCCTTTCTATGGCAATAGCACGAGTCTTGAGGTGGAAATGACGCGCGCTTGCGTGTGCTGTGATAAGCATCTCACCTTTACCACTTTGCGTGCCTTCTTCGTCCTCACCATCCCCATTCTCGTTGTGAGCGTCATGTGCATCACTGTAATCGTGTCTAACAGCAGCCGTTAGTTGGTGTTAAGGAGCGAGTGGTTTTCCGTAGAGACCTGCTGAGTACAGTAACGGTCTGCGCCAACAACTTCGCGGTCGATTTGTAAGCCGAAAGCACTTTTCCATACAAAATCAGGTTCGGTTAGTATGATATTGTACGAGAGGGGCTTAGTGATACTACTAAGCAGGGAGCTAGTGGTATTACAGGCAAATCTAACAATCAGGCGACTCGTATTACTGTATAGAAATTATTACTAAACACTAGTATTACTAACTAACGTGTTCTGCGGGCATCCTGCCCACCCTGACGGAGTACGTGTTCCTAGCCAGCTAGCCTACGGAGTGTGGTACGGCTAGCGTCGGCTACCTTAATATGGAACACGGTTCCTATATTTAGCCCTCACAGTTCTACGGTACGGCTACGTAAGCCTCCACACACAGGAGTATATATACGGCGTACGTAGCCTAGATAGATGCTCATCCAATACATCACTTACCTCGTTCAATGCATTGTTTCACCTCCATCCTCACACCCCATCAAAAATCGCAGAAACGCGACGCGTTACTCAACTACTGCCT
>NW_022985444.1:177790-297696 GCF_010093595.1 Mytilinidion resinicola
ATAGCGCGTGGCCCTAACAGAATCGGGAATCAGGTGGCAGGCGCGTGGCGCACGCGTGCGCACGTATGCGGGAACAAGGTGTCAGGGGATTGATGCTTAGAGGGAGGCCATGATCAATACCGTGACAATATGTATGCCAGCCTATTTATTGCATTTGCTACAGCCGCTTAATATAGGCTGTTTCTCGACACTAAAGCAGGCCTATAGACGCAGCGTTGAACAGCTTATAGGCTGCGGTGTCAACTATATCAATAAACACAAATTCCTGCTGCTATATAGGCAGGCCAGGTAAACAGCGCTACATCAAGATAATATACAGGCAGGCTTTGCAGCCACTGGCCTTGTTCTATATAGCCCTAAGCGCGTGCTATTGCAGCTGCATGCCAAATTTCAGACACCATCACCCCAACGCCGTCCACCGTCCTCAAATATATCTTTAGCAGCTGAAACACCTTACAATATTGCTAAGCTACAGAAGCAGACAGCCTTAATAAAGCGCTATTTCCACCGGCATATGCATAGCCTATTAAGTAAAGCAGAACAAGCCCTTAGCAGGATTGTTAAGGGGTGTGAAATGGCAATGTCAAACGCTGTGCTGCTTGCAAGCGAACTTGAGACGGCACGCATAGAAAATAAGCGCCAGAAACAAAAGAGGGCAAGGAAGCGCAAGTATGTAGCTAAAGGAGGGGTTCTATTAGGAACAGAAGTGGCCTCTCGTGCACAAGCTGCCCAAATAGAGGCAGAGGAGGCGCCAGCAGCGGCAGCGGCCGAGCGACCGCAGCGTGCAAAACCTAGGTGCAGCATGTGCGAATCAACTGAACACAACGCACGTACGTGCCCTAGACGGCAGGCAACTAGCTAGTAGATAGCTACACTAAATACAATCGTTCGTGGTTGAGCAATTCGCAATATTCGGCGTGGCGGCTTGGTGGGGTGGGCAGGATGCCCGCACGGGCAGCTTGCCCGCAGAACACGTTATACCTAGGTTTTACTATAGCAACGACAACATACCGGAGAGCAATATATTAACCGCGGCGAACAGTGGTCATCCCCTCGGAGGAGATAAGATCGGCGCCCTCGATCTGTGGGAGCTTCTAGCGGACGACTTACACTTCAAGATGGATTACGAGAAGCTCTGTCGAAGCATCCGAAATCGGTGTTGTGAGCGGACTCGATGAAGACGACGCAACATCAAGACTTCGCAACACCAAGACTTCACAACATTTCAGACGAGATCATAGTAAAGCAACGATTCATCTTCCAGCGACAATTGGCCGAACGTCGAATCTTCCAACGACGAATCTTCTAACCACGAATCCTCCCATCCCTACCCTAACCAGCTCCGTTGAAATCTCAGCGGCTTTCCTTGACCCTGTTGATGACACAGATGTTGGAAGTTATGGACAGGTGAGGTGAGTGTAGAGGAATAGCGGCAACGGGATGTCTTTTGGGCTGAGAACAATTCTAAGAGGTAAGTTATGCCTATGGAGCGGATCTTTATAACGAGTTCTAGAGCTTTATGGAATTGTGATTTCAGAGAGAGGCTGATTGGTGCTAATTGGCGGACTGTGGCTGATAAAGGTCCATACCTATGCGGCGAAAGGTTATGTTGTTAAGTAAAAGCGGCAGTAGAAGCAAGCCTGTGATACTACTATTATTACCGTTTTTCATTATGGTCCGTCCCAAGGAGAAAATAATATACATATTGTAAGGCTGTATCCCATATCATTTTAATCACGTTCCCGACAAACCCCGCACTTTCCCAAACAATTATTCCGCAGAACACAATCCACTTCCAATCAAACCCAATCACTTCAAAGACTGTAAATCATTACCTACCACGCTTCGCCGCGTGTCGAGTCGAAATCGCGCTTAATCCGAGTTACATCGGCACGTCTTCTCCCCAATGCTCCAAGCTCCTCTGCCCTCTCCCCATCCTACTTCCGCAAGTCTTCACCGCCTCACAGCCCCCCTCCGGATCAGCGTCCTTGGTGTAACGCATAGCGGGAGTGGCGTTCGGAGTCCGTTGCGGGGGGCGTGTCGCACCGGCGGTGGATCGATAGCGCTGTGATCGCTCTCCCCGGTGCACATCGTATTTCCTATTCCCGATCCTGAACCCTGGATCTACGAATCGGGAATGGGAATGCCATGGAAGTGTGGTTTCGCGGAGAATTTTATTGATTGAGCGGTGAGAGATTGACGAAGGGACGAGGATTATACGTCAGGCGAGCTATGCATGATAATTTCCAGCTCTATGAGTTCCATAGTAATAGCGAATTTCCCAAGCATCTAGAATACCCGAGCGGAAACGAAAGAACGAAGGGATTAGGACTATACTCCAGGCACCACAACCATTGCAGGATCTCGACAATGGCGTCATCGATAGCAGCAATTCCTATGATTCGCACCCACTCCCATTCCCCCAAGCCTAAACATAGCCATCCCAATCTGCTATATAAAATCAACACTCCAATCCTACTCATCTACGCTCCGCTGGTCTCGAACTCCAGCACGCATATCGATCGCCACCCCGAGCCCCACAGGCTGTTTTGCAGCGCGATGGGATGGGATGGGATGTTTCTATGTATTTAGCCATGCGAGGCCTCTTACCGCAGCATTGGAAATTTGTAGGAACTAGACTAGGAGCGAGGCGGGGCAGGGAGCATGGCAACGTGGAAAATCTGCAGATTGAAACGAATTGAAACGAAACAGCTCGGCGCAGCGTGAGGGGGATGAGGTGGCATGCGGCAGCACTGCGGCGAACGGCGCAGCGCGGTGTCGTGAACGCGCGGTGAGGCGCGAATGATGGAGGGTAGAGGCTGTGGCCGGCCAATATCTATGCATCGGGGAGATAGAACGACCGGCGCGGATTGCGGTGAGCGAGAGGGGAGAGCCATTTTTCCAGGGAGTGAGGTTGTGTTACTAGACCCCAAACCTACTCACTCATGTGAAGGTATAGGGACTCGGTGCCATTAATCCGCCACGCAACCGAGGTCGTGAAGACCATCAACAGTCAACAAAGGCATCAACACGACGCGGCCGCGAATGATTGCGCCATGGGCAGTAAATTAGCTAGGCATGAACTTCAGACTCCACGCGTCGGACACGCAAGACTCATCGGGCGGGAGGCTGCGACAACCCCGGACGCCGCCGTGTTTCAACGGGCGGAGAATCCGCCGCAGGGCCCAATGGTTGCGCGCGTGGGCAATCTCGTGGAAACGCGGCTGCGGCGGCGAAGGCTATCGTCAGGAAGAAGGGAAATATGGCACGTCGCAAGGAGGAGAGCGGCTTGAGGGTGTGACTCGAGGCGGTCGCGGGGGAAACACTATATGAAGAAGGGGAGTCGAGGGACTGGACGGGCGGGTGTGGCCCGTGAGCACTGGAAAACGAGGTGGCAATCTCTGCCACGCGGAGGGTGCTCAAGATGTCGTATAAGAGATGCGATATACGGGGCCCGCGCATGGTGTTGAGTATTGGGCCAAGACGCGCGGGTAAAGGAAGGTGTTTGTGAGATAAGCGCTGGTCAGGGCCGAAGAACAGAGCAGCGGCCCGGCAGCCAACCAGCGAGGCAGCGTGTTGGTGACAAGAAAGGAGGGTGCGTTTGCAGCTGGCGCGGCTGGAGCTGGAGGAGGAGAGCCAGTCAGAGGATGCCAGGGAGATGCCAGGGAGATGCCAGTGCAGGACGGTCAGGATTCACGATGTCAGGAAGGCGGGCATGCTGGAGCTGGTCATGCTCTTCCAGCGCAGCCCTGCGGATACAAGCACCCTTGTCGCTGTATCGAGCGCGAACGACACTGGCCATCTCGCTATCATGGACACGCGCACCCCGCTGGGCGTGAAACGGCGGAGCGCTGCAAACTGGGCGTCGGTGCCCGTGTCGTCGCCGCGCTGGGCAGGCGCAGGGCAATCTGCTCGGGCTCGTCGCGGTCATCAAACGCCTTCTGCGTGAAGGGCATCGGGCGCTGCTAGGCCGGCATAGTGAAACGCAGCGGGCGGCGCGGATTGGCCAGCTGCAGGCTGCAGGCGAAAGCATTTATTGGAACAGCCCGCGGTGCGACTGGCTGGCGACACTCAACCACGGCAGCACGGCAGCCGGCGAGCCAGCGCTTGCGAACATGGCCCAGCGCGGCCAAGGAGGGCGAGCAGACGTCAGCCCGAGAGGCCACGATAGCCCCGTGGCCCTATTCTCCTATTGCGCGCGCTTTCGGTGACTCCTCTGGCACCTGTTCGCGCCCCTCAGCACCACTCGGGCCCCCCAAGAGCCATCTCGCCGCTGCGACAGGCTGAAACCGCCGCCCGTGCCCGTCGCCGCCGCCATTGGCCCTTGTTGCGCCCCCGTCGGCGTCTCTAACAGCTCGGCAGAGCCCCGTTTTCCTGCTGAGTCTGCTCGAGACGGGCAGGCCAGCGCGCCCATACCGCCCATACCGCCCACCCATACCGCCCACCCCCCGGCGTGCAGCGAATATCTGAACCCGACACCCTCACGACGCTGCCCTCCTCTGCATCCGCCGCTCCCCACGACCACGAGCAGCAGCCCGCGCCCGCCGACGCAGCTCGCACCGTTGCCGCACCGCCAGGCTGGTCTCTCCGCGCGCTCGGCCACCAGTTTGCTCTGTTGGCTCCGCCGCTCCGTCGCGTTTGGGATCGCTTTAAGAATATCTCTGCCCGCCATTCTCAGACACGCAAAGTGTTGCGCTGCCCGTGCCAGCACCGACAGGACGCCCTTCATCTTGCTCCAACGCTCCTCCAACGCCCCAGCTCCTCCAACGCGCCTCAAACATGACCACCGTCGCTGCCCCCCCGCTCACCGCGCCGCTCGCGCCGCCGCAGATGGACCAGATGGCCAGCCAGCGCACATATGCTGCCATTGCGCCCTTGGCCACCTCGACGCCCAGCAAGTCGAGAACACAGGCCGACAATGTTTCTCCCACCTCCAGCAACGGCTCATCGCACCCGCGAGGAGACGGGAAACGCTCGCCTAACTCGTATGTCCATTGCCATTCACTCTCGTTCTTCTTACCCCCCTCGCAACTCCCACCCTCACCTCTCCACCACTGCCAACATGGCTGCTCACAGATCCAACTGCAGATCAAGAGGGCCGCATGCACCCAAGATCTTCGTGAAGAAAGAGCCCCCCTCCTCCCCCGAACTCCCCATTTCCCGCCACCGACCGCCGCGCTTAACTCTCTCCGGTAATACCACTCTCAACACCTCCGGCGCCCTCACCGCACGCCCATCCGCACCCCTCACCTCCAAGGACAGCGCCGGCCTCGGAATGCACGAAGTCGGCCTGGCCTGTCTCTCCCCCGGGTTCCATACCCAGGACCCCACCATGCGGGAGCAGCTGCAGCGGAGCATTGAGATGCGGGATCGCCAACGACAGATAATCGAGCAACGACAGAAGGGCCAAGGGAAGGGTGGCAACGACAGCGAAGGCCTTCGACAGGACGCCAACCCGTTCCGCAATGGCATGAAGACGCCCACATCCTGGCGGCGAAAGGGCCCTCCACCGGGCCTCTCCATCGCCCCACCGTCCCACAACCAGTTTGCCAACGAACGTGTCATCCAGTCTGCGCCCCTCAACCAATCCTTCACTGGTCTGCGCAACGGCCTGCACCCGCCTTCACGGCAGGTTGCCAACCAACCCTCCAACCTCTCCCACACGTCACATATCCACCATGTTGCCGCCACACAGACGAACAATCGCCTACCACCCATTTCCTCTGTCTTTCCCGGCGAGCCCCTCGGCGAGCCCCGCAACATCTATAACCACAGTCCCGGCCACTCCTCGCACTCGAATATCCAGCCGCCGCTACCATCACCCGGCTTCCCGCACCAGAACAGCCCAGCTCCCACTTCTGGCCGACCCCGCGAGTACAAGTCGGCCGAAGAAGCAGTCCAGTCCATGTCTGGTGGCCGCGAAGACCTTCTTCCGCGGATCGTTCACTATGGCGGCCATCAACCACCCACGCCGCCTTCCCCAATGCCGCCAAAGTCGGCTCACCCAAGCATGCAGCACAGCATGCAGCACGGCCTCGGCATGTCCGGCATGGATCTACACCGCAGCGGTAGCGGGAGGAGAAGAGGGCGTGACGAGTACGAACGAGACATGGGAACACCACCCCTCGGTCGTCAAGAGGCAAAGAGGGGTCCGTTTGGCGAACCACGGGACACACCCGAGGAGAACAGGAGAAAGAAGGAGGAATTCATCAGCCTATGCGCGAGAGCTTGGGACCTTTTCCACTCATGATAAAAGAGCAATAGCGCGGATTGAGCTTTGATACGTTGTTTGATTTTGCTGGGAGCTGGTTCTACCTCCATCTCATTGGTATCCACGCGCGTTTTTGGAGTTATGATTATTACCCCGTCACGTTTTTCTCTTCAATCTATCTCTCAAGTTCCCCATAACTGAAAGATCATCTACGCTTTCTATACTTCTTAACTCGCTTGAGTCTTGGCATGCCTTTTTCTTGCGATTTCACTCCTCCACTTCAGTCCGTCGATTGGCTTGGGATTTCCTTGCCTTCTTCTACTATGGTTTCGCTTTATTGTCTAAAAGCGGCGCACGTAATAGGGCTGTTGATGCCCGAATCGGAATTTGGGTCGGATCATCGTAACTGTCTCGGGACTTTCCTTGGGTTGTGAAATGAGCCATGGTGGTGATGGAACGGGCACGGATGGGTGAAGATGGATGGATGGATGCACGGAATGATTGGGATCGATTTGGATGAACCTTCTACCTACCATTCTTCGGAGGAGCGTGTATATTATCGTGGGTGTGAGAGGGGGTTTGGCGATTAGAACGGTGTGGCTGGAGGGTGGACACAGGAATCGAGGTGCTCTATTGTTCTGACTCACTGCCTTGCATTGCTTCCTTTAATATGTGAGGTCGATGCACTTCTTACCCACACGACGAGTCATCAACAGCCCACGCCAAACGCCAAGCCCCTCGCATTTCTGTCCCGACGTGAAATGAATAGGTCACGCGTTGGAAGGACGGTACCTACTTAGTCAGAGATGAATAGCGTTAGGGCTAGGGATGGCTACTAAATATACTAGAGGGGAGTCGGAGACTCATATACATAGTAAAAACTATACATAGTAAAAACTATAATACTATCAACAGACGTTGAGATAGAGTTAGCACAACCCTAAGATCGCCACCCCATCTGTTTAAGATCTCGATAGTCTACTATATATGTTCCTTGATCGCAGTACTGCGTGGCAATAACTCGTCCAGGAGCCAGGAAGATGTGGTCGAGCGGCAGCCGGGAGAACAGCATCGGCTCGACCTGCTCGCCTGAAACGCCGGCTCAACCTGCGTCTTGGCCGTCTCGTGTCCAAGTTTCCAACCTTTCTGCGCCACGCTACCGACACACCAACCACCAACCACTCCTCTTACACATGCTCTCCTCGGCTCCAGCCACGCTTGGTTGCGCGCGCAGGGATTCCTGGTGCTGCATTGAGATGTCCGCCACACCGCAGGGGGTCGGGGCGGGATGAATGCATCGTGACGTCGCCAGCGCGGAACGAGTGGCAGCTGTGGCAGCATGGGTTGCACAGCCATTTCGTCATGCTGGCCAGCTTTTGGGACGGAGAGGCTGGGGGATGGGTAATAAGAGGACGAGGCGGCCCTTCCATCTTCTTCTGATTCGATTACTTCTCTTTGCGCAAAAGTCACTTCAAAGAGCTATCTACTTTCCGATCTTCAACGTCTTTGCGCTCGGCATTTCGACATTGCCTCTTTTACATACCTCTTCTTTTTGACGCGACGCTTGCGAGTCCTATTGACAATGGGCGAAGGAAAGGATAAGCCGCTCAATGAGTATGTGACCTCCCTTTTGCCGCGGTGCTGCTGGAGTTGGGAGAATTCTGCCTCCTGGTCTATCAATCGCAACCACCTCCTTCATCTCCCCAGTCATCCCATTCCAGCCGGCACTCTACATCACACCACCTCATAACACCCCTCTCCCAACCGCCAACTAACATCCCCAGGCTCCTGACCCCCTCCCTCGTAACCATCAAAGTGGGCCCCAGCGGGACCCCCTACGCCCTGCACGAAGCCCTCCTGACCGCACGCTCGCAATTCTTCGCCAAAACCTTCTCCTCCTCCTCCAACGACAAATCCTACGCCTTGCCCGACGAAGACCCGGAGCCCTTCCAGTCCTTCGTGCACTGGCTCTACTCGGCCCACACCCCGACGCCCACCAAGGAAGCCGACCTGGACGTCCTCTACGACCTGTACCTGCTCGGCTCCAAGCTGCGCGCCCGCGCCCTGCAGACCCAGGTTATGGCGCAGATCAAGCACTGGTACAAGGAGAGCGACACGTACCCCGGCTTGAGGCGGGTGCAGTACGTGTACGCGAACACCGAGGAGGGGAGCAAGATGCGGGAGGTGTTGGTGAGCAGCGTGGCGAGGGGGCTAGTGCTTAGGAGCGACGGGATCCCGCAGCACTGGGATAAGGCGCTGCGGAAGAACGGGATGTTGGCGGTGGATTTGGTGAGGGCGGTGCAGAGCTGGGGTCTGAGTCCGGAGAGGGTGCCGGATGCTAGGGCGGAGGAGCAGGGTGATGTCAAGGATGATGGCGAGGAGGAGGAGGATGAGGATGAGGATGAGGAGAACACCGAGGTGGACGAGGAGGTTGATGGGGAACAGCCTGAGGGAGACGACGTCAAGAAGGAGCAAGATGTTGGATCCGAGGGCGTGAAGGAGAAATTGATGGGGGAGCTGCCGAATGGGTTGGTCAATGGGGTGCACTGAAGTGTGCAGGTGGGAGAGGAGGTGGAGGAGGAGGAGAGCGACAAGAAAGTCGAGACAGCGAATGTGCCAGAGGAAATTTCCCCAACCGTTCAATTTGAAGACGTACCGGATATACAGCTCCACAGTCCGCCAAACATCACCACGAACGAACAGCCTTCATTACGTCCTCTTCCACCAAGGGCAAGCAAACGGCCTAGGCATAGGTCCAGGGGAAGAAAGCCATCGATCCAGTGGAACCTACATTTCTTCCCTTGACCATTTCTGCACTTTCTTCAGGCCGGCGTTCTGGTTCTAAAACACGGGGTGCGTACCGTAATGCTTGGATTTTCTCACCGGTTTTGGCTATTCTTGTTCACCTTGGCTCAAAATGACACTGTATTTGTACGGTATTTCTATGTAGTTACCTATTTAGGAGGCATTTAGGCTTAATTTGCTATCTATTCATTATTCTGTTTTCTACAGCTTCAATCCAGCCTCTCTCGACTTTGACATCTTCTCCCTGAATAT
The DNA here is from genome assembly GCF_010093595.1 of Mytilinidion resinicola. Taxonomy (NCBI): domain Eukaryota; kingdom Fungi; phylum Ascomycota; class Dothideomycetes; order Mytilinidiales; family Mytilinidiaceae; genus Mytilinidion; species Mytilinidion resinicola. The sequence continues at coordinate 187,059 of NW_022985444.1, forward strand.
TCCCTACCTCAAGAAGTTCTGCGAGGCCGTATGGTTCCTGCGTACGTCTAATTCAGCCCCTCTAGCCTTTGTCATCATCCTCACAAAACCTTCCATCCCAAGAGGTTCTACAAAGCTCTGTTACCCCCGCCAAACCAGTGGACGAGCACCTATGCTTCAAAGGTGCCAGCCCAAACATCAACCGAGATCTGTCTGTCCAATTCAGCCTCTGTCGGCTTTGAAATCCTCCTTTCAAATACCCTCCCCACTCTAGGGAGGCCTCTAAACCCCACTTTGCCCATGTAAAAACAGCACATCGTCACCCACAATCTGAGCTCTGCTAAGAAAACATCATCTGAGTTCCTTAGGTCTGATTCGGCCTCTGCAGACTTCCGCATCCTCCATTTTCCTCCCCGGAAACTCTAAGAAGTGCTTCAGGGCGACATAATCGTTGTCAAAACGAAGAGCAAGTGCGTATAGCATCGGGTGTTAGATCTGGTTGACCGCTAGAGCAATTTACACCCTCTAGATCTTTACACTCGCCTCAAGAATTTTTCATACGTTAAAGGTCTTCACGCAGTGGCAAGCAAGTATGTATTAACACTTCTCAAGTTCACAGATTCCATGTCCCATCGTCCTCCGACGCTCTCGTGGTTTCTGCCGTGATCCGGACGGAGAGAACGGTGTCACGTGCCATATCGTTCGTTGGGCAGGGCAATCACCATTTGATATTCCTAAAAGGGCTGTGCTCTCCGCGCTCCATCCCCGCCTTCGAATCCGCGATCCATCATTACTCTCGTGCTGCAGGTGCTTGCTTCCACGCTTCAAGCCCGAACGCAGCTCGTTAGTCCTCCGCTCCCAATTATATCCCCTTGGACAATCACTGATCCTTCACCTCCCCGCCCACTCCGAATCGATCTCCAGCACTGCTATAAATATTTCCTCCCGCTGGCAGCTACACCTCTACCTCTACCTCTCCTTCCATCTCCTCTACCGCCGCCGACATGGAGCACTCCTAGCCCGCCTCCCTGGACACGGTCCGCGCGCCACGGCCGCCGCTATTGCAATCTACCACCGCCCAGTCAGCGGCATGCCCGCGTATGTCCTAGATCACTAATTGTGACACTGCAGCAGTTAGGGGTGGTTCCAAAAGAAAAGGTTTAGAAAAGTAGACTTTGAATATAAGAAATGGTGGTTCTTACTACCTATATGCTTGCTATAGTAGCAGCAGCTAAGAGTAGTAGTAGTAGATTGGTTGTTGTAGGATGATAGGATTGTGTGAACTGAAGGACCTGGAGTAGAAGTAGAGTAAGGGGTAAGGGGGGAAGGCTACTTATATAACTATAGTAGCCTTAGCTCTGTGCTCTAACCAGTCTGCGAACTATGCGGGGGGGGGGGGGGGAAGGCGCGTACCTGTTTTGCAAGCATTGCCGGACGGATGGCCCGGAAAGCGGAGTTTGAGGGGAGGGCGGTGTTAGCCTGGAATCGGTGTGCGAGGGGGCAGTAGGGGGGTTGGGTGGGTGCGAGGCTGGGGAAGGATGGGGAGGAGGCTGGTGGGGGGGGAGGGAGGGTTGCAGGATGTGCCGAGGGTGGATTTTAAGGGGCTGGATGAAGGGGAGAGCGAGAGTGAGTGGATGAGTGAGTGGGAAAGCGGCGGGCGGCGGGACGTGAGGTCTTGTAGTAGTAGCCGAGGGGATGAGAAAAGCCCTTTGAATGAAAGCTGCACCTGCAGCGATTTGCATGGCGTCTTTAATCGTGATGAAGGAAGAATGCAATAGTATACTCGCTTGCCACTGTTCGAGGTCCTTCGACTTATGATGGATCTTGAAGGCGGATGTAAAGCGAGACGCGGTCGATATTAGGCTTCCTCTTGACTGGCTAGCGCTATAGCGACGGGGCTAATCCTGACAGTGATGTATGGCTTCCAAAAGTAGCACTTACGCAGTGGTGGTCCATGGGTCTAGGTTTTCAAAGCGTTGGACACGATGTAAAGGGAAGCGCAGTGTGTATAAGGCTACCAGGCTACCTCTTGACTTTCGGCTACTCACCAGCCAAGGCACCCCTAACAGCAGTGTATAGCTTCCAAAGTAACACTTTCGCAGTGACAAATCCACGAGTCTAGGTGTTTAAAAGATTACATTATCTGGTACTTCTCCACAGCAGAACAAGCAAAGTAGTCCAGGTTTAGGGAAAAGTTCTATAAGTAGTCATTACCATCCTAGGTACATACTGAAGGCGGATTTACATTCGTAGAATCTATGATAGTAATGAACTGCGGCAAGCTGACCGAATCTAAAATTCTCCCATTGTTTCCAGTTGAATTTTGAAGGAATATTAGCGCGAGGCCAGCTAGGCGTGAGGAGACAACTAGACCATCCGCAAAAATACCCTGTCTTGCTTTTGAAAGTCTAATGACAGCATTTTTGGCTCCTTCGCAAGCACCATCTACACAGCGATCGTCAGCATTCATTTTCGACTTTTCATATCACTTTTATGGAACATACCGCAGTCCAACTGGTCTATCGCAAGACCAAGATGAAAATCAAGGAGCCGATGGTGTAAGTAACGCTGAAAACAACGCTGCAAATTCCTAAGACCTCCAAAAACGTGGTTCGCTTGGTCGTAGTCGAGTCGGTAGCGGTCGAGGCGGTATCGTCGATCGGCGGCATAAGGACTTGCGTATAATAATGATGGAAATTTTCCAGTAGCTCCTTCGTGCCTTAACAATCTATCTCACCAAAACGGCGATAACGGCTGAGGGCAACTTCGAGGATGCCGTCCAGCTTCTCTAAGTACGCTTTCGCTGAGCGGGCTGTGGCGGCACTCTTTTCCCTTTTGAGTTGTGCCACTTGCTGGAGGAGGTCGTCTATTTGGGTAGCCTGGTCCTTCGTTCGCTTGTTCCTTTCGTCGATGCGTGCGGACCTGGCTGGGAGATTATCCAGCATGTGGGCTCTTGTGGTGGGATCATTTGCCATATTCGGACTGGAGTAGATTGGAGTCGTGGATTCTTCTAATTTGTAGTGCGAAGGGACGTCTTGATTGATCATGTTGGGTGGAGGCACAGAGGATGAGATGAGACTACGTGAAAAGAAGAAGAAATTGCATCGTATTCTTTTCAACGGCATTGCCACCCATGGTTCGAAGCAGTGGGGTACTAGATTTGACACGAGCGAATCTCAGCCAACCTGATGGTCATCATGATGAAATAATTCGATTCCTTCTTCTGAAGCTCGGTACAGTAAATGGGACAAGCTGCGTGAATGTACATGCTATGATGCGGTTGCATGGACGAAATGTTGTGGAGACGGGATGAGAGGCGAAGTCGTTTCTCACGTGATCGTTGGAGCTTGCCCGCAATGACCGAATGTTGAACGACCACATCACCAGGCAGCTTCACATCCACACGCCATCACGACTTCTTCCCTCCTCCTGAAACCTACACTCTTGCCACCATAGCCACCAGAAACGCCTCCCACGCTTCTCAATAACGCGATTTCTCTGAAAACATCGAAGCTCCTTCATTATCTTGGATCTACCTGAATGCCCCCAGAGCTGCCTTGAAATAGTGGCTGCACGCATCAACCTCTCCTGCTGAGCTCATCCAGCTCCAAATGTCTCAACCATGGGACTACATCGCAAAGATCGTCTCCCTCGGTGACTCTGGCTGTGGTAAATCCAGCGTAAGTAGCACGGCAATACGCCACTACATCCTATCTCTTGAGACCACTCTAATACGCCTCCAGTTAACAGTCCGCCTCTGTGAAGGCCGCTTTTCTCCCCACCACGACGTCACAATTGGCGTCGAATTCGGCTCTCGCATCGTCTCGGTCGGCCCGCCTGCCTCCCTCGCCCTAGGCATCAACAACCCCTCCGCGAAGCCTTCCTCCCCCTCAGACACAACTCCTACATCAACAAGCAAGCAACAAGAGCAGAAACACATGAAACTGTCGCTCTGGGACACCGCCGGCCAGGAAACCTACAAATCGATAACGCGATCCTACTTCCGCGGCGCATCCGGAGCCCTCCTCGTCTTCGATATCACCCGCCGTGCGACCTTCTCCTCCGTTACAGCATGGCTGCACGACCTGCGGCAGATAGCAGAGGACGGCATCGTGGTGGTGCTGGTGGGGAATAAGAGCGATCTCGCCGGGTCATCTCTGGTCGCGCCGTCGACGGGTTCGCAGGATCCGTCTGCGAGTGGGAAGAACGAGCGGCAGGTGACGATCGAGGAGGCGGAGGAGTGGTGCCAGGCGAATGAGGTCATGCAGTACGTCGAGACATCCGCGAAGTCCGGCGAGGGAGTCGAGCGGGCGTTTTTGGAGGTCGCAGAGCGCATATACCAGAATATCGAGGCGGGGAAGTACGATCTCAATGATCGAAGATCGGGTGTTAAGGGTCCCGGAGCAGGAGGAGGAAACACTGCGAGGACGGTAAATCTAGGCATGAACGATGCGGCTAGAGGGAAGGCCTCCGGGGGAGGGTGCTGCTGAGAGGATGTGTTTGGTGTAAGATAAGGATGCCTAGGCATAAGGCAGTGTACTATACGGGTGCTCTGAGGGCTTTCATGGAGTGTGGTATCCTCACGGCCTGCATCGAGCCGGCGCCGCATTTGCATACAGGATAGTTTGCTATTTCCATCTCATATTTATGATATCTATCTTCTCAAGGCTCTCCCCCAATAACCAATAACTGAGCTGACCGCCAGGAGAAGAGTCATCCCATCTCTCAGCTCTCAATCTCTCCTTAAAACTCCAATGGAAATCGTTTGCGTCAGCTGGCAGCAGTGCAGAATCGACGACACAGCTACACCGACCGCGCACAGCAAGCTGCTTCAAGTCGGCACAGGGTCCCAAAAAGTCAATAACGTAGGAGCAGGCCGTGGCACCGCTTGCATCAATGGTCAGACTGAGCAGGAGTAGTTACTTCACGTGATCTAAGCCTGGTGGCAGAGAGGTTGAGATGGATGGTTCTATGGGAAGGTTCAGAAGGGAGGTTGTGAGTTAGGTGATTGGAATGCTTGCTTGTAAGGGGTCAATAAGGAGAAAGGAAGGCTGCTTGCGTGGGGATTTTAAGTTTTTTAATCGGCCTCTTGGTGTCGCGTTACTCATGAGAGACGTGCCGCGATGGACTCGAGTGAGCTGAAGCGGGTTTACGCCGTCAAAACCAAGATATTTCTGGAAGACTAACCGTGTTAAAACAAGTTCTCGGGATATGCTCCTGCAAGCGAAAGATGTCGAACAATAGAAAAAGGTAAGGAAACTCACGTGCAAGTGACACTATCAAATTAGGCTTGAATAGCTCAAACTCAAAGCTTACTTCAACCGCCGCCTTCAACTATCCATCTCCTATTACCTAGCATATTTACATCACGATCCATCATCATAATACCGCGACTCTTCAACATGCTGAAACTGGAGGCTTCAGGCATGAGCTGTAGGCCAGTTCTTATGTCTGCCGGTGTGAGTTAAAATATGGGTAATCAAAGTCATCTGGGCATATACCGCATGCGACAATTCCCTAACTTATTATGCAGCCTGGTTCGGAGCGGTCGGCATCTGATCAGCCTGGCTGTGCCTCGTATCTGATCTCCAATAGACACGGAGTCGCCCCTAAGGCTGATTCGAGCTATTCTAGGACCGCAAATAATGGAAGTTCCACAGCGATGCAAATATCCTTGAAAGCAGGTACTTTCCTCTCCTTATCATGAGCGATCCGCGCATTAGAGGCTTTCGAGCCTTGCACAGATACGAAGATTTCGCCTGTCCAGAACACCCTTTGACCATGGTGCGCCTCCATATTCTAGGTAATCGTGGTTTGGGTGAGAGACTTGGGGTCTTAATGCAGTATGTGGTCTCCCTTAGCTTTCATTGGTGCCAACATTCTTCTCGAGATATCGTATTGGCCGTGCCACCCTTATTCCCCGTTCGAATCCCGGAATCACATCAAATATATTGCTGCGGAATCTCTTCTTTCGAAATGACGCAATGGTGATCTTGTATCAAAGAAAGAGATTGCTCGCCAGCTTGCTAGCCCCACGAATTGCTCCGCCACAACAGCATACCCAGATGTTTCACCGATCACCATCCACAGCCCACCTCTCGCATAGAATATAGAAAGGCACACACTCACAATATAAACATCCCCTCAAAACAATCACAGAAATCACACACCCGCCTCTACAATAAACCACAAATTCCACGCCACACCACTCATATCACGACTCCTCAAAATGGCCACTCCCAACGACATCTCCACAAGTAGTATTCCCAACGCCGACGCTAACGACATCGGCACAACCGGCGCCACCGGCGATCCCGATCCCATCACGCGTCCCGAGCCGCACAAAACTATCCTTGGGAAAATCGCCCGTTTCTTCCACAACATCGTTCCAGGCAAAGGCGGCTTGAAAAGCTACCTCGCTAGCCGGGGCTGGAAGTCACGAACGCAGCTGAATCTAGAGGATGAACTAAATGGCGGGCCGCCGCCGGAACGGAGGATGGGCTTCTTTGTTATTTGAGGAAAGGTTGGTGGATGGGTGGGGGTCTGATTTACAGCCTTTAAATTGTTACATTCATACTTAGAACTCGAAGCTACCATCTTTTCCCTGCTCAGACTAGCCACCTCGAGCCGGATTCATGGCCTGCTACTTAGGAAACCAACAGTGTCACGGCGCGCAACTTCATGTTCTCACCATATTCGAATCGGCAAAGTTTTCAGCAAAGCGCTTAGGCAGTCATTACAGTACCAGGTCATAATTCTGTGCACACCCGTTCACCACTGCTTAGGGTACCCCCGTAGCTTTTCAAAAACCTGGCAATGTCAAGTTCTTAAAAAGTGTATATTAAACTGCCTTTTGACTAAGTTACAGCTTACTCTATGGGTTGCTCCCCACAGTGGCGTCGAGTGAGCAAGGTTAGAGCCAAGTAGTGATGACTCCGTGTGCTGGCAGCCAGTAACACGTCTCTATTCTCCCTTGTTTTCTCTCCCTTTCTCCTTCTTACGGAGTTGCACTATCTCCCTTACGAAGTTGTGTTGCTGTCCCTTGCTGTCCCTTGCTGTCAAGGGAGTCTCGTTACTCTATATAGTCCCTCGTTACAACCTCAATACAACTTATGCTTTCCTCACTGATCCTTTGCCCTTCCTACGCCAGCTGCCATGTGCTCAGACTTATGACCCAGAACTGTAGGCCACCTCTTGATCGATTCCTCCACTACGGCCTGGGCGACTCCTCGGGCGTGTCTTTAGCCATCTTTCTCAGTATCCTCAGGCAATCCAGATTCTCCCCTAGGAAACGGCGCATATTTATTGATCAAGTAGGTCATGTTCTCGTAGCACCTATGAATGTGTCAGTCATTCGTGAACTGCGGAGCCCGATTCATGCCGGATGCTTACTGTTCCCGAAAGCTCGAGCCATTATGACAAGTAGACTCGTGAAGAGTCATGTAGCAACTGTAGAGCCGGTTGCGGTCATCAAACTGCTCTGCAGGTTCACTGATGCCCATCCTTGCCAAATAGGTGTTCAAATAGACCTTCGAAGTAACCACTTTGTTGAAAGTGCCGCGCCACATAGCGATCTCCATCTCATTATGCGCGTAGTAAACGCTCGCATCGAAGATGTAGATTTCTCCAGTCTCGAAGTCGGTTCCGATATTGCCATCCCAAAGGTCCCCGTGGATCAAACACGGTTTCACGATCCGCCCGTCTGCCTCCAACGGTCCAAGAATCTTTGGGACTACGTGAGTGATCAGACGATGGACCACTTGCTCCAAGTTCTTCTAAGTGCCACATCACTCCCTATTCAATTGCATGGCCCCGTTGAAAAGCTGTATGTAGAAGTCAACTCAGCTCCCGTTCCATGCCGTTTGTTGAGCAAGATTCCCTTGACAAGTATTGATATGGAAGCCGAATTTCCCAGTGGGAGATTCACTTGCTTGATGAAGTTGAACAAGTTTTGTGCACAGCTGGATAGGGTCCGGGTTTTGGCTCGTCATCTCGATGAAATCGCACAGAAAGAAGTACGTGTCAGGGCTCGAGACGTTGAGCTTTCCCCAATCGTGAGGCTTCGGAACAAAGTCTGGTGCTGCTTTGTATAACTCGGTCATGGAATGGAACTCTCCCTCCAACATGGCTTTACCTTGATCATCTTCTGCACACTACAGCCTAGTGAGCCGTATGTCTTGATCTTGATTCATGGAATGGTACCTTGAGGAAAAAAAACTTCGGTTCGCCGTCTGCGAGAGTTGTTTCAATCTTAGCCGTGACTGTCCAAGTAGACGCCCTGTGTCGATTGCAGGAATGAACCTGCGTTCCTGGGGGAAGCTCTGGCGAGGAGTCAGACAATATCTGGTAACAATATACTAAATCCTTACGATCAATGACGATCTGGTCCAGCGGAAAGTCTCCCTTGATATCTTTGCCCCCGCTTTTTCCCGCAGTCACCTGGGGAACTTTGCCCGGCGACTCGGTGGGCGGAGCCCAGTCCTCGACCCTGTTGGTAATAGTCGCCATTGTTCAAGACGTTCCTAGCGTTCAAAGGCTTCTGTGGAGATTGCTGAGGGGAGAGAGCGCCTCTGTTTGTCTTGTAGGTCATGCAACAGATCTGAGTCACGGTGTTCGCCCCCGCTCGAGCCTGAGGGCGGTATCACCTAGGACACTCGGACAACCAGGAGAGGGGGCATCTGAGCGCATGTATTCTCTTACTTACTGCCTTCCTCCCTGCAACATCTCGTTGTATAGTTGGGGATGGCTCGCGGAAAGTCTCACGCGTTCACCGAACTCTTTTTAACTATCTCCGATTATCACAACCAGCACACTTAGGAAATCAGGCGACAGATACAGAAGAGAGACCTTCTGGACGGTCAGAACGACCGGCCCGAAAGCCGCTTCGGGTACCTAATCCGCTCGCAAGTTTGAATATGCTACTAACTAAGGATACGAACTTGATGACGCTGATCTATGGTATATGCTCTACGAGCTTTAGTTGCCAATAAGTTTGAATATCAACACTCTACATCAAGTTTTATGCCATCTCCGGACTCAGGGCTGGGTTGGTTTACTTTCCTTTTAGGTTCAGCTCTTGCGTCGGGGAGAATCGTTCTGGTAACGTCCAATTCCACACTCTTTCTGAATTTCCACACACTAAGACTGACAAAGAAACCATAATGAACCAAGACTACCGTGCCACGGCTTGTGACCATAGTGTAGCAATGCATGCCGTAAGCGGTGATGCTCTCACAGAATTTCCTATAAAGGAAGCGAGATTCAGGAGTATATCGGGACTTAGTACTACTAGGTACGGTTGGGAATTGCACTCAAAAACAGTAAGCCTCCAAAAATGCACGATACAAAAAGCTGTAGCTTACTGACGAAACTCCAAGCTCACGTCAACCCTCCGCTTCATCAACCATCATCAAGGCTCTGTTTCACGCTATGCTGTGGTGACTATGCATCTCTTCTCAACACGTCCAAATTAGACGGGCATCAGGACCACGCCGAGAGCGCCGTGGAATGATTCTCCCTGAATGTCGTGGAGGGTGAGTGAAGGGGTGGGGAAGTCTGCGGAGACCTGTAATACTAGTCAAAAAGTTATGAAAAAGTCTTTGAAAGGAAGTTACTATCTCCACCATCTTTGAAATGTTCATGCTGTGAGGTCTTGTGTCTAGGTAGACGGATATGCCCTGCTCGAGTGCCGCCGTTTGAGAGCTAGATGCCACTGTAGGGGGTAACCCAGCTGATGAGCAGCTAGTCGGTCAAGAGGTGGCCTGATATCGACTGCATATCTCTTTACATTGTCTTCAGCGCTTCAAAAACCTTAATACATGGATATAACACTGCGTAAGTGCCGCATTTGGAAGCTTGACACCACTGTCAGGAGTAGCCCAGCTAATGAGTCGCTGGGCAGTCACGATGAAGCCTGATATCGACTGTGTATTCCTTTACATCGTTTCTAGCGCTTCAATAACCTATACACGTGGATTTTCTACTGCTTAGGTGTTATTTTGGAAGCTATATACTACTGTTAGGGGTGCCCCGGCTGACGAGTCGCCGGGCAGTCACGATGAAGCCTGATATTGACTGCGTATTCCTTTACATTGTATCTAGCGCTTGAAAAACCTAGACACATGGATTTATCACTGCGTAAGTGATATTTTGGAAGCTTTACACAGCTGTTAGGGGTGCCCTGGCTGATAAGTAGCCGGACAGTTAAGAGGTAGCCTGATATCAACTTTATTTCTTTTTATATTATTTCTAGCGCTTTAAAAACCTAAACACGTGGATCTGTTACTGCGTAGGTGTTACTTTGGAAGCTATATACTACTGTCAGGGGTAGCTCAGCTGATGAGTAGCTCGTTAGTTAAGACATAGCCTGATATCGATTGTGGTTCCCCTTACATCGTGTCTAACACTTCAAAAGCCTAGACACACAGATCTACCACTGCGTGAGTGCTACCTTGGAAGCTTTGCACCGCTGTTAGGGGCGCCTCGGTTGATGAGTAGCCGGACAGTCAAGAGGTAGCCTGATATCAACCGTGTCCGACGCTTTGAAAACCTAGACCCATGGATGAATGACGGAGCATAGGGAATGGGGTTGAAATCTGCATGTTGATTCATTGCAGTGGTCATGTGATTTGGCGGTAGGGGCTTCTTGCTGGATGTGCTTTCGGGTTTGGTTTTGTGGCGGGAACGGCTGAACTTTGTTCATTTTTAGAATTTTAAAAACAGTATGAGGAACCACGTGCAGTGGCAGGAAACTGTGCGGATTCCTTTGACGAAACACTGTAAAAGGCTCCACCCAGATTTATGCCTCCTTTTCGAACCCTCTCTATTCACCGCCCCTTGCAATCATGATTCTGTGATTCTCTTTCCAAGGTTCGTAAAATGTGATACACCCTCACTCTAGGCTTGTATACACTTGCCTGGCACCGCCTGAGGTCACCCTGTAGGCTATCAGAAACAGTGAAACGACAGTTTTCACAAGCCTGACCATTCACCAGGCCATGTCTGACGGCGCTGGAGCCCCCCTAGCTGCGCATATAAAAGACCCTCTGGCACTATGATTCTATAAATTCCAATCACATACACCTCTTCTCCTGCCACCACCACCACCCAATCTCCACCACCAAAATGTCACTCCTCTCAATTCCTATCGAGCTCCATCTAGAGGTCGCTAGCTACTGCAAAAATGAGGATCTAGGCCACCTTATCAGAACTCATTCTTTGCTCAATATGCGCCTACAAAATGAGCTTCACAAACGCGCTCTATCGTGGAGGCCCGAGGGCTTGCTGCATGATAAAGATGACGGATATGGTGGTCTAGCTAGACCCCTTGATGAGAATGAGGGGGCGACCCTGGAATACGCACTCGTGTATAAGCGTCATCACCTCGTGGATTACCTCCTCCGCCACAACATCGCTGGAATTGAAGGGAATGGCAACTGGTCAGCATTACAGTGGGCTACTAAATGGGCCCCTTTTGATGTCATGAACAAGCTGTTCGAGTACGCCATTAATGGACCCACACCCTTGAATACAGACCAGGTAACACGAATCCTCGGAATCTATCTGGACCGCGTACCGCAGAAGCTCGATGAACTCCCCGAGCCCAAGTGCGGACACGGAGATTGGTGTGAATGTGGATGGGCTGTGAGCGAGGAAGAGCTCCAAGTGTTCCGGATTTTGCTGCTTCTAGGCGCAGATCCCATGGGCGCATCGGCCATTGTACTCGATCCTGAGTACAACCCACCTACCGCTGTGCCTTTTACCTTCCGCGCCAGGAATGGTGACATTCTGAGGCTCCTTGCTGAAGCCGGGGCTGACATTCACTGGCAACCACCTCAAACTACTACGCAGATTATGCACAGCACCCATGGTAAGCGCCTGACTACTGTGCTATACACAGCCTGTTTTGATCCCGAGTTCCCATCCAGCGTAGTTCTCGAGCTCTTGAAGCGGGGCGCCGACCCCAATTGCCAGGGGCCTGCTATTCCTCATGCCGAACGAGTCTTACCTCTATTCGAGACAATGATACAAATTACTCACCCAAAGAAGTCAGAGCACCTCCTCGACTACGGGGTCGATATCAATACGAGAGAAGAGGGAGGTGAGTACACGGAATGGGACTCGCATGGTAACTTTCCCATACACCAAGGCATAGAACTCACAAAAGACTACGCCGGGACTTGGGCGCGTGTCATCTCCCGTACACCTGACCTCGAGGTCCGCAATTACGACGGGGAGACAGCATTGCAGGCAGCTATCTCATGCGGTTCGCTTCAGTCATGCGGCTCGCTTCGCTATGCACGCCTCCTCATAGAAGCTGGCGCAGACGTAAACGTCCGAGATCAAGACGGCCGGGGTCTCCTCCGCCTGCCCTTCCACATGTCTGAAGCTGACGGCATGAGCGGCCGAAACTACTTCCTCGCCGAGCGCATGCATTTTCTGGCCAATTACGGACTCGAGACTCAGAATCTAGACCTAATCCCTACGGAGGAGGCATTGGAGTACGCCTCGCATTTATGGGATAAATCCTGCGCGTGCTCCGCTTCTGAATCCGGATTCAAGCTTCTCTATCAATTTGAGCTATATTGGAAGGTCCTAATGAACGTTTTGGATGCACTAGAGAGGGTTCCGGATAGAGGAGGTACAGAAGGACGGTGGTTTCGTGATGAATTAGAGAGTGCATATTCCACGAGGAATGCAGTGGCTGAGATGCGGAAGACTAGAGAAAGAATTGGGGAGCGCTATGCGGAGCTACCGTATAGATCGGAGGACGGAGTGGATTCGACACATTGGCTACCGCAGCAATGGGATGCTGAGCGTCAGAAGGCTTGGTGGATTAGGGATGATTAACATAAGAAAGTACAATACTAAGCCATAAATCTGGGCACACGAGTATAGCAGTGCTTGAGTTCGGCTCTTGCCGGTTCAAAACCATTGTCAGGAGCAGCCCAGACATCAGGTAGCCGGCCAGTTAAAAGGTAGCCTAATATCTAGAATACTGCGTAAGCCTTGGTACTGGGTTGGATTAGCGACAAATTTAGTAACTCGGATCCACTACTGCGAGTGCCACTTTGGAAGTTAGACACCCCTGTTAGACCAATAGATTGGCAATGTGTATACTTTCGGAAGGGCGAAGAAAAGAATTCTATCTCGCAGTTCTTTGGGGAGTGTAGTCAGCAGATCTCGTGAAGCATGCGCATTAAACATAGAGTCGTTGTTGGCCATTGCTCTGGAAGAATCAGAGAAAGAACAAAGATGAATAGTCTTGGTTGGAGGAGGGAGAGAAAGCGAGAGAAATTGACAGGGGGAATGCCCCACATATATGCAGGGTGAATCTCACCCAGCTGTTCAAATCACGTGATTTTGCTTCTTGTGCAAGTTCATTGGGCCGTCATTTGTGACCGAGTTCAAGCAGTCGGCGAGCTGCCTTGTGGTGCCACGTAAGAGCCAATAAGCCTTCGCTTCATAGACAGCTACCTCCAGCCTGGTTTCGGGATAAACTGCAGCGACAGTGTTTCTGTAAGCCTTACAACCCGTGGCAGCGTTTACAGCAGTACCAGGCTAGAGTACGGTGCAGGAGCCAAACCTAGACAACACTATTGGCCCGTACCCGCCTTTGCATCGATCGAAAGCCATGGTTGAAGAAACGCACCATCCATGGGCCGTGACAACAGAGCGTAGGTACTTTAGAGTTTGCTGTGTTACACCACATGCAGCTCGCCAACAGAAAGACGGCCCACTGCATTCCTCGAAAATGGAATCTCCCGCCCTATAAAACCCCGTAGTTCTCCAGCCGTTTCCTCGTTCCTACACCGTCCGTAGCGCTCCCCTCCTTCTTCCTTGCACCATGGCCAACAACGCCACCATGGACGGCCCTACTCCAGAAGCTCCTTGTATCCTCTTGGCAATACCTCAAGAGCTCCGTGACAAAATTCTCTTCTTCGCCCTCCCAGAAGCGTACGCGCTCCCCATCTCCTGGGACCCGCGTGACGGCCGCCAAGTCACACCGGTCGGACTGTACCCAAAAGCGCCCTACCCATTCAACGAGACCGAGGAGCACTCCTACCAACCCATCCCCCTCCTCTCCGTCTCTTACCAGATCCGCTCCGAGTCCCTCTCCGTGCTCTCCCACCAAATTCTCCTCGAAGTCTGCACTTTCGAAGCCCTCTCGGCTCTCCTTCCCCTTATTCCAGACGTCGCGCCCCTCCCAACGTTCCCACGAAACTTCCACCTCAACATCTTCTACGGCTTCAGCCTCTGGATCCCAGAGTACGTGGACCCGTTCAAGACGCCAGGCCCGACCAAGACGCGAGGGTACTGCAAAGCCTGGCTGGCGCAGCTCGAGCGACTCCCCGCCAACACCGACACCGTGACACTAGACTTCTCGCACCCGGTCGCCGGGAACGACCAGCGGGAACGCCTTCTAGACTACGACAAGGAACCGCTGGTGCTCGTGCAGCGCGGGTCGGCGAAGCTGTGGCGGAAGACGTGCGGTAAGGTGACGGTGAATGTGATTGGGTGGGGATTGGCTAGAAGGCAGGACTCGACGACTGTGCTGGAACGATCTGTCTATTGCCCTGGTCGGAAAAAAGGAAAGAAGGAGAACAGGAGCTCCGGTGGTTGTACCCAAAACTTTTGGAGCGTACTTTCTGACCTCGAGGTTGAGGAGGAGTATGATGAAGATGAGGATGAGGACTATGAAGAGTCTGACGAGGAGTCTGACTCTGAGCCATACGAGGAGGATTTGGATTCTGGAGGGGAGAGCGACTACACTTCTGACATTGAGGAAGAGGAGTCTGTAGAAGAGGGGTCGAATAGCTTGGCGTCTTATATCACAAGAGGACGAATCTGTCGACGAGCAGTCTAGGACTTGCAAGTCCGAGTCTGAAGATGTGGGAGAAGTGGAAGAGGACATCACTGTCAGGCCAGCTCCTCAAGCAGAGTCTGGATCGACCTCGACCTTTTGGAGTGTTCTTTCTGACCTCGAGCCTGCCTGAGGAGTACAATGCCTCGTCATAGAAATCCGTACACTGGTTTACCGCTGTGTGAGGAGCTTCATAGTGTTTTCAGCATTCCGAATGATGAAAAAGTTCGGC
This sequence comes from Mytilinidion resinicola, assembly GCF_010093595.1. Classification (NCBI taxonomy): domain Eukaryota; kingdom Fungi; phylum Ascomycota; class Dothideomycetes; order Mytilinidiales; family Mytilinidiaceae; genus Mytilinidion; species Mytilinidion resinicola. The sequence continues at coordinate 202,133 of NW_022985444.1, forward strand.
ATTTTGGAGAACAAGTAGACTCGCGAGGTTACTCCAGACAGCGTCAGCTAGATGTACGCAAATCGGAAACGTAGCCGCTCCGCTATCACCGGTTTTCATTAGTAAGGAGTGCCACCAATAGCGGCAGGGAAGTGTACGGATATTTATGGCAAGGCATTGTAAGTAAGGGGTGTGTGCGATGATGAAGATTTGCGAGTGGAGTTTTGGAGGGTTATAACGGGTGTTATGCTTCTTTCGTAGTGAATGTCTAGTGCCGCATTAGGCTGTTGACAGCAAAGTCTCTTTCTTCGTCTCCTACTACTTCCTCTACACTTTCGTATATTTCTTCCCTTTTACAAAATAGTGGTACCTAGACAACTTTACAAGACTTCTGAGCGACGCCGCCTGTGAGCCACGACATAGCCAGAAATCAACCGTACCTAGAATACAGTACTTGGTCATAGGTTTAGGCACACGGATATGTCACTGCTGTGGCTCCAATCTTGCTCGCTCGAAACCACTGTCAGGAATACCCTAGCCCACAAATAATACCTCCATCAAAAGGTAGTCTAATTTCCACTGCGCTAGACTTTACATCGTACTTGGAGTTTTAAAAGCCTATCAAGATATCCTAAGCAGTCGCAAGGAGTGCCCAAACTTCTGTCTTGGTCGTACAAAGGTATAGTTCCTCATTCGCTCCCACGAACTATCTTGCGAAAGAGCACTCTGCGAGGTGAGACATCCGACCCTTCCAAAGGCCACTCGTAAAACCCGCTTCGAGGCAGGTCCCACGTCGATTTAAGGACTTCTTTCGAATACGGCATTCCCAGATCTCGTTTCACGTCATGCTCCTTCCATATCCGCTGCAGGTCCTTCTTGCTCTCAGACTCCACCTTCACGCCATCAATAACCATCGTTCGCTTAGAAGAAGCTGTTGCAACGCGTTCCGTAGCGGGTTTCGCTTCCTGGAATTTGAAGAGGAACAGCTTGGAGAGGATTTCGGGTAGGTCTACCAGCTCCCTGTTGAGAGCTACAGACTCCCAGTCCCCCACCTTGATTGTAAAGGTTCGAAGAGCGCAGCCGCGCTTGTGTGTTTGAAGGAAGCGGTATAAGCGGGCGCACCATGTTGGCTCCAAGGACGGCGAGTGGAGGTCACGAACGTTAGTGTAGATTTCAAGGTGTTGGAGTTTTGGGAGTTGATAGAGATCTAGCAAGCCGTGGGGTGGCTTTTGATTGCAGAACTGGTGTTAGAATCGCCTTCGATAAGATATCTATTAGCTGATGAGCGGCTTACCTATGCGGTATGGAGATCTATATCCAACGTCAATGTCTCTAGCTCTGCAAGCGTATTTACTAACCCTAATAGCTGACTCGTCGAAAGCGATCGGGTCTCGTCCTCTCCGACTGAGGATTCTAGACGATGGAATCTAAAGGAGCGAAGAGTTGCTGCATGACGGTAGATCTCCTGCGCCACGTCGCCAAAGTAGACATTCTCGATGTCTAAAACTTCCAGAGCTTCGAGTTGATCAATAAACCTGCTCAAGTGTGTGGCGTATGGATGGTTATGCGCTGAGTGAGGCAACTGAGTTCCACCCTTCCAAACAAATTTGCGCAGCGCGGGCGTTCGGCCGCTCAAGGCATCTAAGAAATGCAAGTAATCCTGACCGTTCCAGCAGTCTTCGAGAGTTAGATGTTTCAAATGTGACCAATCTGCGGCATTTGCCCATATTTCCGGCGCTTCGGTGTCATTTGAAGCGCCCCGGTACCACGACCTATAGTCGGCCATTCGATATCCGACAAGAACAAGTCGGACGAGAGGAGGCAACGTCTCGCCTGGTTGCAAGCGATATGGACCCACAGATTTGGGTACTGGACGCAAGCCCGTATCTCCGCTTTCTCTGAACTCGAAGGCTCGGAGGTTAGGAGACGATTTGAGAATGTCGATGATGTTTTGGGGGTGGGCGTGCCCACAATCCCAGAAGGAAGCCTTCAAGGAGTGGAGGCAAGGCGAATCGAGGAGAGCGTCGACGCTATCACCTCCATGTCCATTGAAAGAGTTGATAATTAGGTGGCAATGAGGCCAGCGGGTGTTGAGTTCTTGTACAATCGGCATTGGTATAAGCCATCGGATGTTCCATCTGTTTACATCAAACATTAGCATCTACTCTTCGGTGCCGGGATTATATGGGCTCTCAACGTAAAAGAGACGAGCTTCTTCACGGTTTGTAAGAGCTTAATGATGAGGCCCTCTAGAAAAGGCGGCTTTATGAATTCCCAGGAACCAACGAGAACATTCTGGACGTGTCTAGCCCGGTCACCGTCATTAGCAAGAAGCTCTTCTAGGAAACGTCTCGCCCTAGTCAGAGATTCGTCGCCGTAGTCAAGCTTGACAGAACGGTAGATCAGTGGTAGGGCTGTATCGCGGTACTGATGATTACATAAGCTCGCCGTACGCACAGCGGCAGGATCTGTAATGAGCAGCTATTCAAAGAGAATATTAGTAGAAGTACATTTATGCTAAGGGCTTGATCCGTACATGTTCGAAAATCAAAGAGACGAGCTCTGGTGGAAGGACGGGGGACGAGTTCAGAGGCATATCGAAGAACAAGCCCGTTTGAGGTATGAAATGAACTAAGCAATGGTCAGAGTTGCAGAGGCATGTTGCCGTCAAAAAGAAACGAACGATAAATGAGAGAGCTCGAGTCTAGATAATACATGGATGAAAGGAGCGGCCAAGGGCGTGAGCGGCGAGGACGGCGGGGCGGAGCGAAGCGACGTTAACTACCAAGTATGCATCTGATTGGTGGTATTATTGTATCCTATCCCTTGTTTTTACCAAATATACCAGACGTTGAGAAAGCTCCATAGCTTCCAAGATATGTATAAATCTACCCATTATGCCCTCAAACGTAACATAGTAAAACGTGTTCTAAAACTCCCTTGCCGCAACCACCCTTACAGATCATGAGCCATAGTATGCACACACTCCGCGTATAGGAACACATTCTCTCTGTAGCTTAGAAGAAATACGCTTGCATTACAGAATTACGAATACTTCCAGCCAGCAAGGTATCTGCGTCGTACTTCGGGGCTTTCCAGCTCAGCCAATTTCTCGTGAAGCTTTTTCACTGCCTCAACCTGCATCGCAATCTGTTCGGACCAATCAATGCCTGGAATGAAGGTCGCTATAGCGTACCATCGATAACTGTCCGGGTTCGAGATTGCCTTGGTCAAGCCTTCTAACCCCATTTTCGTCAGATCCCTACATCCATTCCAGCAGTATGAGAGTCCACCAGGACCGTTTGGGGCGTCGTAGTCGGAGACTTCACAGATCAGCTTAAGGCTCGAAAAAGACATCAAAGAAGCTCGGCGGGTATGACCGTATGGTATACTCACATTTTCCACCACCCTTAGTGTGAAAGAGTTCATGCATGATGACACCAGCTAGCGATCTGCCAAATATGATATCAATCCTATCATAATTGGCGGAGTTGATCTTGCTCATTACGTCCGCCTCGTACTGGGCCCTCGGAAGAGTTTGATCCAAGTCGTCGACCATGAATCGCCTCAGCTTAGAAGGAGTGTCCTGATACTCGATAAGATTGTTCTCTGACTCGGCCAACATATCGGGACAAAGAATGATGTCGTTAGTAGAGACTAGCGTGTATGCCAGCTTTTTGCTATCCTTGCAGTTTTGCCAGTCATCCCAGACCTTTCCGTTTGGCAGCTCGATTGGTTGCGCTCGAACACGATCCCATGGATCCGTCACGCCGAAAGGGCCTTTGACTTGTTCGAGATGCGTATCGCTACAGAATAGAGTTATAGTATCCCCTGGCCTAAACATCTCGATTATCATCTGGTAATGACCTTGAGCAATTCTCAGTTAGGAAAAGTGTGAATGAGGACCCAGGGTGGTACTGACTCTGGACCCATTCCGCCTCTTGTCCCATATTCGAAGCTGATTCACCCCTGAACATTTTTAGTACCCACGCATCTTGCGGCTTCTTGAAACTGGTGTGTGCGTTTTCGGTGAGCTTCCAAAGCTCTAGTATCGCAGTGGCAATATGGGATCTTTGATCAGCTGTACAGCTCACCTCATCAATCGCAATGTAAGAATGAGCAAGTGGTAGGAAATTGAGGCATATAAGAATATTGAGGAGAATGGTCCAGTTTCGGAAGGCCATTGCACATACACAGAAACCGGTATGTACTTTACGATAGTCGACAGAGATTGGAGGTCTTGAATATAGACAGCCTCGGTAGCTCCGTTCACTTCTGAGGGAATTCAGGCACACTTGTAGTTGCAACTAGACCACGTTGCCCTTTCATGATTAATTGTGAAAGTTACTATTCATAGAAAGAATGCTCTTGGATCCCTCTGGATTCTACTATGGTAGTCGTAGAATCCTGGAAGAGTATACGCGAATCGGCTTTGCTCGTTATCCTACGAAACCGCCTCGCTGGACGCATGATCTCTTCAACCAGTGTCAATGATCTATTATTAGCCATTCAAAGGATTATTCCTCACATACAAGCCCTGGAATAATGCACTCCTTATTTGGAGTTCACGCCAGATTGTTGAAGTCTCCAAAGCTTCCTTGCAAGGTTCAACCACTAATCTTTGAACCAGTGGCAACATGATAATGTCGGGCTCTCCCAACGGCTTCTTAGGCTCACGTCTCATGAGTTGAAACATGGCAGTGCTCGTACGGCGAAGAACAAAGATGGCGCGCATCGATGAAATTACCGCACCACTTCCAGAATCCGAGTAGACAAGGAACGTTATTACCAGGACTTAAAACCTTATAGACCAAGCGGCAATTAGAACGATGCTTTAGTAGGATAGAATTCTACGAAATCTCAATCGTGACTTATCTGGCAGGCTCACTCGCCGTTCGCCAGGACGTGGCTGGAGACCGGGAAGCGGCGTAGGGCAACGACGCCGCATTGACGACGCCGTAGGAATACCGCGGCCTTGAAGAAGCTTGCGAGACATGTATGCAATAAGGATCGGGGCCAACCGCGAAGGATTAAAACGACGCCGCAAAACAGATAATACAATATCCCAATGTGCACCCAAGCAATTTCCTTTCCCGTTCAGGAACCTAAGCGGCTCATGCTCCAGCCTGAGCTGTGGCTGTGCTGGGTGAGCGCATCCTGAGCCGAGACTGAGCGCATCTGAGCCGAGATTGAGCAGCTCATTAGAACCCGGTTTTGGGCCCTGGATTCGACAGGGAGGGTTGAGACTGGGGTCCTTACCCTACCTTAGAAGGCCCATTTCCGGGCCCGTAGGCATGCCAGGTCCCAGTTTCAGGGCCCTAATTCTCGAGTAAACTTACCCTTAATAGAAAAAAGCCTAAGGCTGATCTGCGCCACTTTATCTGCCACAATACTTGTATTCTCTACCTACTTATATAAAGCTTCGCCGCTTGCTTAGCCTAAAGGATTAGCCTAGACGGGCTTAGGTACTAAAGTAGTATGTGCCCACTGCCTCACCACAATAATATATACTTCCTAGCGCCCCGGTCCCAGCGCTCGCTTGCACGCCCTAAAAACCCTTACAAACCTATTACTAGCTCCCTATGGCTATATTTGTTATTTACACTGCCTAAAGAGGATAATGGCTGAGACATGCGTTAAAGAAGAGCTCGAAGGAGCAAGTGCGGGGTTCGAGACCTGCCCTACTATCTAACACCCCTCCTGGAAGCTTATTGTCAATTGGTGTGCGCAATCCGAGTTAAGGAACTCCCGGAAATTGCTTTTTTTCTGTTTAGAGATGCACGGTGCATTCTCCGTCCATTGTGAGAGTGGACTGTCCCATTAGCTCTCAACCCCTCTAGCCAGTTAAGTCAGCTTCTGTCGTCCTAAGAGTCTCACATAGCGGATCGCGACATCTCTATTTATTCCACCAGTGGTATTACTAACTGCCTTGCCCTTTTACTTGTATTGGCGAAAGTCGTTACCGAAGATGGGCAGGCAGGAAAAGGACAGCAGAGGAAGAGGCTTAGAATTGCATAGTTTTAAAAGTTTCAACTTTACTAGTAAGAGTCCGGTGACTTATTGAGAAGAGTTAAACCTCGTAATTCTTGAACTCTCCTAGCCAGTAGCCTACATGTTAACACAGCCTCCGGTGTGTCTTCCCAGTGCAAGTATCTTCCAATATTTAAGTCCCTTTGATCCACTATAGGATATCTAGCGCTTCTCGTCTCTGCGGTCTCTACTAGTGATTGAGTTAGATTAGAGTGGAGTGGATTGAAGCTCATATCCACTCTACTCCAGCTCAAACCTCATGGAGCTCCAGAAAAGATTAGCGCTAACCAAAGGAAGTAAGATATATTGCCTAAAAAAAAGTTAGCGCTGTCAAAATCCATGAATTAAGGAACGGAACTGCCTATCAACTTAATGTAGCAAGATCGTGATTTAGGGCCTATATATCATCTGTAGGCTCATCGCCATCCTCGACACCCTGCCACTGCCACGTCAAATTGTATGTCCTCCGCATTCTCCGCTGCCCGTGAGGCTACCAACTGTTCCGCGCGAGCGTTGGTAAGTGTGAGGATCATAGGATAGGTGCGCCAAGATCTTTGGCCAGATCGCGATCGTAGTAGATATCGCCGTTAACGGCCTCTGGGTAACTGCAGCGTCTCGGCGGCAGCGTCGTCTGCCATAGTAATGCTAGAAAGCAGCGATGCGGGTAGCTTCAAAAATCAATGAGGAGCGATGAGAATAAGAATATACAGGACGGATGAGAACTCAGGGGGATTTGGTCGAAAAAGCTGGTGACACGGCTAACAATTTAAGGACTAGAATAGATCTCTACAACTCTGCATCCGATTCGACGCGCCACGTTCCAGCCGCATGCCCTCAGCCTCAACACCACGCCCTTGGCCATATAGCGCATCTAATTTTGGAGCTCCACGGCCCATCGCGGATCCACTCGAATAGCGTCAGAATGTACGCTCCATCCACTCCAACCCAGCTCCACTCCAGTCCAACTCAATCACTGGTCTCTACTGGGCGTATACTCGACATACTCCCCCTTCATTCCTAGGAATAGCGTCCCAGCCCAATACGCAGTTGTCATTACCGCCCTTGCTATGAAATATAGACTTTGTAATTGCAAGCGCTTCGCCCAAACTGGCGGTCGACCACCAAAAGGTTGACACATCCATGGCCATGTTACTGGTATGTAGCCATGGTACATATGGAAGTCGTGGGCCTGGAAGATAGTCTGCAGTTGAATCCAGAGCATCAGACTCAGGAGCCCGTTCCTCCAGGAGGGCACAACAGCCAGGATCGCGAATAAGGCTTTCAACCACAACGGTGTCGAACGCAGCTGTGGAAAGATATCTCTATCGAGGATGGCGCTACAGATGTTTCGCCAAAGAGCATGATCGGCCACCAGATCAACCGTGAGCGGAACTTGAGCATCTTTTTTGAGCCGATTCCATGCTACGCGCTGGCGGGGCGCAAATTTCACGCTCATGCCCGTGGAACCAAGTTTGTCGTAGCTGCCGGATAGGCCTTGGGCGACGTAGACGTGCAGAAAACCTGATAAGCAACTCACGCGTTCGCAGGCGGCGGCACGGTTTTTGGAAGGGTGCCAATGCAAACGCATGCGCCAGCCGCTTGAGGGTGGGATGGCGATGCGAATTGCATTTGGAGAAAGTGGCGATGAGGAAGTGAAGGTGAATGTAGCTGCGTCTGGAAAGGGGAGGTTGAATATTGTGACATTGGTTGTGTTGGTCCGATGCATGGTGACTGATGTGTAGGTTGCTGGACGCGGAGGTGAGATGAGGTTAAGATCAGGTAGTGAGCTTGGCGAAACTCACAGAGATGGTGCCTGAGCCAGCGCCGACGTCTAAGAGCGTCAAATGGGAGTTGGATTCTTTCATAGACTGCAACTTGGGCAGCAAATGGGCAGCGCTGTTTTCGGCAGTCCGCAACTCGTGGAGGATCGCTTGAGCGGGCGGATGGCCTGGCTTCTCGCTTGGAGTCTGGTCTTGCTCCATTTCTTATGTTGGCTTATATTAAATGCAGATAAAGGCGAGGACGTGAATAGCAGTGATGATACTTGTCACGGCACAATAGGAAGCTTACGAGGAACGTGTATATTATGGTGGTTATACGAGGTACCTACAAAGAGGGAGAAGGGAGATGCGGAGGCAGGGCCGCGAAGTGTAGGTGGCGAGCGGCCGGGCCGACGTGCCTTCCGTGGTCATGTGGTAGCACGTGACGGAGGGCTCGTAGGTGCGAGGCCGACGGCGCGTTGCAGCCATGACAATACTGGTGAAGAGAAGACACAGGGAATGCGGTGATGAGGGTGGAAAGAAGAGATTACGCTTTTATCGAAAAGGTGCCGGGCCTCCCCAGCACCAATCCCGTCGCCAGGGAACCCGACGCCCGCTTGCCCCAGCCCCGACAACGCGACACGGGACAGATTTGAGGCCCCTCGTTAATACTTGACAGTTTCTAGTGACGTATATCTGAGACTGCGCCACAGCCGGTGAGTAAGGGTGAGCAAGGGTAAGCAGACCTGAGGAGAGCTGAGCTGAAGCTGAGCCGGGCCTGAGCCGAACTCAGCCACTGCGGCATACGGTCACGTGAGCAGATGCGTTAGGCAGGGTGCAGATTAGGGTGTTGAAACAGGAGTTTCAGGAGGCGGATATGCACTTAAATAAAGCATAGGCTAGCATACGCTGCCAATCCTAAGATCCTGCTTCGAAAAAGACGACTATGCTTGTTTAAGAGTTTTTCAACAGAATCCTGAAAGAACGGAGATATAAAGGATAGTCTCAGGATGCGTACTAGGTTGGAATCAATGGTAGATTTATGTCTCTCTTCAACATCCATTTCAAGATGTGGACGTCCATATTCGTTCTCGGATTATTTCTTCGTTCTAGCGAAGCTCGCTTTCTGCGAATCGGTGGCGATGCACCAGTTTTCAAGAGTTTGGTGATTCGTGCACCTCAAATGGGCGTATCTTTCAACGGGCTTCCAAGCGGAAGTGGTACCGGCTTAGTTTCCACACCTACCTCATCATCTACTACTTCTTCCTCGGTTTACTCAGATGACGTATCCTCGGACTCAATGTTACCTGGTTATTCGACAGCCAGTGCTATCTCATTCTCCTCGACAGTAAGCATGTTGAGTGATTCATCCAGAACGGACATATACACTTCGAACTTGCAAAGCCTCTCTTCCCCAACATCTCAAAGCGAGTTTCAACCACAGTCGTTTTCTTCGTCGTCGTTTTCTTCGTCGTCGTTTTCAAGACAATTCGCTACCACCGATTCCACAACAGCGCCCACAGCTCCACTACCATCACCAACTCTTACACCTTCCACAAGCCAGTTGCATTTCGACAGTCCCATAGTCGTCACCACCGTAATCAACAGCCAGACAAATGTCCTAATAGTCCCATCTGGCACAGATCAGGGGCCCCCCATCACCGTCACCGAGACCGCAACTCTAGACCCCGAGACCCCGGAAGCTACATCAAGCGCCGCAGCCGTGGCCAGCGCTATATCAAGCAGCCATGATATCCTCAACCAATATTTCTCCAACGTGATGGACCATGGGCAAGGCCAAGCCGCCGACGACTCATTCGAGAGCACCGCTACGATCCTAGGTGTGCTTTACGCTAAACTTTCGAAATCCTCAAAATCCGGAGGTGGTGGTGGCGGCGGCGGCGGTTGCAAAAAGACTCTTTTCAGCCTTGTTGGATGCGCTTTAAGCACTGTTAAAAAAGCGAGTTCGGCTGTCAAGGCTGGCGTGAAGGCCGGTCTGGATGTGGCGACAAACCAGGAGAAGATAACCCGGATTATCGAGGACGAGGCGGTCAGAGCCGGCCTGGATGTTGGTAGTAAAGGTATTGATGCTATTGCTGCCGCTGTGGCGGAAGCAGCACAAAGCCTGAAGGACGGACCGGAAGATGAGCCCACGCCATCAGAGAGCCCGCAGTCGACGTCTGAGCCTACAGAAAGCCGTGACAGCTCGATATCATCGACAACGACGCCTTCTTCCACATCTTCGTCGTTCGCATCGTCTTCTTCAAGCTCGTCCAGCTCGTCCGGTTCTTCTTCTTCCTCCTCTTCTTCCAGTTCATTCCACGATTTCTGCGACGTTCTAGATACGAGTATGCCACCTTGTCCTACCTTTACTGGCATCAACAAAAACACCAACAATGAGCCAAGCGTGCTATTCGAACTCACCAGCCTGACGTGGATGACTGGCGGACCGACACCAATGTCAACCGTATCCTTGGACCTATCAGCTCCATCAGCGTCCTCAATGATATCCACCTTTTCAGTAGCATCATCGCCGACATATTCGGCTTCAAGCTCATACGTCTCTTCAGCTACGCCTGAGTCGCCTAGTTCTTCCAGATCCAGTAACGATGTTCAAGGCTCGGGTACTTTATCATCAGCATCGTTTCCACAGTCTTCTTCATCATCCTCCTTTGCCTCCTCCTCTGCCTTCTCCCAGCCCAACACACCCTCGACAAGCACACCCGCCCTCCCCTCCAGCACATTGGCAGTGCAGAACTCACCCACATCAATTCTCAATCCCATCACCTCGCCCCCGTCTACCTTCAACACTGTGACCATAGCGCCTTCAGCAGCATCGTCCAGCTTGTCAATGCATTGCGAGACCTAGTAAGCACTCTTCTCTTTTCAAGTACACCCCTTTCCCATGGACTGCTTCTTCTGTCTCTTCCAGTGCAACATCTTCTGAACATCACCTCTTTCTGAGTTCTCCTCAGATACATTCCGTCTCTGGTCGTATACTCCCTTCTTTTCGAGCATACTCTGTTCCTTCTCACATCCCATCATACCAGTCCCAGTTCGCTAACGCGCTCATCAGCATCGTGGACCAAAACCAGTGCATCTGCACAGCCGCGGACGGATCCGTTTTCGTAGACGATCGAGACAAGTGCTAGGCAAAGTGGAAATACTCGTATCTTTATCCCTTAGCTATCCACGGCCAACGATAGAATCAAATCACACGCCTCTTGACTGTCCATAGGCTTAATATCCGCTCGTGTGACCTTGCCCGCTGGCTAGCTACAACACCAGGCCATACGCCTGGGCACACGGATTCATCACTGCTCGGCTCCAATCTTGCTCACTTGACACCACTGCGAGCGGTGCCCCGGCTCGCAGGTAGTCGGTCAGCTAAAAGGCAGCCATATGTCTACTGCATCGACCTTGACACCCGATTTCGAATCTTAAAAGCTTCTCGAGGCACCCCAAGCAGTGGCAAACCCGTGTATGTACACAAACTTATGACAGGTCTCTGTAAACAAGCATTTCCCAAGCACTTGAGAGCCGTCGAGCCGATATGCCGTGATAGTGACGTCCCTATATCCACAAAGTAATCAACCACATCACAAACCAAGCATCCGAACATACCTCACCGAAAAGATATCATCAATAGAACACAAACACACCTACAGCCAACTATATGCAGCCCTCCCCCCTCCGTTTACCAAACAAAATTACGTTTAACAAGTTCGTGCGTATACACTTCTCCATCACAACACTGTCTCCTTCACGCACGCAAAAAGGACCGTTCCAAATGCTCGCTTTCCATCGCTTCGCTAGCTCGCTTCTCACAAAAGAAAGAGACGCAAAGAACGACATGATACGAAAGCCATCCGTGCAAGAACTGTCCTTCACGAGCTATGGAAATAAGAAGAAAAAAAGAAGGGCAAGGTATGCTACAACAAATTTCTCCGCAAAACAACAACCCGCCAAAAACACGTCATTAAAAATCCCCCCCCCCTTCCCACAGCCCCTCTCTCATTTTTCATTGACCCGAGGTCAGATAATCCGCCGCCTGTACCGCTTGTGTCAGTGACTGCTTCTCATAAAAATAAGACGGCGGTTCAGCCCGCGAGGAATTTTGCGTACCATATTGATGTCATAGTCAAACTTCTCAAGCGCCCCTAGTGCTTGCTCTCTGGGATACCCCATACCCGTCAGCTTCTTCAAGATAGGATCGTCGTGTTCAGTACCTGCGCTGAGCGCCCGCCCAAGCTGCGGCATCTGAGGCTGCTTGGACTGCGCCCCAGAACTCGAAGCGTCCTCCGCGCCGACACCAAACGTGTCAAACACGGACTTGCCCGGTTGCTCCCCTTGCCCGAGCGCCTTCTCGTTCGGTGGCGCGTCGAGGCTCGAAAAGATGGCGTCCCAGTCCTGGCTTTGCTTGGCCTGGGGTTGCTGAGGCGCTTGTTGGGATTGGGATAGAGATTGCGATCCAGCTTGCCCAAAGCTCTGCGAGAGGTGCTCGAAGTCGCTGAAGCTGTTCTCGCCGCTGTGGCCCGGCTTACCAGTGGGCGTTTGTTGCGATTGCATCGTGTTAGACTTGGACGCCGCAGGGGAGTCGAAGACGGGATTGAACTCGTCCAGGCCGTCGCGGTGGTGCGAGCCGAGCATGAAGTCATCGTCCGTCTTGTCGTCCGCCTCTTTCGCTTCGGACAGGTCGTCGAAGCCGGAATCAAAGTCATCGTTGAAAGAGGGCTTCGAGATCTGGGGAGGGTGGGCGATGGGTGACGGGCCCTTGTTGTCACCACCACTTGGGTAAGAGGTGGCAGAGTGGTAAGCATCGGATGGGACGGTTGAGACTGGTGTGTCAGCTGGGGGTGGCGATGCAGAGAACGCAGTTGTTGGTGCAGATGAGGTCGCCTTAGAGGTAGAACCGCCACCGAAAAGCGCGCCTCCTTGCCCACCGGCTGAAGGATTACTAAAGCTCTTCTCCGGAGACTGCGAAGGCTGTGGTGGAGAGGAAATAGGGTCGGTACGGGAAGGAAGAAGACCACCAAACTCAGGCGGGAATTGGTTCGAATCTCTTGTCCCGCTTCTCGACGGAGCCATAGTCTGGTCGTACGTTGGGGGAGACTTCTGGGCGCCAGGGGTAGGTAGGGTCGCTGTGGAGTCTTGAGTGATAGCTGACGGCCTAGTCGACCCGAAAAAGTCGTTGGCTGCATCAGCCCCAGTCGCGCTTGTGCTTGGTCTGGACTGAGTAGATCCTTGATTTTGGTTTTGGCGATTTTGCTGGGGTGACGCAGACGTAAAGTTATCCGCAAACCCTGTCTCGCTATTGCTATCGCTCTCATCATCATGGCCAATGTCTTCGATGGGTGGGAATTCTTGATTGAACTTGTTCGCAGAATCCACAGATCCGTTGATCGATGAACCAGTGTGCTGCTTCTCTTGAAACTGACGTGATCCTCCTCCAAAGCCGGCGAACGCGGCATCAAAAGCGTCTTTTGCAGCGGCAGGGCCCTTAGGTTGTTCCTTATTCGGGGCGAATGGATCGGAACGGCTTTGCTGCAGGTTGCTATTCTTGCTTCGGTCACTAAACGAGCTCTCGCCTGTTGGCTCTGCTTGAAGAGGAGAGTTCGTGTCGCCGGGGAAAGCCCCAGGGATATCTCTCTGCACTGAGGGCTGCCCAAAGCTTTGGTATGTGTCCTTGCGTTCTTCCGGCTTTCCACCCGACCTGGCACCCTCACTCGTGGCGCTTGCAGCAGGGGAGGCGGTGAAGTTGTGGTCTTGGAACAGAGATTGCCCGACTGATCCATAGGTGTTCGTCTCCGTCTTAGATGTGTCTGTCCTCTCAAGGCCCTTCTCTTGCACAGGGGTTGCCGAAGGGGACCCGCTTGCGATAGTTGGTGTTTCGTTGCCAGCCGGACCACCATATCTGCTCGCAGGAGCTGAAACCTTGACCGAGGAACTAAACGAATCAGACCTCGGCACTCCGTCACGGAGAGGCAAAAAACTAGACGCAAATTGGCGAGACTCTGGCGGTGCAGGTGGCTCGCCAGCCCGTGGCGATTCCTGGTAGGCGGAAAGTGGTGGCGAAGTGGAGGGCGTTGGTACATCGGGGCCTTCTGAGGAACGCACAGACTGCCCAGAAGGCGCAGAGAACGTCGGAACGTTGCTTTGGCTATCCTGACGGAAAGACGTTTGTGGCGGAGCAGCAATCGAGGGAGAGGCAGCAAAGGAGGGACCGAAGACATTGTCGAAGTCTTTGCTGGGTTTCGATTGTGTGCGAGTGAAGCCAGATGGAGACATTGCGTTTTCAGTAGGCTGGGGAGGCTTCCTGAAGAACGGATTGGTGTTCTGGCTCGCTACAGATGCAGCTGGGCTGACAACGTTGGATCGTTGCTCCTGGGGCGCGGGTTGAGGACTTCGGTAAGCTTCCTGTGCAGCCTTCGTCAGGTCGTTCATCTCAGACTTGACCTTATCCCGCTCGCCCTCATTGGTAGACAATTGCTTCTTGTTGATCGACACCATTCCCTTCTGCTGCCGCGCATCGGTTCGCATCTTCTCAAGCTGAGGTCGAAGCTGGCTGATTTCACCATTGACTTGCCGGATTCTCTCCTTGAGATTAGCGTTTTCACGCTGATCAGCGTCTAAAGCAGTTGCGACCTGGCGGTGCTGGTTCTGCAAGTCCTGGTAGGTTCCCTCGATCATAGCATAATCCTGCTGCAATTTTCGTGTTTCGTTGCGAGAGGCAGTCAGACGTTCTTCCAATGCTTTGACGGCCTTGACTTCCTGTTCATACTGGCTCCTGAATTGCGAAAGGCGGATTTCCAGGTCACGTTTCTGAGTGCTTGCGCTGTTGATGTCGTTCTCGGTCGTGGTCTTCTTGCTTTGAACTTCCTGCATTTGAGTCCTCAGGGTTCCGATTTGGTTCGACATGTTCGCGAGCTCTGTGGTCTCTTGCGTCAACTTCTTACTAATTTCTGGGTCATTGTCGCCAAGCAAATCATCCATTGCTGATGGTTGGTGCGATTGATTGCCTCGAGGTTGGGCCAAGTTCGAGCTCCCCGATGCACCTGTCGAGTGGGTCGCGAGGGACTGCCCAAACGAGGAAGACGGAATGAATGGCTTGAACGTCGACGCAGGATTCCGGGGCGAAGGCTGGAAAGTTTGAGGTGATGATGGAGAAGTCGGCTTGCTGCCAAACGGATCCGCCTCGAATGGCTTGTTAAAAGTATTAGAACCGCCAGTTGATTGCTGGGTTTGGATCGGAGGCGGAGATGTGAACGCATCAAGGCCAAAGAGGTCCTCGGCAGCGGACTTTGGCAGATTAGAAGAGTGAGCAGCATTATCAAAAGCGGGCGCCGTCGGTTGACCCGGAGGTCGAATTTGGTTGCGCATACTAGGAGGTACCAAGTTAGCGGGCAAAGCTGAGGGCAAGCTGATTCCGGGCTTCCTTTGTTGTCGGATGAGGTACATGGCCACTGCAAACTCGTCCCTATTCAGCTGCCCCTCGGAGTTGATGTCTGCAAGATCCCAAATAGCGGCTAGGATGTCCTCTGGCAGTCCGGAATCGCTGAAGAACTGCACTGCCTGCTCTCCAGTTATGAACCCTCGTCCAACAGTATCGACCTTGTTGAACAAATTGTCATAGGATGCCTTTTCTTGAATAGATATTAACCAATCCCCACCCGTGGAATGTACAGATTGAGGCGGAGTACCGTAGGGAGCTCCGGTCATCGGGCTTTGATTACGTTGCTGCCGTGCTCCACTGAATTGGCGTGGAATGCCTGCTAGAGATTCATCAGGTCGCGGTCGGCCTGGCGGTGGGGGAGGAATCGTTGGACCTCTTCGAGAGGCAGCTTCGTAAAGGCCAGCCGGAAGATTCGTCGGCAGTGCCTTGAGAGCACCTGTTTTATACGACGCCAGCAAATGCATGGCGATGATGAATTCAGTTACCCCAAGCGCGCCGCGTTGCTCCGTGTCCGCCAGGTTCCATATACGGCCTAGAATCTCGTTTGGTAGTTTAGCCTTCTCGAAGATGTTTTTGGCCGTCTCGCCTGTGGTCCCGTAATTAGTATGGGCAATGGGAAACCAAATGTGTGTATCATATACCTGGAAGGATTCCGCCTTGGGCGCCCGACTGCTCGAATAACGCGGCATATTCGGCAGCCTTCACTGGTGGAAGGGGAGGTACACGGATAGGGCCTCCGCTCATCTGAGGTTGGATGCCAGCTGGAGGCGCAGGGAAAGCTGCTGGGGGATTCGGTAGCGTAGGGAGGGTCAAGCCATCGAACTTGGGTAGAGGTCCAGCTGTTTTTTATTAGGCAAGGTCAATTTTCAGAGGGCCATACTCACGTCTGAAAGCGAGCTCTGGTGTTGGGTCCCTCCCAGCCTGGTAATGGCCGATCAAGCGAAGGACCATGCAGAAGCCCGAGGAAGTCAATAGACCTCGATTCTCAGTGTCTGCTATCTGCCATATCTCCCCCAGGATGGCCGGCGCAAGCTTCGTGCGCTCGAAGAACTTGACGGCGACCTCGCCGGTGACAACACCCAGCTTCTCGGTATCAGCTTGGGCAAACAGCTGCTTGAAGACTCGGGTCTCTTCCGGGGTGAGGTTGAGGATCGGATGGTCTGGAAGCAGGCGCATAGCGGTTAGCGGGAGCGTCATGGAGCGATGCAGCAGCGGAATACGCACTCAGGTCTGATCCGGGGGTGTCGGACATGATTGTGGTGGGCAGGCTGCGGTACTCGCCCGAGACGTCGAAGCATGCAATGGGGCTGGAGCTTGGCCAATGCTGTGTAATGGACGTGGAGGAGCTGGCGGGCGGCGGACGGCGGCAAGCTAGGAGACGGCTGCCAGCACTCTGATATCGGCCGCGGTTTGGAGAATCGGATAGAGGAGGATGAGCAGCGCAGCGGCTGTCGTCAAAATGAGGGAGGTCGGGACAGCTGGAGGTGGAGAGAGGAGTGTGCTTCATCACGCAGCAAATGACACTAGGCGCTGGGCCAATCACCGCCGGCCACCTCTTTTCTCAGCGCACGTGATGGGACTGCGTCGGATGGGCGATGCATTGCGTTTCACAGCTCCAATCGTAGCCGCAGCGGCATCTGTCATGCCCATCACGCCGTCGAATGCGGAGACGCCATGATTGCCATCCCCCGTGGGGTGCAGCGACCACATCTGGATCCTTGTTGACGCAGTGCGCCGTTCGGATGCAATAGGAACCTTTCGCATTTGTAGTCCTAGGAGTATCCATGAACCCTCCCTTCGACATGGGAGGCCGGGACGACGCTGGCGAGTATCAAGAGCTGCAGAAGTAATTGCACGTGAAGACGTGGCAGTAAAGTTACTCAGCAGCCAGAGATGAGTGCTCTATAAGGTCTGGTATAATACATGATTGGGTTCGTTTCGTGCCTAGAAAACCAAAATGTACCTTGGTAAGAGGAGTCTGGGGAAGACCAGCCAGTAGCAGTACAAGAAGAACCTCCCGATCCCGCCCCAGACGCCTTTTCCAGCCCCCATGCAGTGGAGAGTCGAACCAAACTCTGCCTTCATACTGTACATTCATCACCGCCTCCGGTGCTGATCGATATCATCTCTCTGTTCCTGAGCCATAGCCAGTCCTGGCGTCCCATCCTCTGACTTCTTGCCCCACGCCCGCCCCAGTAGCCAATCTGTGACACTGATCACTCTCGTAGTCTTGTCCCAGCTTCCACCCTCTTCCGCATGCTCAATAGTATGGCTCGATATCCTGCCTTCCTCGTCAAACTCGAATATAAAGAGCCCGCAAAACTCCTCGTCTTTTCGCGCAGCGCCACCTAGAAACTCTGTAATCTTGTCAACCTGCTCACTAGCTCCGATCCCACGATACAATCCCCCGGTTTGCGCGCCCTTACTTTTTCCACATGTCTTCCAGCGCACAATTAGCTTCTCGTGGCGCATATCTGCTTCTGTGAATGTGCCGCCATTTTGGACCATCCGCTCAGAGAGGATTATGAGCTTGACATTTCCTATTATAGGAACTCTGCCCCATGCCACTGGCGCTGTCCATAGCGCAGTTGTGTATGGAATCTTCCCCCTCACAGTGGGTAGGTGTGGATGGGTGGACGGAAATAGATGGAGTGATATCTGCGGGGAGAGTATTTCTTGCGGAAGCGGAGAGGCGAGGAGAGTGGGAAGGCGATCGTGTAGAACTCGTATAGCTTTATAAATCGGTTAGCATAAGTCCGTCAAAAGCTATGCGGCAAATGTTTTACTTTTCCCAAGCTTCAACGTCCGCTCGTCTGGAGGGGTATGATCATTGCCACCAAGATCTGGGGGGCCGAAGCGAGGGGAATTGCTCGTGAACCATGTCTTCGACTCGGAAGTATCTTTGATGTTGGCGAGAGTCCTCTGGGGCTGTCTCAGTGGTGTGAGTGCCCAGTTCCTCACGCTGATTCGGTGCGCGCGTGTTCTGGTTGATGATGAGAGCCTCCGCATCAGCCCGGCGGTCATCTGTAAGCCTTCTCAATCATGAATATGCAGAGAGTGTAAGTGACTATGTTGGTAGAAGCTGTAGATGACGTTTCTGAGGATTGTGCATGCAGCTTGTCGGTTTGTTGGTTTCGAAAAACAAACGCCGCGACTCTTGGCATCAAAGGCCCGCGCCGTCTGAGGTGGCCTGGAAGACTGGCCGATTGTTCAAGCCACTGGAACCATGCCTGAACCCAAATTGTGAAAGTTCATTGAGGCGCTTCAGACAGCGGCACAAAAGCATACACATTCATCAAGCACGGCCGCGGCTTCAATCCATGGATGACGTTGTCCGCCAAGGCATTTATTAAAATACATCATCAACTATAGAACGTCTCCTAGACTACGTCTTCAGGGATAACCCATAACACGTCTTTCTAGGAAGTCAGACACGAACCGTCCTGACGCTCCTGGAAACTGTTTATTTGCAAAAATCGAAAACACAGACTACAATCCTAAGTCTGAGACCGAAGACACTCCACGAGCAATGCAGACCGACAGCATTCCTTCAAACGGAAAGCGCATTATGTTCACTGGAGGGTCAGGTAAAGCTGGGAGACACGTCATCCCGGAACTGATCAAACGAGGCTATGAAATCCTCAACCTGGATCTTGTTCCCTTCGAAGATCCTAAAGTCTTCACTCTGAAGACAGATCTTACAGACAGTGGTCAAGTTTTCAATGCTCTCACTACGCATTTTAACTTCGCTGGCTACGAGGGCCCAACTCCTCCATGCCCGCCTGATGCTGTCATTCACTTTGCAGCTTATGCCCGGAATATGCTAGTCCCGGACAATGAATGGTAAATTTCAGGATATATCAACTGAAAGACTCCGCTAATGCAACGCCCCAGCTTCAAGGGAAATGTAGTTTCTACTTACAACGTAATCGAAGCTGCATGCAAGCTAGGCGTTAAAAAGATCATCATCGCTAGCAGTGAGACCACTTACGAAGTATGCTTTGGTCAGGGTGACCTCGAATACCAGTCTTTCCCCCTGGACGAAGACTACATTGACGTCAACCCAATGGACACATACGCCATCTCCAAGCTCTGCGGTGAACGAACCGCGAGAGGATTTGCAAGACGATTCGATGTCGACATCTACGCTCTCCGAATCGGGAACGTCGTCGAGCCACACGAGTACGCACGGGACTTCCCGAAGTACGTCAATGACCCCGCGTGCAGGAAGAGGAATGCTTGGTCGTACATCGATGCTAGAGATCTGGGGCAAATTTGCGATCTTTGTGTACAGAAAGATGGGCTAGGATTCCAGGTGTTCAACGCGACGAACGATACTATTACCACCAAGATCCCGACAAAGGCACTGCTGGCACAGTTTTGTCCAAATACGCCCATCATGCGAGAAATGGAGGAGTGGGAAGCGCCATTGAGCAATCGGAAGATCAGAGAGATTCTTGGGTTCAAGGAGGAACACAACTGGAGAAAATACTACAATCCTGGATGACGTTCTGATTACAGAGAGCTTGAGCGGCCTAGCTTCTAATCGCGATTCGAGGGCAGTCACGATAGAAATTTTGGTAGAAGACGCGATTGGCCGGAAAAAGGGCTTCGGGATGGTTATGGTGAGATTCGACTTGAGTAGTGGGCATCGATGATATTGGCAAAAATATGGGGAAGAGGGCAGGAGTCTTCGTGTCCGAGAATTTGATGGGTAAAGGTTGTACTGTTTAAAGCTCTCAAAATTTAAAGGTCCAGAGGAAAATGTGAATACGGTGCGTAGGCGGCACACTCAAAGTTAGAAGTGTTGATCCTCACTTGTTGGGCTTAAGATACTGGAACACGCCTGAAAGATTCATGAATGTGTGACTACTACCCTGCACACTCTGCAAAGCGGATGTTTTGACATAGTTCGTTCACATGTGTGCCATTGTTTTGTGTCTATTGCGAACCTAAAGAGCGGCAATCGCTGAAGGGAGTTGGTTGCCAAAACTGATAGTGCAAGGAGCAACATGATTCATATGCTTTTGTCCAGTGAGAGACTCGATAGCTGCCCAAAAGACTACTTGAGGCATTGGGCTACTCGCACGATCAATTGTGAAAATTGCGTCGATGGACTCGATGCAAGAAGGACCCAGGATAAAATGACACCATGCACACGGACCACACGGACCACAAAAAAGTCGTCTCTAGCTTTCGCGGCGCGTGGACAGCAAAGTACAATCCATCTCCACCGTAATCCCGGCCATTGGGACGCCCGAGCAGTCCTTCTTTATCTCCAATTCCCACTACTGTTATTTCTCAACCTTCGCAATCCTCCAGTGTTCCACGGTAATCCTCGGCGGTCCCAAAAGTCACCATGAGCCCTTCCCCGAAAGACGTTGCCTCCAAGGCCGCTGAAACTGTCGCCAAAAACTCCTCAGCGAAGGAGTACAAGAAGGAATCGACTCCGGCTCGAGTCTTAGGAGCGGGTACGACCCAGTAAAAGCTTTCTGCTGGATCCCGCTAACATGTTCAGGATGCGCTGGTATTGCGGAGTTGATGGTCTTTCATCCGGTACTTTCACGTTGAGGACTCTCACGTCGCCCATCTTCTGACAACTGGGCTTTCAGGTGGACACAACGGCAAAGCGTCTCATGAGCAACTACGGCAAGGTATTTGCATATGAAAAGCTCTCTGCTCAAGTCCAAGACTGACCCTTTATCTTTCCTAGGTCACCTCCGCGGCGCAACTCAACACAATCATATTCAAGGACAAGGCTAGCGCATCAGTTCCAAGCCGATTCTTGTCGCTATTTCCCGGTCTCGGCTACGCAGCTGCTTATAAGGTTCGATGCCCTGAAATGCACACAGGAAAGGACCGGCATTGACTAGCCCTAGGTGCTACAACGGGTGTACAAATACGGAGGCCAGCCTTTCGTTCGGGATTATCTAGCGAAGAACCACGGCAATGAATTCGATGCTGCGTTTGGGAAGGGTAATGGAAAGGCTATAATGCACGCCACAGCCGGAAGGTACGTTGCATTATACCGGCACATTGAATGCAGCATTAACAGGACACCAGTCTAATTGGTATCGGAGAGATTGTTCTCCTGCCCCTCGACGTTCTGAAGATCAAGCGCCAGACCAACCCAGAGGCATTCAGGGGCCGAGGACTCATCGCGATCATCAAAGACGAGGGATTCGGTCTCTACCGAGGCTGGGGATGGACTGCTGCTCGCAATGCCCCGGGCTCATTCGCTGTAAGTTAATACCAAAGATCTTATCGGAGAGTCTGTCTAATATTGCTATAGCTGTTCGGAGGTTCGGCCGCTGCTAAGCAGTACTACTACAAATTGACGGACTACAACGCCGCATCGTGGAGCCAGAATTTCGTCGCCTCCATCGCTGGTGCCAGTGCGTCACTCCTTGTGTCTGCGCCCCTCGATGTCATCAAAACTCGAATTCAGAACAGGAACTTCGAGAACCCCGAGAGTGGATTCAGGATCGTATCCAATATGATGAAGAACGAAGGATTCTCTAGCTTTTTCAAGGGTCTGACGCCGAAGCTTCTCATGACCGGACCGAAGCTAGTGTTCTCTTTCTGGCTCGCCCAGACCCTCATTCCCGCCTTCAACAAGGTGATGTAGATGGGCTTATTTGGATGTGTATGGAGTTGACGGTACAAAAGGATCGGTTGGTTTGTTGGAGCACGGGATGCTGGATTAACGCATCTCGTCAGCGCCGGGTTATTGTTCTGCTTATGGCGCCTCTTAATGCGATGTATGATAGTGTCGAGTCGCCTGATTGAACGGCGACTTGAAGATAGGCACAGGTACAAACAAACTCTTCTCGAATAGCAGCGCAGCCTAGCGAGGGCGTGAATGACTTGTGTCTCGTGACTTGTGTAGGGTTTAAGGCAGATTCACGCATTCATTAAAGAAAATAAGGGTGTCCGTGACGCGTATCTTCTTGAGCCTATGACTTAGGACTCCCGTGCTCTACATTGTCAACTGCAGATGATACGTGTGTTAAAGTCACTGCAGTCTAAGTCCTGTGAGCATTCATCTGTACGTATCCAACGAGTCGGCTACGTAAGTACCGAGCCTTCGAGACAATCTTCGCTGCCCGAGTGAATCTGACTGGCGTATCACCTGCCTCTTTCCCAACTCGGCCGATCGTTACCGCAATACCAAGGCTTGGTACCGTAATTAAGCGACGCCACTAAATAGGCGTATTATCGATCGCTCACGACGTCTTCGCCCAGCGACAACGTCCACCTGAACAGCACCATCCTCACCGCACCCACCGCCCACCACCTTGCTCAAATACCTCCCCCCAGGACGTACTGACACTCCACTTCTACCAGCTCTCCTAGACATACCACCGCCATCATGAATCCCGAGTAGTACGTACCCTTCGATCCTCGTCCGCCTTCTGCCTCCCCAGTGGGAGCTAAGTGAACTTACGAGATAAGTATTCGTACTAACGCCTCCTTCTGTAGAGTTACCCCGAAAGCAATCTCGGCAGCCAAAATCGATGACCTACGAGTCTCGACGCAAATCCCATGCTGACTGCCTCCCGCTCCCAGATATGACTACCTCTTCAAGCTCCTCCTCATCGGCGACTCCGGTGTAGGAAAGTCCTGCCTGCTCCTTCGGTTCGCCGACGACACCTACACGGAGAGCTACATCTCCACCATCGGCGTTGACTTCGTACGTTGCATCCCGGACGAGCATACGGACCAGTCAGCCTAAGATGCGGCTAACACGAGAATAGAAAATCCGCACTATCGAACTCGACGGCAAGACTGTCAAGCTACAAATCGTTAGTCACCTCCAAACATATCTGCCTAGCTGTGTGTACTGACTTGCGGCCGTACAGTGGGATACCGCCGGGCAAGAGCGCTTCCGCACCATCACGTCATCCTACTACCGCGGTGCCCATGGAATCTGCGTGGTGTACGATGTCACCGATATGGACTCGTTCAACAACGTGAAGCAGTGGCTCCAGGAGATCGACCGCTACGCAACTGAGGGCGTTAACAAGCTGTTAGTGGGCAACAAGTCCGATATGGCTGACAAGAAGGTCGTGGAGTACACAGTGGCAAAGGTACGCGGAAGGATACACCAAGAGTATAGGCGAAGAAGAGAGGCTAATATATGGTTTATAGGAGTTCGCCGACAGCCTCGGAATCCCCTTCCTCGAGACCTCCGCAAAGAGCGCCACGAACGTCGAACAAGCTTTCCTCACCATGGCCCGACAGATCAAGGAGCGCATGGGCACCAACACCGTCAACAACAAGCCTACGGTCCCCATCGGCCAGGGCCAGGGCGTCCAGAGCGGGTCGGCGGGCGGCTGCTGTTAGACGGAGATTGTCGTGGATGATATACACATTCGGGCGCGGGTGTTTGCTTGGGCGGGGTATATTAATGCTGATGGGTTCTCACGATTGCACCGTCTGTCAAATTCCCTCGAATTGTTCTATGCATGGCTAGATGGTGGTTGTCCCTTTTTTGAGCTTGGATTTTCCGCGGGTTTGTCTTGCAGCCTCTGTCTGAGCTGGATTGGGGATCGAGGGTGAACATTCTGGTGAGGGGAGAGGAGGGGAGGTATGGTGGAAGTTGAAGTGTTGAAGAAATTTGCTCACGACAGACTACAAGGACACGCCGAGCTTCTTTATCCTGACTTTTGTTCTAAGGCTACGGATAATGGCGTGGAACGAGCACAACTACTTCTTTTTCCTTTCCTATCTTCCGGTATCTTTGTACTCTGGGGTTTCTTCCTGGTTTGTTAGTCATTGCAATCGTATTAAGCTACATATGCCCCCTTGAGCAAACAAATCATGCTCTTGCCAGCTGCATCCCGTGAAATGTTTTGACACAAGAACTGCGCGAATCCACATCTCAGCTATCACCTCAAATTCAAATTCGACATCACAACCACACAACCAGTCAATCACCAAATCTCGATATCCCAGCAACGCTTCTCATATTATACACGCAGTCGAGCCCTCTATCTCTATGATACACAATGCCCAATCCCTGCGTCTCCTCATGCTTGCCCCCCTCCTCCATGCACTGCACGCATCTAAAACGGGTTGTCCTCTGGCGGAATCTCCCGGACCCAGTAGCCCCCCAGCCCCGGAATCTTCTGCAGGATATCCTTGCGCACCTTGGGCACCTCGCCGAAGAAGAAGAGCGCGAAGAAGCCGGCGACGCCGCCGAAGGCGCCGAGGGTGAAGCCGCTGTTACACAACCACCATTGTTAGCTTCTTATCTTCTCGAGAGTGTGATCCGCGCGCGAGTGAGGAGAAGGGGTTCGTAGGAAGATTAGAGGTTGGATGGGTGGACGTACAACTGCGCCATCCGACCGACCGTCAAGCCGTGGAAGTTCCAGGCGGTCTTGTATCTGCAGCGCACGCGGCATGGTCAGCTCGTGCTTCTCTTCGTGTTTGAGTGGTGCGTCCATTGGGGGAGACGCACTTTGGCCCGAATGGTGAGCGGTAGGTTTGGTAGTTCGAGCGGACGGACCACGGCTGCAGGCCGCCGCTGCCGGTGAACTGCGACGGGGGGAGGTGTGACTGGAAGGAGGTCAATTGGGTGAGAGGTGGAAGGGGGAGGGTGGAGGGAGGGTACCATTGTCGTTGGTGGGTTCGGGGCGTGGGTGGTGGATGAGGGAGCTGGGCAGGTGGTGATGTGAGGTTGGTTGGACTTGGAGATCGGAGAGGCTCGGTTGCGGTTAGCGAAGGGTTTGCTGTGATGACCACGGGCTCAGTACTTGAACTCCCATTGATATGATAGTCAAGTATGAGTATGAGGCACCTCCGATGGCATCAAACAGGTGCAGAATTCTTAGCAACTTTGCTTGTTCGATTTCAAGGGTGTGGTACAAGACCTCCGTGCTGGTATCTCACGAATCGCCTTGGAGTCCTTCACATATTTGATAACCACGCAACGTCACAAGGAAGACTTCCTGATATGCGGGTTTTAGATACTCCCTCCTCAATCAAGCTCATTCCAATGCTGCTCTAAAACAATGCAGATTCATCACGATATCAGTCCATTTTAGGCTACTAGACGCTTCCCTCATTTATTCCACGCGTAGGGTCACCTAAAGCCAACCAATGTTCTGTTCACGCGGTCAATTTCATAAGAACTTGTACCAATTGACCCCAAAGTGGCCTTCCGTGTACCCTGAGAGGTACTGAGAAGCGTGATGGTGAAGTACAGCCTCTAGCTTAAATCCTAAGGCTACTGACACGGAGATTGGGCCCAAGATGAGTGCGAATTGACAACGTCGAGGCATGCTTTGATTCACGATGCAACGTTCTTTTCATCCCGAAGCGCTTCCTTCTCGTTACCCCCGAGGTGCCTTGAAACATTTTACAAGCCCTCCAACGCTTCACCGCAGCACAGCAATCCCGATCTGTAACCCTAAGAAACAAGCTCGCCATCTCCTTCTAGTTCTAATGCTCAGCACAAACAATAAAAGATATCGGCCGTCACCTCGGCCGTCACCTCCCCCTCCCCTCTCCACCTTCATCTTCCAACACTCCCACCCACCACCAGCCGCCAATGCGACCTCTCTACACCGCTAAAGACTAATAACCATCAGCATTGCCCTCCGCTTTTACCCCCACGACAACCATATCGATGCTTCCATCGCCGTTGCTTAAGCCCCCATGGTATGTGGCTGATTGCCTGTTCATCCAACAAACACCATGAAGGAGCTGTTCGCCCTCGTTTGCACACCACCTCCCATCAGGCGGTGTTGAACTCGCAAGCACTTCCACTTCCTATTGAATCATAATCTGCCGTGTGTTAAAGAGATAACATAAAGACCTGCCTACGTTAGAAAGGTAGATGTAAGGAGAGGTTTTATAGGTATTGCGGAGCAATAAGGAACTAGGTGCAGGGAGCACGTTGATATCACGTTTAAGATTGTAGAGTAGGAGGTAGAGGAGAAGGAACGTGACTTTAAGTA
This sequence comes from Mytilinidion resinicola, assembly GCF_010093595.1. Taxonomy (NCBI): domain Eukaryota; kingdom Fungi; phylum Ascomycota; class Dothideomycetes; order Mytilinidiales; family Mytilinidiaceae; genus Mytilinidion; species Mytilinidion resinicola. The sequence continues at coordinate 228,319 of NW_022985444.1, forward strand.
AGAGAGACGTGATATAAACTCTAGTAAACGTGACTTAGGGATAGGAAACGTGCAACCCACATGCACCTAATTTCTCCCTTGTTTGTTCTAGTATAAAACCATGCACCTCCCGGTCTCTAACTCTCGACTAAGGAAGGGGAAAGCTTGGGCAGCAATAACCGCGTGAAGGGGTCCACATGGTTCGTTGGCTTGGTGCGGTCAAACTCCCAATCATTAGAGCACTATGGCCGTTTGGCGTGGTATCTCTTGCTGCAAAACAACGGCAGGAAAAGAACAGCATGTGGAGGACGGAGGGAGGATCAAGCTCGCCAAACTGTGGAATCATGGTGTGGGTTTGCTCCAAAAACCCGCACACCAACGACGATGTGGTAGTCGAAACACCGACGACGACGACGAATGGAGTGGCTGGCGGCAAGAGAGGTAGTAGAGTAGTGCTGCTCACCACTATCAAGTCCCATGACGAGTGATTGATAGCAACCTGACGAACTGTTCCTAAACAACACCAAAACGTTATTATCATGTCCATCGATCAATCTTGTCCAAGACCCCCATCACCATCACCACCTTCCTCCACAGCATCCAACGCGTAGCGCCTCCTCAATGGTTTTACTCCTCCGCCCTCCCACTCTCATCATACCAAAGTTGCAGATGAGTTGACCCACACTCACTCCCCATCAGGACGGTAGCAATACCGTTTTTGAACGCACCATCATAACGCTCAATCCTCTTGGTTGATCCCACTCTCCTCCAACCTCCATGACCATTCTTTAGACCAGAGGAGCGCGGATTTATACCCCTCACCAGTCGAGATTTCGGAAGCGGGTGAATGATTGTTCCGATGGGAGGGTGTTTGGAACGTGATTGAGGGTGGGTATTAGGAACGTGATTCAATGTCTGTATCCCAGTGCTTTTGCAAAACTCATGGCATAATTAGCCAGACATCAGAAGTAATCTCACAGTTACAGTCACCTGATCGCTCCAACATCAATAAGAGGAGGAACACTAAACATTTCTACAAAAACAGAGAGGCACCTTTCGGTTTCAGGGATTCTCACCCAACAAGACAAGACAACAGACAAGAGCAGACAAATCGAGAGTTTAATCACACCAAAGGCTAAAGAGTTAGGATTACAAGACCAACAACCCGAAACCATCGGCCACCACAACCCACTTCAAACTTTCAAAGAAATCCCCCAGCCTCCCTTCCCATGTGCATCCCCCCAATTTTGAGTGGAAAATTCTGTACAAGTAGGTGTTTGTCACACAAGAGGCAGGCCTTTTTCCCCTCCCCCGATTTCCTTGATCGCTTCGAATTGTGATGGCTCAGTCCGGGACGTGGCATAGATTTTAGGGTGCGTGCTTTATCCGTCTACGACTTCTCGAGGTCCGCAAGGATCTTCTCACCCTTGGCCCGCGCTGACGCGAAGTCACCGACCATGTAGAAAGCACCTGCGTGGTGAATTAGTGATGTGGAGGCGTGAACAGAAGTTCAGTGCAACATACCTTCTGGCAGGTCATCACCCTCGCCGTTCATGATAGCCTTGAACGACGAAATGGTGTCCTTCAAGTCGACCAGCTTACCCTCGATGCCCGTGAAGACCTGAGCGACAGTGAAAGGCTGGCTCAAGAATCTCTGCAACTTTCGGGCACGCTCGACGGTCAACTTATCCGCTTCCGACAACTCGTCCATACCCAAAATGGCGATGATGTCCTGGAGCGACTTGTACTCCTGGAGCATCTGCTGGACCTTGCTGGCGGTGTCGTAGTGATCGTCGCCAACCACACGGGGATCCAACATACGAGACTTGGAATCTAGAGGATCGACGGCGGGGTAGATACCCAATTCGGAGATACCACGGGACAACACGGTGGTGGCGTCCAAATGGGCGAATGTGGTGGCCGGGGCAGGATCAGTCAAATCGTCAGCGGGCACGTAGACGGCCTGCACGGAAGTGATAGATCCCTTGTGTGTGGTGGTGATACGTTCCTGCATGGCACCCATGTCGACGGCGAGAGTGGGTTGGTAACCGACGGCAGATGGGATACGACCGAGCAGGGCAGACACCTCGGAACCGGCCTGGGTGAAACGGAAGATGTTGTCGATAAAGAGAAGCACTAAATTATATTAGCCAAGACTTTCTCGATTTCGGCTTTCTTGCGACGTACCATCCTGGCCCTCCTCGTCACGGAAGTACTCGGCAACAGTCAAACCAGTAAGAGCAACACGAGCGCGAGCTCCGGGGGGCTCGTTCATCTGACCGAACACCAGGGCGACCTTGGACTCGCCATCAAGCTGAATGACGGAAGTCTCTTGCATTTCATGGTACAGATCGTTACCCTCACGGGTTCGCTCTCCGACACCAGTGAACACGGAGAAACCACCGTGAGCCTTTGCGATGTTGTTCTGCGATGTTATTAGTCCTCGCACATCCGCAATGCGACTCCAAACTTACAATCAACTCCTGAATGAACACAGTCTTTCCGACACCGGCACCTCCGAAAAGACCAATCTTTCCACCACGAGCGTAGGGAGCCAGCAGATCGACGACCTTGATACCAGTGACGAGAACCTCGGCGGAGGTTGCTTGCTCAACGAATGTTGGGGGATCGGCGTGGATGGGGAGCTTCTTGGTGTGCTTGATCGGGCCTCGCTCGTCGATTGGGTCGCCAGTGACGTTCATGATGCGACCAAGCGTACCGGGGCCGACGGGAATCATGATAGGGTTGCCAGTATCGGTGGCGGTAGCGCCACGGACGAGACCTTCGGTACCTGGAGGATGGGCGCAATTAGTATCGTAGAATAGCCACGGACTCATCGGAAAGCTTACCGTCCATAGCAATACACCGGACGACATTCTCACCCAAATGTTGCTATCAACCGTTTAGCGATGCTGTACCGTGTTGTTGGTCCATCCATTGGCTTACCGCGACCTCGAGGATGAGCTTCTGTCCACCATTGTCCGTCGACAACGCATTAAGGATAGGCGGTAGAGTGTCGGTGTCGAATTTCACTGCAGCAATGGATTGTCAGCTCTCTCTTCGATCTCTGATGGCCAACGGCTGGGCAAGAGCTTCATTGCCGGGCCAGGTTGGTTTGAAAATTCTGTTCACGTACCGTCGACGACGGCACCGATGACCTGATGGATCTTGCCATCCTTGACGGCATCAGTGCTGGCGAACCTCGCACTCAGGGCAGGCGCAAAGCTGCGGGTGATGGGCGAGAAGCGCTGGGCCACAGCCTGGCGGCGGAAGGAGGCTCGTAGCGACCTCTGGAAGCCGCTGCGAAAGGGCGAAGTTAGCTCTGGAAGACACTCAATTGAGGCCGCAGAGGATGCAGCTTACCTCTTAAGCATTGTGGGAGATGTCGGAAGGCGTGTGGGTGGGAGTGGAGATGGGTGGATGTGTTGATGAAGAGCTGTCGAGGAGATTCGGGAAGAAGGCAGTTGCGGCAAAGACGGGCGACAACGGCCGGGCACCACGCTAGGCCAAGCTTGGACGAGACCATCAGAGCGACAACTCTCAAGCTCGTCAAAGCTTTTGAGAAGATTTAAATTGAATGTTGTAGAACAATAGCACCTGTTTGCAGCATAGATAATGCTGCTTGAAGTGGCTCGGTGAGGCTCCCGGGTTGTCAAAACGTTCTACCTAAGCAGCATCCAGATTTGCAAAGATGTCTGAAAGCACCCCAAGCAGCTGCAGAATGATGTGCATAGACCAATGCATCATCCCTTGAGTAACACGGGCACAGTTAGAGTCGAGTCGCATCTCAACATGCATCCTGACTGGTTGCATTTTCATTTTCATGATCGTGTGTTGTTGTTTGTCACTTTCTACACCTGTTTACCAATGCATGGGGAGCCCCAACTCATTTATACAATTTTGAAGAGGATCCGATTATGACAGTTTGAACTACTGCTATACTCGCCATCAAAGAGGCGTAACGAGATGATACAAGAGTCTGATGGCCCTCGTAGTTTCGGCCAGTTTTGATGTCAGCTCTCAAATTTGCATCATTCACTTAAATGTAAAGAATTTCATCGCGTGAATAGCAAAAAGGCTTCATTCATAAGTCTAAGGAGTCGAAAAGAAGGTAACTATTATGGTGTTCCCAGTGCAGTCCCTCAAATTATCCACATCACATCTCGAAAAGACCAAAGAACATTAACAACGGCGTCCAGCTCACAAAGTGGACTCCAAGGCAAGGACCTGCAGCAGTTAGCATACTCCTCTTGCAGGAGTCATGAATAGAGAGACTTACAATTGCTGTCCTCGTCGGAATGTAAACCTGCAAGAAATTCTTCCTCCCGTTCCACCCAAAAGGCGTCGTGAAGAATCGCGTGCTCTCATCAATATTCCCATGTCCACCAAATGCCTTGCTGTCTGAGCTAAGCACGATGCGATACGTGCCCTCCTGCTCTACGCCAACGCGGTAGTCTGTGAAGCTGGTGGATGGGTGGAAGTTGAAGATCCAGAGCAGGCCCGCCCGCTCGAACACAATGACCTTGTCGCTTTCGTTCTTCAAGCTCACGTACGCTTGGTCCGAGTGCAACCAGCCGTACTTCTCCTCCGTCCACTGCATCTTGCTATCAAACTCGTTGAGGAATCTGTAGCGTAGCAACTGGTCGTCTACGAGGTTGAATTGTCGGCGTGCGTAGTGGAAGCTGTTGTTGTTGCCTGCTCTTGGGAAGTCCAGCCATTCTGGATGGCCGAACTCGTTGCCTTCAAAGTTCAGATAGCCTTCGCCTCCAAGACCGTGCGTGATGAGGCGAATCATCTTGTGAAGTGAAAGGCCACGATCGATTACAGGTGTGAGTTCCGACAGAACTGACATGTTGGTATACATCTGGGCGTCACAAAGCCACATGAGTAAAGATTTGTCACCGACGAGCCTGGACATTGTAAGCACTTGTCAAACTAGAGGATAAGAAAACTTACGCTTGATCGTGACTCTCAGCATACGCAATTGTCTTTTCGCCGTGTCTACGGTTCGTCAAGGTGAAGGCGAGATTTCCCATGTCCCAGTCAATATCTTGCTTCTCTTTGAGCCATTTGATATACAGGTCTGGTATCGCCATGGCCAGTCTATAGTCAAATCCAACACCACCGAGTGATAGCGGATTGCATAGCCCTGGCATTCCAGAAACGTCTTCGGCGATGGTGATGACGCTAGGATACAGCGTGTGGAGCAATTCGTTGGCCAGCATTAGATAGACGACGCCCTCTTCATCGACTCCAGGGCCGAAGTACTCATGGTAGCCACCCGAGAAACCACTGTAACATGTTAGCAATACCCACTGATAAGAACTGGAATTCACTTACGTTCCAATGCCGTGATGGAGATAGATCATGCTCGTCACGCCATCAAATCTGAACCCATCGAAATTGTATTCATCCATCCAGAACCTCAAGTTGCTGAGAAGAAACCTTAACACTTCATGACTGCCGTAGTTGAATAGCCGGCTATCCCAAAGTTCATGTCTTCCTTTCGCACCCTCATGGAAGTACAGATGATCGCTGTTGTCGAACATGTTCAAACCATCCAAGACGTTTTTGGAGGCATGGCTGTGGACTACGTCCAGCAAGACGGTGATCCCCATGCCGTGCGCAGTGTCAACAAGCTCCTTCAGATCATCTGGTAGTCCGTATCGGCTGCTTGCCGCGAAGAAGCTGTTGATCTGATATCCAAAGCTGGCATAGTAGGCATGCTCCATGATCGCCATCAACTGAATTGTGTTGTATCCCAAGTGCTTGATGCGGGGGAGGATATTTTTTGTGAATTCCTTGTATGTTGCAACTTTTGGTTCCGGAGAGGAAATGCCAACATGGGCTTCGTAGATTCGGGCGCTGAGCGGCTTTGGAGGCCTGGGGTGCTTGAAGACATATGCCTGCTCCTTTGGTGGATTCCAAAATCTCGCATCGTACACAGGCGATACACTCAAGTCTTGTGTGACCCGTTTGATCCAAGCTGGAATTCGTTCTTGCCGAGCATGATCGTTAGGCACCACTAATGAGATCTGGACTTTTGGTTAGGTTATCGCAGATGATACGATAAGGCCGAGCAGGCTTACCTTGAGCTTTGAATCATGAGGAATGGTAGCCTGGCCATCTTTCCCAGGTATCGTGACCTCCCAGACGCCGAAGTTGTCTTTTGCCATCGGTGTGGCATCTCGATTCCAATTGTCTGGTGATATCATGATCAGCCCATGTCCTCAAGGTCTGAAGGGATGGCTCCTACTGAAATCTCCGATCAAGTACGCCCTTAGAGCATTAGGTGCCCATTCCCGGTAGACCACGTCTCCGTTATCTCGAACGTTGAACCCAAACTTCTCGAACCCCTTTCGGATGTATTAGATTTGGCGCGCGGAGAGGCTAAACGACGGAACCGTACCTTCGAGAACTTCTCCAGGCCCCCTTCGGTCTCGTCAATTGTCTTGATCCACTGTTGTGCTTTGCTGTATCTGCTGCGAAGAGAGTCCTTGAAAGGTCCCAGCCAAGGGTCGAGTTGCACCAAGCCTATCAATGTTAGACAGTGGATCTGAAGAGAGGGCGGAGCGCATACCAGTGCCGTCGTTCGGCGTTTCTCTAGGCGCACCTGCCGTGATGGAGTTGTTTGCCATGGTGAGAAGGTATTAGTGAGGTGAGGAGGCGGCGCAGTCGAGCAGCTTATGAGTTTTCGCAGGCAGCTGCAGGTCTCAGTCGGTGTCGGCAGTCAGACTATGATCGGAGAGGCGCATTGATGGGAGGCTGCGGTTTGCGGGGTTCGACGTGCACAGAATGGAGCTATGGAGGAGTAAGGACTGGCAGTCTCGGTGTCTCCCAACCACAAGCCAGGGTCCTGCTCAATGACGTTGGGTCTAACGCTGGGAGGGGCAACGCGCAGAAGAGATAAAAGCCCCGGCTCAGGATCACCTCACCGTTGGGCAGCGAGTTGTTTGATTACTACGTATTGTGGTATTGTATCTGACGGGTGACGGCGCCTCCAGGGCTCGCGTGTTGAGTGTCGGAATGTTTATGATCTCACCTGCCCGCCTGCTGTAGCTATTCTGAATAAGTGGTAGTTCGTTCTAGTGTGAAGCTAGCCAGATGCGTGAAGCCGTGCTTTAATACAGCCGGGTGAGATTCGAGGTTTGTGGAGTGCAGTGAACTTCTAGAGTAGGAATAACGCGCAGATAGATAGATATTGCGAAGCAGAGATCAATATATAGGAAGCTCTGACACCACCCCGTATATTCTCCCCTTCCCCGGCTCGGTCCCGCTTATCGGTGGCGGCAGCCTGGCAACAGCGCTAACCCCGCGTCGAGCTCCATCGCGGACCAAGGGCCCTCGACAACAGCTCCATCGCCACGCCTCACGACCCGCCTGCGCGTGCCCGAATGAATAACACCTCGCACAGTTGCTAATTGCACGGGGTAGGCCCTTCAGCTCGCCAATATGGCGAGACCCACGCTGTCGCTCTCCATCACCTTGAACCCTCACTCCCGAATCTCATACGTCGCCCTCGCCACCGTCACCTCGCGCCGAACCTTACACTCGACCACAAGACGACTCGACCGCTTCGAACGATCGGATTTCTCGGGACAAGGCTTTACAGGAGAATATGAGCCAGGCCAGCCAACGGGCGGACCGCTGGGAGATGCCAGCATAGCGGGGGTGCCGAGGGTGACGCCCAAGGCCCTGAAAGACCATTTGGACCAGTTCGTAGTTGGGCAGGAGAGGGCTAAGAAAGTCCTGAGTGTTGCCGTATACAATCACTACCAGCGGGTTCAGGAGGTGCAGCGGCGCGAAGAGGAACAAGCTAGGTTGGAAGCCGAGCACGCGAGGAGGAACCGGCACCCAGTCGAGGGTGAGCATTCACCTCATGCAATGGTATTGAGCTTATTCTAACGCAGATGAATATCCAGGACAGCAACAAGTAGCGCCGTTGAAACCTATATTCGCTTCTCATCCGGATCCACCAAAGCCGGAACCCGTCGAGCCTGTCGAGCCTCCTCCAAAGCAGGAACCCGTTCCCGAGCCTCCTATAATTGATACTAGTCCACTCACAATCGAGAAATCGAATGTCTTATTACTTGGTCCCTCGGGTGTGGGCAAGACGCTCATGATCAAGACCCTAGCTCGCGTGCTCGACGTCCCAGTTAGCATCTCCGACTGCACGCCTTTCACATCCGCTGGGTACATTGGCGAGGACGTCGAAGTATGCGTACAACGGCTCATTTCCGCCGCAAACTTCGACATAGCCGCCGCGGAGCGTGGCATCATCGTTCTCGACGAGGTCGACAAGATCGCCGCAGCAAAAGTACACCATGGCAAGGATGTTGGTGGTGAAGGCGTCCAACAAGCTCTGTTGAAGATAATCGAGGGAACAACGCTTCAAATAAAAGTGAATCAGGAGCGGAGTTCGAGCCATAGCAGCAGAGCTGGACAGAATGGAAGAGATGCTGCGCCTCCAGCGGCCAAAGGCGAGATTATCAACATCAAGACCGACAACATCCTCTTCATTTGCGCTGGGGCCTTTGGAGGTCTGCACAAAATGGTGCTGGACCGAGTCGCCAAGGGTGGGCTTGGATTCGGCGCCGAAGTGCGGCGCGCGCCTACGAAAGAGGATGCCCACAATACCATGTTGACTGGCGAAGATGAGATGTTCAAGAAACATCTCCCGTTCTTTGTTCGAGAGAATACGACACCACAAGGAGCTAGGAAATCGGACAGCTCGAAGAGAATCTACAACACCCTTGATCTTGTAGTACCTTCTGATCTACAGAAATTCGGCATGATCCCCGAACTTATTGGTCGACTCCCTGTCTCATGTGCTCTGTCTGCGCTAGATGAGGAATCGCTAGTGAGAGTACTCACCGAGCCGCGGAATAGCCTGCTAGGCCAGTTCGAGCAGCTGTTCAAGCTGAGTGGCATAGAGCTGGGCTTTACTTCTGGCGCTTTGAGGGAGGTTGCGAAATCAGCTACCAGTATGGGAACTGGAGCTAGAGCTCTGAGAACCGTTCTAGAGCGATTGCTACATGATTGCATGTATGAGACGCCAGGTATGATTCCTTTTCTTCTGCGACTACCATTGGAGTTCTAACACGTTGGTGTTCAGGTTCTTCAACAAAGCACATCCTCATAACCCAACCCGTCGCCCAACTCAAACAACCACCACTCTACTTCCGCCGCGAAGAGAAGCGAAAGTACCACCGCCTCTTCGAGGAAGAAGAGCAGGCGTGGCAGGATGAGCTAGACCGGAAGAACGGCGTCGCCACCAGTCAGTTCCCAAGCTTCGAGGACTACAGGACGAAGAGCCTGGCTGCTGGTATCTCATGAAAGGCAGTCAGCGGCTTCGCGCGCACAGATGACGAATGATGAGAATGAGAGACGATCAAGGTGTATGTACATATGCGATTGCGCTTGGATTTGGCCGCGTGGAGGTGGCGTTGGCTGCTGCCTACAATACATACTTCGACAGGGTTGAGTACGGGGGTTTGGCTTGAAGTTGGAGTTGAGGCCAGGTGGTCGTTCTGCATTGGGGTGGGGATGCGAGGGCATGACTGGAGTAGCGTAGGTATGGAGGTCGTCTGACGAATTTCTCACTAGGGATTTCCGAGGGGCCGAAGGATGGACGGTGGCTTGTGAGAGCCCTTTAGCAGTTGAAGATGAAGTGCCTAGGTAGTGAAGCACTGGATAATTCAATGAAGCGTGTAATTATAGAGGTTTTGAGGGTTTGTGAATGGGACGTGTCTACTGCGGCTTATGACGCTACCTAGCCTCAGTGTCATCAGGGTGTTCGAGGTGTTCGCAACCCTAAAGGGCTTCGGTGGGGTCTCAGCACCGGCAGGATTGACATGTATAATGTCTCGTCATAGAAATCCGTACACTCGTTCACCGCTGCGCGAGGAGCCTCATAGTAATTTCAGAATTCAGAATTTGAGAGAAGTTCGGCGTTTTGGATGACTAGTAAATTTGCGAGGCTACCTCCGATAGTGCCATCATGGTGTGCGCATATTGGAAGTGTATCCGCTGCCCCAGTTTCTGTTAGGACGTGGGAGCCCCACAAACAGGAGCAAAAAGATGTACGGATATCTATGACAAGGCATTGTCCTTACAAATATTTTGAATGCTCTGGATGAGAGGGAGGGGCGTGACGTGTTACCGCGGCTTATGGTGCTTGGCCGGGTCATTAGGGTGTTTCACAGCACTCGGGGAACTTCGATGGGGTATCAGAACTGTCAGAACTGGCACCGAAACCCGCAGGACTGATTGATCCGGACTTGAAATTTTGTTTCGGCACTAATATTTTGCATGCGTCTCAAGCATCGTTACCTACAACTCATGCATTTTTCTTTTGACGATATTACCAAGTTGTACCTGCATGTACCCGCCGGAACGATACTCGGAGCCGCAAACCCACACTGCTTGCTGCCTGCATATCATACAAACCGGTGATCTTGTCGCCACCGCGCGGGGACAATCCTGGTAGGGCTGGAGGGCTGGACATTAAGCGCTCCGGGAACACCTCGTGTGTGTGTGGGAGAGATAGCGGGCGTGGATGTGAGAGGTAGATAGGTGATTGATGGGATGGACGGATGGATAAACCTTTTCACGAGTGTGTTGCAGAGGAACTGAACAGCGGCAGATAGAACAGGCAGGGCTTGTGGCACTTAATGTGCAGGTGGCGTATTCTAACGGCTGCAGGAGCGTAGTGAATTCCTTTGTAGGATTTTACCACGAACCAGAAGGAGGTGTGTGGAATACTTTCTCCGTCTCTCCAGCTTGCGTACACGCCACTTTGCATTTGGAAGCCGTTACGACTTGCCTGTGGCGTCTAGTCCGGCGTGCTTTTCTAACACCCGTTGGCCTCTCGGTCCCAACTCCGCAGCTCTACTAGCGGGAATGGTGGGTTGAGTGCTGTCATCTTTCAAGGTTTCCAAGATTTAGGTTCGGGACGTAGAATACGCAATACGGGGTTCCTGGCTCCGTACATTACGAGGATGAAGGTTTCTCGTCATGCATTGAACTACTTCAAACTTGTGGAATATCTCTCTTCCATGTCTCTCTCGGACTTTACATCGAATCGAGTCTCTCGAAATGAGCTGAGAAAAATCAAACGCTGGCGAGAGAGCGTGTCTTCTGGCAAGAAACTGCCAATACTTCGGAGCACGCAGATTGCCGTTTGGAGTAACTCAGTGCAGTGCAGTGCAGGGAGCGGGAGGCCTGGCAGGAGTAGTGATTACGATGCAGCAAAAGGACCCGCTCCCCACCCCTCCTCGTGCATACACTCTGATACACATACAAGAGGCGGCTAGGTATGTCATGGCACCAGCTATTTTGGGCGCGACGAGGCCTCCTGCTATCCAGATAAACAGGTAAGGGAATGCAGCTAGATGGCAGTAGTCGTCAATGGCCTGCGAGACATCGAGGTGCCGTGATAAGGCCGCCTGTATTGTTCCAAGGAAGCAACCTGAACGACACTGAACGATGCAGATGCTAGACACTGCTATTCTGAGGTCGCAAGCAGATGACAGCTGACGGTATTGGGCGGAGGGGAGTCGTCGATGTACGCGTACCAGACAATGGGAATGACGGCGCCCACACCATGGAACTTCGCCTATAGGGGATCGGCGGAGGGTCGTAAACGGGCTACCGGGTAATAACGAGTGATTAGGGCCTCCTTGCGACACCTCCGCATACACGGGCTCGCGGTGTCTTTGCCCTCCACGACGACCTTCTCCACACTCTCTGCCAACTCTTGAGCCCTTACTCCTCTCACTCTTCCGCGCGCTCCCTACTCCTCACCCTCGGTTTTCGTGCGCTGTTGCTTTTGGACCCTCCCGAGCGCCACCATCGTCTCGAGCGGTGAGCCCAGTTGGAACTTCTCCCGTAAACGTTGCCTCGGCGTGCTCCTTCGTTCTCGAGGCTAACCACGATTTTTTCCAGTACAATTATCGCATTGCAGCTGGCCTGACGCTTGCGAAACCCAATCTTACCTCCCAATACACCTCCCATCTTCGGTCATCTATGGCGCCTTCCACCTGAAAATCCCAAGCGAGCTGCGTCTTTGCCAATTTGACTCCCGAGACCGGAGCTTCCTCCGACGAGTGAAGACTTCTTCACTGCGGCTCGTTTCTTTGCAAGAAAAACCTCGCGATACTGGCACCGTACATGGACGGTGAAGACTTCCTCAATGGTGGAATGACTATGGGCGGGGACGTGATTGGGGATCCGTCCGGAGAGATGAGCTGGGAGCAAGGCGGGCACATTACTCTTTTCGATGAGACGTCGCCACGTTTTTTTAATGACTCCTTTGCGTCGCCTGCGCCACCTGAGACCCCAATGTTGGGCGGGGCTGCGAAGGCGCCTCAGCTGTATAGTGAGAGCGACTTCTTGGGATACGGCCGGCGACTGCAACCAGGCTCCATGGACGGAGGATCCTCGACATCACCAGAGAGCTCAGTTCCTGACTCGTCTTCAGACTCCTCCCGCAGTCGCAAGAGGAAGCCATCGACCGTGATGACGGGAGAGACGATGGATTTGGGGTGGGCCATGCATGAGGGCAGCTTGTCCCCGGAGATGCACAAGATGAAGCAAGAGACGGACCAGGCCGTGGACGCCATGGGGACGCAGATGGCCTCGCAATTCCCAGACTTCAGCGGCCCGAATAGCCCGCAGGAGCAGACGATAACGCCGTCGAAGCTGCAGCAGAACTTTGGGATGAGGAACCAGGTGCCGACGGTAAGCTCTTCGGCCTCGAGCGTTTGTTTTGGTCTTGGCGTTGACTGATATCTTTCCCCCACGTAGGCCAGTCCCAGCAAAGCTGCCTTCTTCCTTGGATCTGAGTCGCGCGACGGTTCCCCGTCCTCTGCCAACGCAATGTCGAGCGACAATTCTCCGCATATGTTCAATGGATACCAGTCCCCGTCTCCCATGACCCGCAAGCGCATGACGGCGCCCGCCATTTGGGACACCAACTCGCAATGGGCGCAGGGCCAACACCCTGCATATGCGGGTGCGGCATCGTCGCCGTTTAGAGCAACAGTCTCGCCCGCAGCCTTGCAGAACGGGCAGATGCCAGGCCTCGGGACGCAAGCCGCTCTGTACATCGGATCAGAGACCGGAAAGTCGAGAGTCGAGACCCAGATCAAAATCACGCTCTCCGTCGACCCGCTACCGGCAGGTATCTCAGCTATACATCTCCCGACGTACGCCATCTCAAAAGCAAAGTTGCTTGCCAATGACAAAGACATTGAAAAGTATGCTAACAAGCCGGAGACCCTTGAGCTGACAACTCTACTGGTCTGTGCTAGTGCAATGCAGAAGGGAGGCCCGCTGGCAATTCAACAAGCGTTCAGGCGAGCCGCAGGATTGGAGCTGATACCGCAGCGACGAGCATCCAGTGACTCTGCCTCTGGCAGCGATATCAATGACGACCCCGGCCACCCGTTGAACGGTGGCCCCGTTGGCATTTGCGAAGGCTGCATTGCCCGAGAGAAGAAGCGCGCAGGACGAAAGCGCGCAAAGAAGTCGGAGGACGAAGCGCTTTGGGAGCGATACGGTGACCAGCGAGTGGTGCTCTTCAACAACAAGGAGTATAAGGAATGGGATACTGCCGCGGGCAAGGACAATGCTCCCGTCTCTCCTTTGCCAATGTCCCCGGATGCACGACACGTCACCGTTCCCATGCGCATCGCTTGCTACTGCCGTCATCATGGTGAGAAGCTTGGTTTCCAGGTCATCTTCACCATCAAGACCTCGCAAGGCCAGCTCATCGCACAGGCCATAACCCAGCCAATCATCATTACTGATGATCACAAGACTGCGACAGCTCCTGGCGCTCTGCCCCCGACTGTACACTACGGTGACCCTAGCTTTGGTCCAGGAGATCCCTACGACAACGAGCGAACCATGATGCGACCAGAGTATCCTCGACCGTATCACTCGGCTACGGACCTAGCTGCCATGGCTCAGCAGTTCTCGCCCTATTCACCTCAGCAAGGCATGGGGAAAGTCTCCGGCTATCAATCTCACGCTATGCATTCCCGCAATGCCTCCAGGCAAGCGTCGCCTTCAGCCCAAACTGGTCCAAACAAGAAGCGTAAACCCAGCGCTTCCGCACACCACAAGATCCCGTCGGGGCTAAGCATGACTCGGTTGGATGAGATGGCCTCCCGTCCCATGCCTGGCGCTCCGCTTTCGGCCGGGTTCAATGGCCTCCCTACTCCCCTTTCACTTAACACGCCCCCCTTCATGCAGTCACCAGAAGCTCCAATGATCCCATCGTCGATGTCAGTGCAGAATATGAACACTGCTGCGAGATCAAATCCGATGGGAGCTTCGATCCCGGCCCCTCTAAATTTCGAGCCTCACAACCCGCATATGAACTTCGATCCGTCGATTCCGGACCCTGGTGCATATTTCTCCACTCCGAACTCTGCCTACGCCAGTAGATCTGGGAGCCCCACAGAACGGACCATCGCCAATACGCAAACTGGGTACGATCGTGGAATGCCCCAGGTAATGACTCCAATGCCGACGCTGCACCAATTCCACCCGTCTCAAGAGCGGCCATTCCAGACGTTCCCAAACGCTCTGTCCAGCCCAACGAATACCACCGCTCAGCAGGTGCCGCCAGCCATCAATAAGATCATTCCTGAGCGAGGGTCAATTAATGGCGGCTACGAGGTCACTTTGCTTGGTAGCAGCTTCCATCGCGGCATGGAGGCTATGTTTGGCGACCAGTTGGCGACTACAACCACCTATTGGGGCAACAGCACGCTGGTGTGTTTGGTGCCTCGTGGCACACAAGTTGGAGATGTTATTGTTTCCCTTGTTTCGAGGGCGCCAGACGGAACGCCGCAACGCCTCCCCCAATCTTGCGGTAGATTCACATACGTTGATGATGAGTTGGCTAGGCTAACGGAGTTAACGATGCAAGTATTGGCTCAGCAATCGAACGGAACCGGTTCCGAGAAAGAAATAATGAGGAGCATATTAGCAGCTGCCCAAAACCAGAGTAGTCAAGGGGGTTACTCGAGTAATGTTTACCAATCCGGACGCCAGCACCGACAAGCTGCTCCGACAGACAAGGCGGCTACGGAAGAGTCATTTTTGGAGATTCTGAATGTTTTGGATATGCACGACGGCATCTACCTCCCCCAGTATAACCTGCAGCTCGAGAATGGGTCCACCATGCTGTCCTTGGCAGCGGGTCTCGGCTTCACTCGTCTTGTTGCCGGATTGCTTGCTCGAGGTGCTGATCCCGACATCCGAGACAAGGGCGGATACACATCTTTGATGGTTGCTTCGATGCGTGGCCATACCCAGATCATACGACGCCTGATTCTCCGAGGTGCAGACCCGACCGTTCGAAGCCTTCGTGGTTACGTGGCTGAAGACCTGACACCGAGTGCGGAGGTATCTGATATGCTACGCCGAACTCCATACCATTCAAGGACTCGGAGTGCTGGAGCCTTGTCGATGCGTAGTCGGGCCAGCAGCGTTGCATCCACGAGATCGCTCTGGGAAGGACCTTCTCAGGCTTCCGCGAGTACATATTCATCTGTGGTAGACGCAGACGCGGGTGAGAGCAGCACCGGTGACGAGAACAATGACACCGAGGAGCCCATGGTATCTAACGCCTGGGTTCGCTCGCGCCGCAACAGTTCTGCGGTCCACATCCAACACCCTCGCTCTGTGGTATTAGAGCCGGAGCAACAGCCTATTTCGGCTGCCGCAGTCGTGAATTGGGGCAATCAACTGGCAGCTCAGATCCAGCAGTTCCAGCAGAACGTTCGCACATTCCAGCTTCCTGTGAACCTTCAGGACTATCAAGACTCTCCCGTCGTTCGTCGCATCAGCTCCCTCGTTCCTCACAGGATGCAGGTCCCGCTCCGCACCGAGTCTGACTCCAGCAACGCTACTGTCGTTGAAGAGCCTAGCTGGCGCAACTACCTCCCGTTCCAGTCTGCTCCATCGCCGCCTCCGCCATCTTACGACCACCTGTACCCAGGACACGGGGAGAGCAGTAACATTGTCAAGAAGCTTAACAACGTCGCCGAAAAGCTACTTGACCAAAAGGCTGCTACGATGGAATCGACCGTTGAAGCATCGTCGAGCGTTACACCAGTCGTCAAGGGCAAGTTAGACGTCCGGATTGGCCGCAAGCCGCTGTCGAAGGAGAAGCAAGAGGCGTTGCGTGAAGCACATGCGCAGCAGCTGATGAGGATCACCACGGACAGGAACCTATGGTTCTTCTGGGTAAGTTCACGTCAATTATCTGACTACCATCACTATCAATCATACTAACCCTCGTCACTAGTTCCCTCTCCTCATCGTGATCGTCTGCATGATGCTTTACAACCTCCTGCCCAGCCTCTTCTCGGGCATCTCCTCGGTCGCAACCTCGATCGGCTCACGCATCATCCACCGCGTCGTCGAGATTGCCTAGCCCTTCTTTCTTTCCTGGCGTTACCCCCTGTACGATACGAATACCCCCTACCATACCCTGGACACGCTTACGCGAAGGCTAGAGAGCCGGACTTCTTTCCTCGCGGTTTTTAGAACCGTAGTTCAGGCTTTATTTCCCTTTTTCCTTGTAGTTGAGGGGGGTGAAAAAAGTGGGTTGATGTGTGGATCGTGTTTTGAGTGGGTTTGAGTTGCTGAAGATGGGGTTGTTTCTGGTGAGGTTTCTTGTGTCGTGTGGTGGTTGGACTACTGGGTAAGTAAGTAGTTCATAATAATTCTGCTAAGACTACCATTTCGTGCCTGGGGTTATAAGTGATTTCTTTCACGGTTTTTCTCAGCCGTATTGGCCCGTTGAGTATTCAGACGTGCACGGTTCAGAGCGCCTGGTGACGTTTACTGACAAGTGTGCCGCCGCTGTTTGAAGCGCCTCGATGCATTTTTCGAGGCCGGAGCTATGGTGATTGGAGCATGCAGCGAGCGCGCTGGGCCACTGCCAACCTCAGACGGTGGCAGGGGGGAGTACACGCTCTGACAACTTGCGTAACTGCTCGAAACATACGCAGGGGATGTAATAACAACATATCATATTCTAAGCTTCGCGGTGATTACACGGGTTTCGGACAGCGGGTGGGAGGGGGGTTTTAGATGCTGGGACTGCTGTGTGTGTATACCGCTTTGCCGCTGGCTTGGGGTGGTTTGACGGGCGTATGGGAAGTTGGATGAGGGGGGAGGGTTAGCGGTTTGGATTGCTGGTGGAGGGGCTGGGGGACCTTAGATGGTGGTGGTTTGGAGGGTGCGGTTTTCTACGTCTCCTCGTATCTGCCAGCCGAGGATGCGTTTGTTGGTGTGTGCTCGATGATGGGCTTTTATGCATTCTTGTCCGCTATACTCTATCCGCCTACAGCAGATCTAGATCTCGCAAATATCACAATGGGCGTGGCCGGCACGGCAATTTATCGTTGTACATGCTTCCCGCCTCCGCATACATATCCATGATACCATGGTTTAATATGGTAGCGCGGTCTGCCGCAGCCAATACAATAAAACCACACATTCGCCTTTCATGCACCGGGTTCTTTCAAATCCTGCTAGAACTTTCCGCAGGAGTAGATGTTTCGGAAAACTTTTTCAATGGGGGTATTGACGACCGAGAGAGATGCTGCCGATGCATAACAATGTTAACGTAAAGAGGTCTCTAGCGGACTTTGGAAGCCTGCGGAGATGCACCGGCGTGTGGGAGAGCTGTGGAAGATTTGCGTGAAGAGTAGAGGCCGGCACTGCGGCGGATAAGAGCCTTTGGGGTGTAGCAGAGGCCAGACCAGGAGTGATTCCCGTGCTAAAGAAACATTGCAGTCTGAAGGTGCGGTAGAAGGAAGTTGGGGAGTGCAAGAAGTTGGGGAACATAAAGTGGTAGTCTACTCTGATATCGTCTGAGGTGGCTTAGAGAGAGCTATCCGGCTTGCCAAAACTATCACTTCTCGAGAGAGGTGTTCAACGAGAACAGACAGGGTGAGCTAACGAGTGCGTCTATATCGTCATGTTCCAAGGTGCTGAAGGAGCCGAGGGAGAGGCGGCATTGGGGCCAGCGTATGTTGAGCTCCTGCACGATTGGACTGGGGATTAGCCACGTGGGGTTCCAGCTTCGCGGCGATAATTAGCGTCGGTCGTTGAAGATGGTAGTGTGATGATTTCTTACTCGAAATCGACGAGATCGTTGGCAGCTTGTAAGAGAGCACTGATGAGGGAGTCTGGGAACGACACTCTTCGGGGATGTCGAGAATTGGCCGCTATGTTCTGAACGCGTTTGGCTCGTTCGCCTCCGTTAGCAAGGAGAGATTCCAGAAAGTCTCTCGCTTGCGTTCGATCTCGATATGCATATTTGAATCTGACAGAACGGTCGAGCAGAGGCAAAGCTGGTCGCGATAGAGGCGACAGCACGTACTCGCTGTCCGAAGAGTAGCGGGGTCAAGAATATATAACTTTAGGAGTCAGCAATATATCATCCCACAGAGTACGCTCCACTAACTTGCTCGAATATCAAAATGACAAGCTCGGCCGGAAGTAGAGTCGACTTGATAGGCATTCTTCAGGCGGCTTTCTTAGGCGAAATAGGAGGTGTAGTAGATTGGGTTTGAAACGAGGAAACTGCGAATTAACAAGGTTTTTACGAGTTGAGGCACTTGATATAAGGCAGAGAACAATTGAGATCTGAAGGCACTAAGCCAGGAGAACAAGATGCGAGCAGCTGGCGACGGCGCGAGGTGGAGGATACGAAGAACGAGTCCGCCTTAAGGTCGATCGGGTAGAGATTTTCTGTGCAATGATGGTTGATGCAGTTGATCCGTATGTAGCTAGTTTGATTTAGGAGGAGTATAGCCCCTTTGCGCATCCTGTGGTTAGTGTATCTCGTAAATGCTGCGTAGCAAAGGCTTTTTAACCCTGTAGAAGCTATTACGGCCAATAAAATCCCTCGCATCAATTTCCAGTACCGTCATTTGCCCTTGCCGCCACCTGCACTCTAACCACAGGATGCGCAGAGGGCCTGTAGTTGAGATGCATCAGAACCTGAAGCATGTGTGCGTATTTATCAGCACGCTAGACTGTCCCCCTTCCACAACGACAGCTGCATTGACATCGCTTCTCGTAGCCGCGACTAAATATGTTCTCGGTCCATGAACTTGTTGGAATGCTCTTCTTCGATCGTGATTAAGTTTCGTAATTAGCTACAGTTAGCCAGCGTTGCTTATTCTATTCTAAGAAGCGCCAATCAAGGTGTTTGCGTAATTGTGTGAAGTGTTTGAAGAGAGGTCAAGGTCCTTCGACTAAACGTATGGCGGTTGGAAATACTGCTACTTCCGCTAAATATGAGGCTCTGAAATTTCCACGGGATAGGTTGATATAGGCAAAGTAGAGCGAGATGGGCAGGTCCTAGCAAGGGAAAGTCGAGAGAGCAAAAGATGATTGCCTATGTGTATGCAGGACCCAGCAGTGTATGAGCTCCCTCAGCTACCTCAACTGGCTATCAAACCCGTAACCAGTGCCACGAGAACCATAGCCACGAGCCTACTCCACCGCAATCAATCTGCCTTTTTCAAACACCAACCATCCCCCTACTTCTTCTTCTTCTTCGTCTTATCCACCACCTCAACCCACCCCCTCAATACCCCCCTCCTCTCCAGCGCCTTAAACACTGCATCCTTCTGCGGCCCCTGCGCCAGAATCTCCATGACCGGGTTCTTCGGACTACTGCCCATCAGCTTATCCACGCTCGTGCTGCTCGCACACGCCTTCCGCAACTCGTCCGCCAAAGCCTGCGGCTGGATGAAGAATGGCTCGATGCCGTGCACTTTCGTCACCGTCTTGCTGCCCGTGCGCGTCTCGAGGACGATCTGGATCTTAGGCGGCGCACCCGCCTTCGGCTTGACGTTGTCGTTAGAGGGGGGAGACTCGCGCGCGATGACGTGGAAGGGCGCAGAGGCCGCGATGAAGCGCTCCGTCAGTACGTCGCGCGGGATGGCGCCGGCGGCGAGGGCTTGGGAGTCTAGCGCTGAGTTCGTGAAGAGGGTGTTTGCGATGAGGGGGTTGAGGGTTATGAGGCGCTTGTTCTTTGGAGAGACGAGGTTCTCAGATTCGATATAGGCACTAAGGATGGATTTGAGCTCGGATGCGGGATAGTAACCCCTAGGGTCGGAGTTCGAGGGTGTGAAAATAGGGGCGAGCTTGTCTTTTGCGTGGAGGAGGGATTGGATCTTGAGTTTCTGGCCTATGGAAGGGTCGGAGGAGTCAGTTGGAGCGGATGGTGCTTTGCCGTTGGAAGCTAGGGCCGAGGCGGGAGGATCCTTCTTGGGTAGTCGATACGGCTTGAAGGATGTGAAGGCGTCATCTGCAAAGTCAATATCGAGGATGACGACTTGGTTTCCATCTCGGTCTTTAGCCTTGAGCATCTTTGCTTTGTCGAGGGACTTGATGAACTTCTTGATGTTCTTCCAGCTCGTCTTCTTGATTTGAAGTGATGCTGCTCGGGCGTGGGTATACGCTGGTAGGAAAGGCTGGACTAGAGCCGACATGACGATGGATTGGGAGAGGGGGAACTCGAGGCCATAGCTGGGTTGGTTCTTGTTGGTTTTCATGTGGTGTGTGACGCCGTAGAGGAATGCGTCTCGGAATGCGTCGTCGATTTCTATACATCCTGTCAGTCATAACGATACGAGGCTTGTTGAGATAGAATATAGGGAGCCCTTTACCTTTTTGACTCAACTCCCTATCCTCCAACACATCCACGAACCCCTCATTCGCCGGCACATCCTCCCCTTCCACCTCTTGCTCTTGCTCCGCCTTCAACCGCTCAGCCTGCAGCTCAACACCCCCCTCCCCATCACCATCCTCCAGATCCAACTCTTGGGCCTGTTCCGCCAACTCGTCATCTCCCCCACCCACATCCCATCCATCGAGGTGCTCCGGGGCCTGCCCACCCGGCCGCCCTCCAGAGCTCCACCCCCATATCTCATCCCCGGCCCAGTGAAACGTCTGCACCGCATGCCCCTTCGCACCCTGCACCTTTCGCAACGCACTGACATCAATCTCACACCTCCCCACCACCATCGGCACAGTCGGGCTCTCCAAGCTCGCAATCGCCACAACCGCGCCCTGCTTCGCCTTCGCGGGGAACGGCGGCCCACGCTGTAATCCCGGCGTCATGAGGTCGGCGCCGCTCTGCAGCTTCCCGACCACGGCGTGGGGGGTATAGAGGAGGGGGAGGATGCCGGGGTTGTGCCATAGCGTGTAGACTGCATCACACAATCAGAATCAGTGAATGGGTAAGTCGAGTTGCGCGGAGGGACGAACCGGTAGGGTAGAGCGTCTCCTCGACCTTGACCCAGAGGATGCGCTGCTCCTCACCGTCGTGGGCGCCTACATACACGGTGCCGGATATCTGCCTGAGCTCCGGGCCCGCGGTCGTCGTGAACCTCGCGGACTGCGCGTTCTCGGGGAGGAGAGACCGCCTCAGAGTTGTGAGTGCAGCTACTGACGCTGTCTTGTCCTCGGGGTTGGCATCGGCGTCATTGTCTATGGGGAGGACGATGCCGAAGTCTGCTATAATGCTGTCGGCGGTGCGGCGGCGGTCGGAGGATTTGAGCGGGGAGAGAGGTTTGATCTGGGGATTTTTAGCAGAGGTTAGGAATGCTCGGTGGACGTTATACGTTTGGCTTCTTCTTGAACATTTTGAAGGTTTCGATGTGGTGGTGTTTGAATTTGTTTGTCTGGCAAATACGAGGTTCAAGCTCAGAGCTCGAAATGACTGTTTTCGAGGTGACGTTGGAGGGGCAAGGTGGGCTATTTTGATTGGCTTGGCTACAATAAGTAGGCACCGCCTTTCAAAGTAACACACCAAAGGATTCTGTAGGTAATATCACGATTACCAGGACATATTCACTCTAGGCTTGTGTGCACTAGTTCAGCACCGCTTAAGGTCCTCTGGTACGTCACCAAAATTGGTAAAGGCTATCGGGTGTTGGAGTTGTCTCATTTATCTCTAGTGTATCAAATCAATAGCGTGCTCCCTCCAATTCACGCCTTTGCAAACGTAACATGTTGAGTGCCACGCTTCGGATTCGATTCAGCATGGAAAGGTGTCACAGCCACGCCACTCAACCCAAATGTCACACATAAGTATCACTCCACCAAACACACAAACAGATTGGAATATCAGTTGATTCCATTGATCATAAATACCTAACTACCCAAGCCTCTCAACCGACCTACTGGCCAATAATCAGCCACTCCACCAAATCCAACCTCAACAAAGTGATCAGATCGCTTCTCAGAGTATCCAGCCAAAGGTAAGCCCGCAGGTCAGTCAAGTCAAGAGGAATTCTAGCCATACCATCCATCCAAACCCATTCCGCCAAAGTAGTAATCAAGAGAAAAAGCAAAGAATCCTGCCACAGCAGCGAAAGCCGCATCCAGTCAGAGTCACACCACAATGGTCGTAGTAGTGTACTCCATTCGCAAGGACCTCCCAGTTTTTCAAGATCGTTGGCAAGAAGAGTAAAAAGAAAAGCACAAGGAGCCGCCGACCTTGTATGTTCAAAGAGTACTAAGGAAAAAGAGAGCAAAGGAAAAAAAGGAAAAGTATTGAAGACCCTCAAGTAAGAAGCAGACCTATCCATGGTGAGGCCGCTCCAGAACAGCTTCAAGCTGTGTGATGAGGATTTTCCATATGCAATGCTCGCAGTGACCGCAAGCCAAGGTATGAAAAAGCAAGTAGCAAAGACAGTCGCAAAAGAAGCCATAGGGGTGCAGATAGTCCGGTGCCGGAATGGGGAAGGGTTAAAAAGCCA
The DNA here is from genome assembly GCF_010093595.1 of Mytilinidion resinicola. Lineage (NCBI taxonomy): Eukaryota > Fungi > Ascomycota > Dothideomycetes > Mytilinidiales > Mytilinidiaceae > Mytilinidion > Mytilinidion resinicola. The sequence goes on from NW_022985444.1 coordinate 251,109, forward strand.
GGTAATGCAGGTGATGATGTCTGTCGTTTGCCGGGGAATGGTTTTGTACAAGCAGTCAATGAAGCAATGTAGAAGAAAATATGCTGACCAGTCCGATTGACTGAGCCAGTCCGGTACGCCCCCCATGCCTCGTTAGTATACAGGAGGATGCAGTGATGGTCGCCAGGGAATCGCCGCTTTTCCGGTAGAAAATGGAAAGCTTGCTGGATCTAGTGGTGACAGCGGCCGTAAAAGTCGTAAAGGTGCTGCGCTCTCGTTTGATTCCCAAGGGTTGAAGATGATGCAAGATCCAAACAGGAAAGAAAGGAAGGTCTCCTGACATCATGATGGTTTTTGTGGGAACAGGTTTTTTGGACGAGGTTGCGATTTTGGATCCAAGGAGAGAAGGAGCCGTGAATCATAGAGAAGTTCGTTACGTCGTGACGAGTTGGATACGAACTCAGAAGAAGCTCTGCTGACTGGAAGAAGATCCCTGTCCGCTGCCGTAGTAGCCCTGATGTACAGTATTTTGGAGATGGCTAGGCAGAGGAGGATTGGACAGACGATGCGGCTGCGGGGAAACGATGTTGGCTCCATAGGCGTGGCTGGCGGTAGCGTACATCGGGGGAGGGCTGTTGTACGAAGACATAGCGCGGTACTGGCCAGTGAAAGCGGCAGGCGGGGACTGGCTGGCAGCGACGGAGTGCGGAGAAACATGACCAGAAGAGTGGCCCGAGGAGAGGCTTCCGAGGGCAATCTCGCGCTCTTGAACCTTGCTCTGGATGCGACGACCATATGGAGTCTGGCGGATCATGACTAGGTATGGGCGGATAGCTTCGACGAGCTGGATGGTCTGGTCCGTAGGAGCGTACTCGAGAGCAGTCTGCACGACGTAGTTGGCGAAGTTGTCGCGAAGAAGCTTCTCAAGCTCGTCAGGGTGGAGCAGCTCATCGATCATCATGCGCTTGGTGTTCATGTCAGCGACGCGGATACACTTCTCGATGACGTTGGAGCTGAACTTCTGCTTGGACAAGGCAGCGACCTGACCGCGGAAGCCCATGCAGAGAGGTTGCGTGAAGTCAGCCTCGTTCAGGTCAAGGATGTACTGAACAACGTAGTTGCCGAAAGGATCCTGGACCAGAGTGATGCTGTTGGCAGTGATCTGGCGAACGAGCTTGACCTTCTGCAGCCCGGAAGCGTGGTCGATACAGCGCTGAAGAACGCAGCAGCCGTGACGGTGGGTGCCCACGATGATGCAATGCTCTCCAACCGCGTCGAAGATGAACTGAGCATCCGCGGCACTGAGGTGGTTCAAGCACTTCTGAATGACATGGTTGCCGTTCAGATCCTGGATGAGGTGGACAACGCGGCCGCTCAGGTGCTCAATGATCACATTGATCTGGTAGAGTTAGCGAAAGTAAGTCAGAAAAGAAGTGGGAGGGACAAACCTGTTCGGGAGTGGTGATGTACTCAATCATCTTCTGCAGAGCGCGAGTTCCATGCTGGTTCAGAGCGATCTGAACAATGGAGGGAGCCGCGTTCTTGACCAGAACAGTGCGCTGCTCATCGTTCGTGTACTCCAACAGCTTCTGGCACAGGTAGTTGCCGAAGGGATCTGCGAGGTGATTAGTGAAAGGAACGCAAGAAGCAGAAAATGGAGGAACTTACCAGTCATCAGCTCAATCACAAACGGATTGGTCTCGCGGAAGATAATCTCCAGGTGCTCCGGGTTCTTGCCCTCGAGCTGCTTCTGCAGGAAGCGGCAGCCATGCTGGTCCTTGCAAAGCTGGTGGATCTCCTGGCCAGACATAGTCTTGAGATCAAGGTGGGCGAAGCGGTTTTGATCTAGATAAGCAATTAGTATAGATGTTCTTCAGGAGTCAACAAAAATAAATCTCGCAAGTGTACCCTCACCGTTCTGCATGCGACGGCTCTGAATGACGCGAGCCTGAGAATCCTGGAAGCGACCTTGAGGACCGTAGTGGTGCTGGTAAGACTGAGGACCAGGACCATACTGGCTGTAGGGACCCTGCTGGTACATGCCAGACTGGTAGTTTATCTGCGGAGCACCAAGCTGCATGCCCTGGAAGCCCATGTTGAGCATGCCCATGCCGCTAGCCATACCGTTGGTGCCATTGTTGTAGTTGCCGTAGCCACCAAAGGTGGAGGGAGTGTTGTACTGCGATACCGGAGAGGTGATGCCATTCAGGGCACTCATGGCGGACAAGCTCGGGGAAGAAGTGATCGGAGCGTTGAAGGGAGCAGCGCTAGCGTGCAAGTTCGAACGAGCCTGCTGACGGTACGGGGACTGCAGAGTCAACTCTTGCTCCTGGGCGCGACCGTTGCCGTAGTCCTGGCTCTGGCGGTGGTTGGGAAGGCGACCAAGGCTGGCGTTGTGATTGTGAAGGTGCTGCTCAGCGTGGGTGTTGAAAGCAGCGGGGCCGTTGGAGACGCCGTTGGTGCCGTTGCCGTTCTTCAGGGTCGGAACGTCATTGGCCGAGTACGAGGACTGGAGCTTCGGAACGCCGTTGGTCGAGGCGCCGTTGGTCGAGGCCGACTGGAAGTTGGAGCGCTTGGACTCAGTGCTGTACGGGCTGAAATTGACCTCCATGGAGTGGCGGTTGCCAGACTTCTTCGGAGTGGTCTGAGCAGCCTCGCCAAAAGCGCCGTTGCCAAGCTCGTACTCCTCTGGTTGAGTGGTCCTGCTGAAGGTGTTGACTGGCAAGCTGAGCTGCGCATGGTGACGATGAACCGAAGAAGCAGGCGGGTTCCAGCCATTGTCGTGAGCATCCGAGGAAGACTGCTGCGAAGTTGCAAGATCCAGAGCGTACTTGCCAGACTCGCCGCGGAGAATCGGGAACTTGGTCCGGTCGGTATCCATCTGCTGGAGGAATGTGCTCTCTGGTGAGGTCACAGAGCGACCGCCGTTGCGATCGTGGCGGTCCTCGTCACGGAACAGGAAGTTGGCCGTGTCGACGTGTCCGAGGACATTGCTCAGGCCAGGCAGGTCGGCCTGCATGTTTCCCTGAAGACGCTGTTCCTGCGAAGTAACAGGCATGGAGAGACGATTGGTGCTATCGCGGACGTTAGAGATGGCCGTGCAGTTGTTTGACGCGCCAAACGCGAAGGAATGCAGTGACGTGAGTAAGGAATGCGAAGTAAAGATGGTGTAGGTGGAAGGAAGAAGGTGGGGGTTACACAACATTAAGTAGTCGAGCTGCAGTGAGATCCGATAACAGATAAGAGGTGAAGGTGCAAGTGAGGAGTGAGCTTGAAGGCAGCGGGTGGAAGGCAGGCAAGTCGGAGGTTACAAAGCCGAAGAACTTCCAGGCGGCACATGATGAAGGTAGACAGTGAAGTGGAAACAGCGGTGAGGACAGACGCGCTTTGAAATGGCAAAAGGAAATGGGGACATACGATCGAGGGGGCGGGCTCATCATGCCTAGGTAGCGGTTGTTGTCGTAGCGATCGTCGTTCTCCTCGTCCGAGTTGCGTCGCGAGCCGGGCATGGACTTCGAGGGGAGCAGGGAACTAGTCGAAGTCGCGGTAGTCTGGGCAGAACCAGCACGGCTCTGGCGGTTGGCCATTCCGGAGGGAGAAGTGAAGCCGTTCAGGGCTCCGTTGAGGGTCGAGTTGAGAGAGAAGCGGTTGCTACCCGGGCGAGAGAACTGGGTAGGAAAGCCGTGGTCGTGGAACTCGGGGGGAGTAGTGGGTTCGGACTGGTGGCCTTGGCCAGAGAAGCTGGAACGACCCATCTCGCGGCTGACCTCGTCGGTGTCGGCCTTGAGTCGATTTTCGAAGAGAGCCATTTCAGCTTCGAATCGGCGACGTTGTTCGCGTAGGTATTCGAACTCGAGTTTCTTCTTTTCAAGCTAGGGGAGGTGTTAGCATCTGCTGAGACTGTGAAGACGTGGAAAGAAGTTGAAGTGGTGGAGGGACAGGACTCGCGCAAGCCGAAAGACGACTAGCGGGGTGGGAAAGACGGTGGGGAGGAGATCTTCAAGCAAGCCCGGCAGATCTTCGCGGGGAAGGCTGCTGACAAGCTGAAGAAGCTCGAGAAGGAGATGTAGGAGTCGAAGAGAGGCGGTTGGGTGAATATCAGACCGCGCGTGCGGGATCTGGTGGTGGAGGAGGAGATCTCGGGGTACTTACAACCTGTAGCTTATGATAAGTCTGACAGACAGAAAAATGTTAGCTGAGTTCTATGGATTTCCGCAGCAAGCAAGGCACAGCACGACGATCGACGATGGTGTGAGGAAGGTGGAAAGAGGTGGGCAGGTGCGAGTTCATATAGCTGGCCGCACACAGACGAGAAAACGCCCGGGCCGCCTGCCTGTCAATGGCGAACAATAGACGAGAGGGTGAAGTGACTAGCGTCCTATTGTTCTCCTCGCACACAGGCACTCAATAGCAGTCGCGGTGAAGTGTAGGAAACGCATCCTCTCGGCTTACCGCGGTGGTGAACTCGGCGGGCTCGGCGGCCTGGCGGCGCTGCTGGCCAATTGGCGACAACGGGGTGCTCTGCAGCGTGGGCACGGTATTCGTGGTGAAGCGACGGTGGAGGGTAGCCCGGGCGTCGTTCACCTGCTGGGCATTGTGGCCTTGCAACTGGCTGCCGACGCCGCGGAGGGGACTTGTGATGGGCGGGAACGACGAGTCGTCACGCGGGGACTGGGGGTTGCGGAAGCGCAAGTCGTCCTGGCGGTCTCCCAGGCCGGTGGAGAAGGCCATGGTGGGCTTTATAGGTGCTGGCTGGTAGAGCAAGAACAGTCAGCGCTGGATTCGTGGTTGCGTCTCGAGTCAACCGCGGATTGGGGCATGGGGTTGGCGGCGGTGTGGGGACACGAACCGCTATTCTGGCAGTCGCGCAGCACTCGATGGGGATGCTGGGGCCTCGAGGGAACAGGCACTCACAGAGGACGGCGGAGAGAGGGCAGCGGCCCGTTTGAAGCTTCTGGGCAAGCAGCAGTGGTGTCTGAGGTGCTGGGTGGGTACGAGACGAGGTGGGAAACGCTGCTGGCTCCGTGGTCTCCAGGCGCCCCGTGCAGACGCGAATCGCTGGCCTCTTTATGGCCAGCACCTGGGCACGGCGTAGAAGTACAAGAGAAAAGAGCGAAGTTGGCGGGCGTCTTGGGGCGTTTGCGCACACTACAAATACAATGTGGTCGGGGGACAGTCACGTCCAGCGAGGGAAGGACCCTGATGCTAGGAGGTAGACGAACCGGCAAGCCATAGACATCGGCGGAGGAGCCTTAGCCCCGCCTCCTGCGACTTGTGCAGCAATAATAGCAGCCTCACCCACAGCAGCACGGCTTCACGTCCACTTAACCTGAGTGCGCCTCGAGCCGTCCGCCTTCCAATATTCAAGTCCCATGGACACGCCCGCTTCGAGCCCTCCAGATCTTGGAACCCTCGCTGCCGAACAGCCTCCGCCGCAGCCTGGCAGCCAACCTTCTGGGCCCTCCGCCGTCCCATGGCTAGAGGGGGAAAGCCGGGCTCAGTGCGTGCAGATGCGGCCACTCACAGCGCCCAATTCAACGTCATCCTCTGCACTCGCAGTGATGCCAGCAGCGGCCCCAATGGCACGGCGCAGATCTCTGCGCGCCTGGCCAGCGAGGCAGCATCAACGACGAGGGCCACCACCATCGCGCCCCGGCTCCGACGGGAGGCGGACGGGCAAAGAGAGGGGCAGCATATGCAGAGGGAAGTCGAGGGTCCACTGGGCGTGCGCACGTATGCAGACGCCCGTGTCAAGTCCTCTCCGCCCCTCGAGTTCAGCAGCTGTGCGGCCATCGACACGCACAACTCACGAGCCAGTCACAAAATCCGGAAAGCAGCAGTCAAGCGAGTCGAGTGTGCTCCGTGCCGAAGCTGGCAGCAAGCGCCCACGGTGTAACCCCATCCCGCTCTCACGCCTCTCTCCCCGGCCGCGCATCTGAGACCCCATGGCATCGCCAGCTTGCGCCTGCAGTTCCAGTTTCGTTGAGCCCGCACCGCTAAACGCGTCCGCCCCGACCCCGGAGTGGGGAAGTGCAGCCCTCCCTCTGTAGCCGCGCAAACGTGATGCCTCACCGCTCCTCAAACCAGAACGCCATGCCGTTCCGCGCGGAGCACGCTGTCTGCCCTGGACTAGCCCGCTTCTAGCCCTAGTTCTAGCCCAGCACGTGCCCAGGCCCACCGGCCGACGTGCCGTATCGATAGCCATGGTGTTTCAGAAGCGGCTGCTGAGGTGGGCCAATAAGAGGGCGTGCGAGGCGCTGGGGTGGTGACGAGTTGCGGAGGGAAGTCTTGCTCCACCACTGACTTATGTTCTCATGATATACGTAGATATGGTGGAGCAACTGATATCTAGATCATCTATTTCTATACAGCTTTCTGTCGTAAAATATCGCAGCCTCGGTCCCCATCCTCACACGCCTGCGCCCCGCCGTCTTAATCCACCAGCGGCGGAGAATCCCAGCACCCAGAGCCCACGGTTCTCAGTCGCCGACAGCGCTGGTTCGCTTTCGGAATTGACTCTGAGCCGGACGCGAACCAGCGGCCGGCTCCCTTGCCGGCCGATGTCGCCATTCCATCCCTGGCCGAGTCACGGGAAATGCCCTACGCACGTGCTACGATACTCACTTACAGCCTGCTTCATCACTTCATGATTTACTCTTTCTTCGCTCATCAGTGATTAACACTCGCCCCGATGCAACCCCAGAGACTTTGCCGTGGTCAACGACAGGGAAATACCATGCAAGTAACGATGTTATCATCACGAATCACCAACCCTGATGATCTAGGCAGAGACGCCGCCACGCAACGTACAGAAGACAACTCATTCATCAGGGTATCCATGGCCAAGCCGCCTCTCCTTCACGACCACGATCGAGTCTTTCAGATCGACGCCGGAATGGCTCCCTACCATTGACACGGTGGAGTCGCTATGACCCTGCGACTCCTTCTCGACTCTATCATCCTCACCGATTCCCGCTTGTTCCCCTTCCAGAGCGGAGATCGACGCGAGAGGCTCATGAACATTAGGGCCATCACCAACTTGCTCTACCTGATCACTAGGAGGTGGCAGCGGCTCATTCTCCTTGTCATCGTCGGACGCAACGTCTTCGTGAGTGACGCGGGCCGGAGCAACTCTCCGAGCTGCTAAAAGCAGACCGTCATCGTTGCTCACCTTGTGAATGGCACTCAGACGAGTTCGGATGCCCAACCTTCCCTTCGGTTTCGCCTTGACAAAGCGCTGGCGCTTCTGAACTTGGGCCTCTTCCACTTCCGGGCGGTACTCTTGGGCTAGTGGATGTTTGCGCTTCTGCTTCCGAGCCTTTGGTTCCTCAGCTCCTGCGTCCACCTCTTCGGCCAACGGCGACCGCTTACGCTTCGAATTAGCCACTTGCTCCGCCACGTGCGTGACCTCTCGATAGCACTCCAACCCCCTCACCGCATGGTCATGATACCAGCAGCTCCCCAACTCCGCCACCTTCGTCGGCAGATTCCCAAACCGCGGTATTCCCGTCGCCTGCCGATCCTTTCCCAGCTCCAGGTAGCACTGCTGAACACGTCGCAAGAAGCTGTTCGGATAGTCATCCGAGTTCTCGATGCGGCAGCAGTCCACATTCCCACTCCCGCAAACCTCCACAAACAGCTTCCGCAGCAGAGAATTCGGCTTCGCGAGGCGCCACACTGCGTTGACGAGCGCCTGCCCCGGCGGGGCGTGCGGCTTGAGCTTGCGGAGCAGCTCGTCCATGATGTGGTCCATGAAGCGGGATGCGCCGATGCGCTCGCCGAGGAGGTATGCCTCGACGAGGTCTTCGGCGGTGTTCCATTCGAATTTCGTGCCGTCCGCTTCCCTGATGCGGTTCTCGCGGACGAAGAAGTGGAAGACGGTGTAGGCGGGGACGTCTTCGTCGCCGAGTATGTCGAGCTCCTCGTCATTCTTTTCGGGGTCCCGGAGGTGCTTGGCAAAGGAACGGGAGTGCTTGATCAGCGCGTCTCTGTTGAAATCGAAGGTCGCAGCGGGGATGAAGACCGGAAGTTGTCCGCGACCTGGGTGGATGAAGTGCTCGACATGACCGAGCCGTAGCTGGAAATAGGGAGTTTTGGGAGCCGTAGGACGGATGGAAGTGCTTCGTATCATCTTGCTAGTTAATTTCCTGCTAGGAATGCTTTTTTTAAGAGTGGGATTTTGTTAGAAGAAATTGGTGGTGCGTATGGTGGTGGCACTCGCAGGTGTGTATGGTATTGCACAGGTTCTAGTAGATGCGCCGACTTTGTAGGCAGCCCTTCGCCTTGAAAGCAGCATGCTCAGTGAATCTCGACCGCCTATTTGAATAGCGCCGGGTGATGTAAAGGGCATCAGGGTGAATGTAGGGCCTTGAGGATATAAGGACCAGTAGCAGACATTGTGGCCATCCGAGCAACCACAAGATATAACACGATATAAAGATGTATAGGCCCCCTTTCCTGCTCGAGTACTACGAGAAGAGCCATGGAAGGGTGCAAGCATTTCCTGATCGCAAAATGCTTGAAGGAAAGATTAGAGGGAAGGAAGAGAAGGAAAAGAAGCCAAAGATAAAGAGCCTATTCTGAGAGTTTGACGATCTTCCCTAATTTGCGACGCTCCTTCTCGTACCAGTATATCCATAAAACCCTATATTCCTCTGCTGTGCTCTTACTTGCATTGTAGTTTCTTGTCGTCGACGACGGCAAAGTCTTTGGGCTTGCATCGGTGCTGGTATTAATTACGTGGAGATACTAATTCGGCATTAGAGCGTGTAGTTCTACTCCTGCACAAATTTGAAAGAGACTCTAACCCACCGCGTGCTTTCGTTTCAATTTCCAATATTGACCGCGAAGGGCCTCTTGATAATCACTTGTGGTGGAGCGAAAGGTCACGTGGGTAAGAAGCTAACTACCACGCTAACCAGCGAGGGTTCACGCTATCAGGGGCCATCTACTGACGGATGTTTCCCATCGCTATCTTTCCAAAACCTCATCTCCGTCCATCCACCATCATGCACCACGTTGACTTGGCAATGGAGTCAAAACAAAACGCTCTTACGTACAGCAGGAGCATTCTCCATGATGTTTCGTACTGGGTATTCTACTATTCTATGTACCGCGGCCTGATGTTCTGCACATCATTTAGACACCTTTACCCTCTTCCCTATCAAAAGCCTATACTACGCAAGAAACCGTCTATTCCGATTGATTCCTTTAATATAGCTCGGCACATGGAATCGATCGCATGTTCTGCATGAATAAAATGTCCTTGGACAAGGCGAATCATCGGATCTGACTCGTTCACGCCTTGCTCCGACACTAATCTAGATTGAACGATGCTAACCATCGCCAAGTGTTTCAATGCTTCCATCGAAGGTAATATGCCGAAACTACTCGCAATAGTCACCGGAAAATTATATTCAACCCCACTGTATGCATACAAATCTTCCGGAAGGTCCCACTGCAATCTTTTTCGCTGGGCGGGGACTACAATAATAAAGTGATGCTAGAAGGCGTCCATCCAAGGCACTATCTTTGTTTCTTTCTTTCAAACCCATTCATTCCTTTCAGACATGCCGGGCATGTCAATCTTCTCGCTTCTTTCGCTTATGCTGCTTGCGGGACGGTCCGTAGCTGTCGGTGTCGTTGGAACCCCCGAAGGATTTGCTGCGAGCACTACTGGTGGTGGCTCTGCTACTCCTCAATATCCTGCTGATATCGCTGAGTTGAAGACTTGGCTTACTGATTCAACGACCCGAGTTATTGTCCTCAACAAAGAGTACGCATCATCTATCTCAACTACCACCGTACTGGTCTAATCTTAAATTTCTAGGTACAACTTCATCGGTAGTGAGGGTTCCGTGACCGAGACAGGATGCAGACCTGCTTCGAACAAGTGCCCGGGTGATGGTGGACAGGATGCCATCAATCACGCTGACTGGTACTGCAACCTCCCCAAAATTGCTGTACATGGAGCTAACCTAACATGCTTCTTAGGTGTACCAACGGTAACGCTGGAACCGGAGCAACTTCTATCAGCGTCACTTACGACAAAGCCGGCGTCAGCCCCATCGACGTCGCCCCAAACAAGTCCATCATTGGAATCGGAAGCTCTGGAGTCATTCGCGGCAAGGGTCTGCGCATCGCCAATGGATCAAAGAACGTCATCATCCAGAACATCCGTATCACCGAGCTGAACCCTCAATACATCTGGGGAGGGGATGCAGTCACCATCGCAGGCGCAGATCTAGTTTGGATAGATCACGTCAAGATCTCTCTCATCGGTCGCCAATTCGTCGTCTTGGGCACCACCGCCTCCAACAGCGTATCCATCACCAACAACGAGTTCGATGGCTCAACGTCCTGGTCGGCAACCTGCGATAACCACCATTACTGGGCCTTATATTTCACCGGTTCCAGCGACCTAGTCACCCTCAAGGGCAACTACATCCACCACACCAGCGGCCGCTCGCCAAAGGTCGGCGGCAACTCCCTCATTCACGCAGTTAACAACTACTGGTATGCGAACAGCGGCCACGCCTTCGATGTCGCCAGCGGTGGCTACGTGGTTGCGGAAGGAAACGTCTTCCAGAACGTCGTGACACCGCTTCTTTCTGGCTCTGCTGGCAGTGTGTTCTCCTCCCCGGACACCACGACCAACAAAGCTTGCTCGACTTACCTGGGTCATGTGTGCCAGCTCAATGCGTTTGGAAGCAGCGGCACGCTTACTGGCTCTGTTACGAGCTTCTTCTCGAATTTCAATGGCAAGACGGTTGCGTCTGCTGCTGCTAACTCTGGCGTTGCTTCTAGTGTGAAGGGTAATGCGGGTGTTGGGAAGGTCTGAGTGGTCTCTCGCACGACATCTGTTTGGGAGCTTGGGGAATGAGGTTTACTCCTTTTGCTTCTCTAGTATATACTTTGTCTTCTAAGTTTGGGAGCTTGTGCTTTTTGCTAGCTATCCTATGTATATATATTGTTCAAAAAATGGATGAGGATTCTGAGTTCACGCCGAGTCAATTAACTTCCGAATGTACCTTTGAATACATGTGAATACGATAGCCTCACGTGTGAACCATCGTATCATAGTTTTTACCATACAAAGGTAGCCTCCAGGGTAGTAAGGGGTCCTTGTAATGAACCGTGCACGCTCACATCAGCAATATCTAAACTTCCACCCTCTTCGCTCTCAAGACTAACATACGTTCTTTCTCTATCAAATGGGCAATGCCTACTCCTAGGCTCCTCGTCCAGGCTACCTCAACATGCCCCAAGTTCCTCCAATCCTCCAGACCCTTTCCTAAAAAACTCGTCCGAATCCCTGCCCCGCAAACCAGGCCCCTCTCCACCCCCTCCCCCGCTCCGCCACCACCCCAAACCCCCGACGACTCCCAAGACTTCTTCAACTACACCTACGGCCGCTTCCTCTGGCGCGAGCCCCAGCAACTGCGCGCGCGCCACCGCGCCTTCAACGCCGCCGCGCTGCAAGCCGTCGCAGCGCAGGCCGCCGGCGCGCAGTCATGCGTCTCGATGCGCAAAGTCTGGGAGACGGACTACTTCAAGCTGTTCCGCCTGGTGCTGGACGACGGGCGCGAGGTGGAGGCCCGGGTGCCGCACCCGAACGCGGGCGCGGCGCGGTACACGACCGCGTCCGAGGTGGCGACGATGGCGTTTGCGCGCGACGTGCTGGGGGTGCCGGCGCCGCGGGTGCTGGCGTGGAGTAGTGCGCCGGAGGAGGAGAATGCGGTCGGGGCGGAGTATGTGGTTACAGAGAAGGTGGAGGGTAGGTGCGGTTTTTTTTTCGTTTTGCTGAGATTGATGTTTTTGGGAGAGGCTGATGATGGTGGGAGATAGGGACGAAGTTGGTGTATCTTTGGGGGGAGATGAGTCTGTATGAGAAGGAGAGGATTATTGATGAGCTTGTTGAGATTGAAAAGAGATTTTTGAAGGTGGAGTTTAGCAAGTGAGTATCGCGGTTATTGGTGTTTGTTTGGGGGAAACTTATATTCTGCGTCTAGGTCTGGTGCTATATACTACGCAAATGAGGGCCTACCCGGCTGCGAAGAAGTGGAGATCACCGGTGACTTTTCTGAAGATGTCAGGGAGAGCCTCAGTAGATTTGCAATCGGTCCAACAACCGAGAGAGAGTTCTGGAAGAATGGAAAATCGGACATGGATCTCAATCGCGGTCCCTGTTCGTCTTCCAATCCGGCCCTTCCGTGTGTTCTACTTACCACTTTACAGGGCGCACAGCACAAGACTACTTCGAGTCAATCGCTCACAACGAAATCGCCTGGCTTCGCCGATTCGCCACTCCGGACTCCCTCGACATGACCAATCGATGGAGCGTAAGCTACAACCAACGGATCCCAGAAGCCCACATAGAAATGCTCCGCAAGTACCTCAGCGTTATACCCCTAGTTACGCCAAAAGACCCGGATCTCATATCATTCCGCCTCTGGAACTCGGAACTGCACGATCAGAACGTGCTCGTTCATGAAGGCAAAATCACCTGTATCTTTGATTGGCAGGCTATCTCTGTCCGACCGCTCTTCCATTCCGCTAGCGTGCCTCACTGTATACGCTATGCCGGAGACCTGATGCTGGAGCTGCCGGATAACTTCAACGAGTTGGACGACGAAGAGAAGGCAGAGATGCGTGACACAGTATCTCGATCTATATCATCGCGTCTCTACAGCCAAAAGACGGAAGCGCAGAACCCCTTGCTTCATAAAACGCTCACGCATCCTCATTGCGACAGAATTGGGGAACTGATAGCCTGCGCGGAGGGCACTTGGGATGGCGATCTCGTCAGACTTCGCGAGATCTTGAAGAGATTGGAACGGTAAGCGCTTTCTACACCCACCTTTTCACATTCTTCTGGGTCGATGTGTAATTGAAGTGCTCGATTAGAGACTGGGAAACCCTGGGCATTGACGCGCCATGCCCCTACCACTTCTCCGCCGCCGAGCTCGAGAAACACCGCGAGTCGGCTGAGGGCTTTAACCAAAGCCAGGACCTATGGCAGCAGTTTTCTGACAAAAATATGCTACGTCGAGACGGATGGGTTTTCCACGAAACGTTCGAACTGTTAGTTGAAATGTTTGCAGGGCTCCGGGACGATGGGCTTAGGGACTGTAAGAATGACCCTGAGTGCACTGAGGAACAGTGGAATGACTTGGAAGAAGCGACGCGGTGGGTTTTGGAGCACAAAAGGAAAGGAGGAGGTGGGGAGGCCGTCAGTTCCGGTTGAGTGGCCACAATGTTGAGCTCTGGCGCAAGACATAGCCAGCGCCAACCTCGGGAGGACTCCAACAAGTTTCCCAAGCGTGTAATCGCGACACTCCACTCACTCCACTTAGAACCTGTAAAAATAGTCAGATACTAGATATCCTAAGATGCGCACTGCATAATCCCACATCAAAAACAGGGGCCTAAAAATACTTGAACGGCAAAGGAAAGGAGACATGAATATGTCCGGTGCCAAGAATCGAACTTAGGTCTCAACGCCCACGAACGGAAGTTCGCGGTCCAGTTGCGTTCTTACCATTACACTAAACTACACCGGATGAAAAACAGCACTAAATGGATACATCTATGTACTATGTGAATGTCAGCGCTTCAGTATGCGTGCATTCTTGTATCGTGATGTTGAGGATTTGAACGAGAAATCTTTCCCAGGAACAGGAATATCTGATGGCTATGCGGACGCCGTCACTCACAAATACTAGGCTCTAAAAGGCTGCAAGAAAGTAGAAAGATATACTAGGGTTTGAGCAGAATATCACCATGCGCTCTCATCTACTTCTCTAACATCTAAGCCCAATGCCAGGTCCTATAATCACAACGAAACCACCTTCCCAAGCATGCACACCTATCCAAGCCTATCGCCCACCCAAGCATAAGAGCAAAGACCCTCTTTCACCCATCTAATCAACAGCTAAGTCACACACACCTCTAATCAAGCAAACTCGCCTGCGCCTTCCCTCCCCCTAGATACGCGCCCAACCTCGCCCTAAACCCCCTCGCAAACTCGACCGCAATCTGCTGCTGATACCACTGATGCCTCGCGTTGTGATCCTTAACCAGGTTATGCGCCAGCTCATGACAATACGTCAGGTACCACGCATCCCACGCCCTGTTCTTCCCCGCCTCAGTTCCCCACTCCGCACAATGCAGTTCCATAAACCACGCCAAATTGAAGAAGAGCGAACCCGAGAGGTTGAAAGCGACCGTGTTCGACTTGCTGTCAAAGAAAATGTTGATAGCCGACGGATCGACGCCGAAGATTTTGGTGAGAGCGAGGATGAGGGGCAAGAAGGCGGAAAGCGGCGCCTCGATATCCCTCGGTGTCTCGGTCTCGAATTTCCCAAAGTACACATCTACGCTGACGCCGTCGATGGGGACAGAGTACGCTTTCGCGATGTTCTCCGCCTGCTCGTCATTGCAGTAGCCGCCTTTGTCCAGCTCGGTCGCGTCGGCGTGGTGCTTGGAGTCGATTACGTCGCGGCCGGCGGGGCGGCACTCGCTGATGGCGTTTTGGATGTTCTTCTTGGTGGCTTGGAGGTCCTTTGAGATCTGGGGAGGGTTGGTGGAGGAGGGCCGCTTGTCTTGTTCGAAGCCGAGGGTTTTGGCGAACTTGTTGAAAAGGTTCTTGTGGGCTGGTTGGTTTCTGTTTAGAGGAGCCGGGGTTTGAGGTTGTTCGGGGCTGCCGAAGGCACCGGGCATGTTTGGCGCCAGATCTGGGGATTCTGGCTCATTGCGAGATAGCTCGTTGCGAGACGACTCCTTTTGAGATGGTTCCTTGACGTGACCGTTGGCGGGCTGTTCCGGAATTGGGTTCCTCTTTAGCTCCTCTGCCCTTCGAGCGTTCTCTTCGCCTTGGCGTTTTAGTTCCTGTTGCTGCGCTATGCGCGCCTCGTACTCCTGCTTGCGAAGGATCCTCTCTACATTGATTCCTTTCTGTTGAAGTCGTCGAAGAGGCTCGGTCAGGATCTGCTCCAGTGCGATTACATCGTTTTGCTTCGGACGCTTAATCAAAAGCGGGATAAGCTGACTGCTAACGTCATAGTGGTCGTACTTCTGAACGATGGAGAGTATGCGCTGATGCCTGCCAACACGGCGGATGAAAGCAGTACGTCGCTGGGAATAGGCAACGTTGTGGTCTAGGAGCGAGACGCGTATTGCAATGTCCCTTTGAACCATATGAGTCAGTATCAAGGCAGAACAAATGTTGGTAATCAGAACTCACGAGACAAGCTCCACCCTTAGATTCGAGGTGAGCCACTTCGCGTCATGCCGTACCACATGAGAAGATGCATCCCTCTCGTATTCGTGGAGGAAGAGCCTACTTCGCTCGAAGATGGCTTCTTGCAGCTTCAAGGCAGACTTTTGGTCGCGTAGAGGATTTCCGATTCGCGGTTCCTCTTTCACTTGGTCCGAGATTTTCTTGGCACCAAACTTCTCATAGAAAGTTTCCAAAACCTCCTCTTGTGGCGCTGCGATGAGATAGTCCCGGAATTTTGAATACCAATGTACTTCGTCTATTATTGTAACCTCGCTGCCGCCGACTAATAGCCATTCACGCAGACCCGCAACGTCGTCATCGTCATAAGTATCATCATCGGTATACTCTTTCTTCGATTCGGTCTTGATATCCTTGTAGCCAAGTAGGATCTTGGATTTCCGGAGTGTATCTGCTAATGATTTGTCTTTCCAAAGCTGGGGAGCCTGCTCCGCAAGCTTCCTCAACAAGCCAAGGTACTTTTCATGTCCCATAGTACTAAGAAACTTGGGCGGATTCTCAGCCAGAAGCCTCGCGAGCTCGGAGATGGAAGGTTCATGCTTGGCGCCGGCTTTCAGAAGAAAAGTCGTTGCTTCCGGTCCGTACTGAACGTACTCGATCAGGTCGCGATACTCCTGATCCATGCCGAGGAACACCGAGTCTGGGGACACGTAGTGATGTATCCGCATCTCCGATACTCCGGCTTGTTTCTCTTTAAACCCATCGAATCCTCCGGTAGCATGGTACTTCCTGAAGATAGGAACGAGCTTGGCGCTACTCAAGCTTGTCAACAGGGGTTTGGTGAAATCCAGATCCCCTAATCTGCTAGCCATGTATGAAAATTTGACCTCGGCCTCCATCTTGCTCTTGACAGGCTGCGACAACAGCTTCTGCACGACATCCTTGATCGGAGGGTCCCGCTGTAGCCCAAATTTGTCCGTATGTGTGAAAAGATCGGCCCGGATGATTGCATAACCAAAACAACGGGCAGTCTCATTGCTGTAGCACTGAAACGGCGCCACGAGAGTTGGGAAGTCGACTTGCTCAGTTGGGAGGAAAGGAATCTTGAGGGTGGATATCTTTGCCTTGTCCTTCTCATATCCATTTACAAAGTAGTTTTGCAAGAAGTATATCAAAGAAAGATCGTAAAGATGGCGATTGTTGGCTTGGCCCGCCCCTTCCATGATTTTGATTATGGTGAAAGCGGATGGATATTCCATTAGCCCAAGGGCGAGAAGGAACTTCTTTTCGCGAGGCTGGGATTGGAGCTCTTGAGGTAGTTTGATTTGTGTTAAGCCAAGGGCACCGATAGAAGGAGCGGGAGCATACAGATCTCTGGCCTTGTAGAGCTGATCTGGCTTCGATGCAGAACCAATCCCAGGGAGAAAAGGCGTCTCTCGTAGGCGCTCCAAGTCTTTCGGTGGAATTTCTTGTAGCACGGAGGCGAAATAGCGAATGAGCTCCATATGGCTCCAGCTAACCTTAGAATCTTGGCCGCCTTGGGGCGCCTTCATTCGCTCGAACACAACGGATAGCTCGATCGTCTTACGTACTCCAAGAGCCAGCAGAAACTTATCCTTTACTCCTGGAAATGGCTTGACTGTTGGGAGGTTGTCAAAAAGTTTGACCGTTGTGAAATAGGCCTCCTCTGGACGCCTCATTCCCATTTTGGTTGGCAAAACTGGGTGGGGGGCGAGAATGTTTCGCACGGCCTCCTTCGAACTTGCATCTATCTGATCCCAGCCCTTGGAAATCAGTGTAAGAGTCTGAGTAGCCAGGCTTTCGGATGCTAGAAAATTGGTGAGATTGTTCCCGCTAGTCATGAATCGCAACCAGCCCACGATAGACAGTTCTTGCCACCCAAACATCTGCAGTTGCTTGACAGGGATCGAGTTCGTGAATTTGAACGGCATTGTCCACGATGGAATTGGCAAAGTTGGATTGATTCGCGAGGAGTTGACGTAGCTCTCAACAGTGGAAAGTTGAAGGATTGTGCCAGACCCAGCATCGGCGCTGTTATCCTGTAAAGCAGCAACTGTGACAGCAAAGAGATTACGCACACTGGGTGGATCCAGTTCTCCAGAGTCGAGTTTGCTACTGCACCATTTGAGGAACTCCATGAGCTCTATGTCGGTCAACGCACGTGCTTCAAGGCCCTTTCTGATATCCTCCATCGTCAAATCGGAGATGAAGCCGCGATTGTGGAGGCTAAGCATAAACGCCATGGCTCCTGTTGCTAATTCTTGTGGAACCATTGGAACTTCACCTAAGAAACTCAAAGTCTCAGCAGGCATTCGAACGGATTTGCTCGGCAAAACACCTTTCGAGGATAGTATATCGATAGAACGCTCCTTGCTGCAAGACCAGAAGGCATCTTCAATCGTTTGTCCGACCAGTCCTGACGGAGCTGAAAGACTGGAACTATACTGCTGCAGCACGTAGGCTGCCTTCGGAATCAAAGAAGATACCCTAGTACCGTCGTTTGCTGTCTTAGCTTTAATCTCGGATATATCCAACACGTAGGAAATCCGGGAGGCCAATCCGGCGACCCTCAAGAGCTCATAATTCCAGTTACTTATGTAACGAGCATTGAGATCGATGCTTTCCCGCTCCACGGTGGGAATCAAGGAAGGCGCAGAAATATGTGCCAAAATCCCGGTGGTTTGAGCGGTTGGAAATCCAATAAATATTCGGCCAGCATTCGTGGGAAGAATGTCACCGAAGATTTTTGCCGAGAGGTCGGATGTAGTTCCGGACACCGTTGAAAGCGATTCCAGTTTCTCTTGGAAAGGAGAGGTCAGTAGCGCAACTCTTGTCTTCTTTGGTGGCGGCTTCTTGGTAGCTCGTTCAATCTCGGCAGAGAATCCACGGGTCACATGCGTGTCGGCCTCTAGGGTACAGACTTGCAAGAAAATTACTGCACGAGAGTCACCGGAGATATCCTCTCCAAAAGTGACAGGCTTTTCGACGGGAATAAGAGGTCTTGCAGCCCTAGATGTCGTATTTGTAGTCCCCGAAAGTTTTGAGAAGAAACTCTTCAGCGAAGAGCCCGCATTTTTTATTTCCGCGGGTACCGCATCAACGACGCGCCTAGCAGGAATCTGTGCAGTAGCTATAACATTGCTCCATACAGCATCTATCTGTGAGCTCTGTCGAGATACCCGTGATACTGTCATGAGGCCGCCTTCGGTTTTGGGATTCAAGCCAGCGGGAATTTGGATGTCCGTAGGTGGAGACGTTTTCTTTCCAAAAGAAGCAATCTTATGGCCATCTAGGTGTAACTCTATCGAACTAAGTCCAACAAAGGTAAGGCTAGTGGAGAGAAACTGGCAAAGCGAGGGGAGGTTGGGCGCCTTGGAGGGATTGTAGGAGGGCGACGAAGGGTTGGCTTGACGATATTCCAGAGAAAAGGTCGTGTCGGATGACGATTGTTCAGGACTGAGAGCCGCGACCTTCGTCGAAAGCGTATTTCCTTTCCAGTAGAAAGCCATCATTTTGTTACCAGACACAACGAAAGGTTCATCGCAGTCGGCAAACACACTGTAAAATCCAACCCCGAATGCACCAATTTTTGTTTCATCTGGGTTGCCGTCCGCGATGCTCTTTAGTCGACTCCAGTCCGCGTTCGAGAATGGTTGTCCATTATTCGAAACGGTCAGTCGCCTAAGCGTGTGATGCTGAATCACGTGCTTCAGCAGTACCGACTTATCGGAGGATTGCGGCGCGGGGACATTTAGTGATGGATCTGTTTCGTATTTTATGACCACAGTGCTTGCTCCAGCGTCGGACGCATTTTGTATCAGCTCTCTCAGCGTCGTGTGTTCGGAAGAGTAGCGCGCCAAGACTTTGTCTATGAGCGCTCTTGTATTCACGGTAACTTCACTATCTTGGCCGTCGTTCATAGCTTGGTTGCGCAGTCGCGCAAAATCCATAGTGGCCATAATTACGGGCAGCTAAGAGTAGCACGTTGAAAACCCAGACAGAAAGAGCCGATCAAGCACTGGATAGGGCCTTGCGGTGGTGCTCAAGCACGACGTTTGACGTTGTCCGAAGTGGCCCAGCCGGCCAACGACCTGCTAATAACGATAAACAAAAGTTCCGTACGGGGGGTGGCAACAGGCGTAATCTCGAGGAAGCTGGCGGGTGGTGGTGATAATCTAGATGGTGGGGGAGTTACTTGGCTCTGAATATCTATTCAAAGACCCCGCCGGAGCGTCCTCAAGCCAGTGAAATCTTCGGTCAGAGAGTGAAGCCGTAGTTAAGCTGTGTCTCGAACATTCGCTTTAAGCTGACGTATCTGGCAGCCTAGGTGGCAAGTCGAGCTGAGGATGCGCATGAACCAACAGTAGGAGAAAATGCGTGCACGCTTAGAAAGACACCAAGCAATGCTATGACAAGGAAAACGAGGAAAGAGAGAGCTGTGGTGTGGGGATGAGCAGGTCTGGAGCTGTGATGCCCAATGTTATTGAGAGCAGGAGGTCGCCAGGGATCGCTGACGCGGTTAGAATAGAACCAGCGCCAGTCCGAAAGTAGCCTAGTAGCGCCAAGCCCAGGCTTCACCGACGGGAACTTCAACACCAGAATTAGCGACGGCATTCGATATCCCAAGAGCTAGTACTGCTCCGAGCTCGCATAATGATCATGTCCAAATCGAACGTCCTTGACACATAGCCTTCTCCTCTCCTTAGGAAGCTTCCCGATGTGGAGATGGTGATGGATCCTCTTTCCCCCATCGCGCCGGCGAGAATCCGCACCCTTCTCTTACCGGTGGGAAGAATCAAACGGTCTCGCTTCCTGAAGTTCGTGGATCGCTTGCAGCCAGAATGTATGGTCCGACTCGGGGATATCAGCCCTGATGCTCACCCTGATAGAAGTACGGTGCCCCCCCGAGAACGATGTCAAACAAGTTACTGATCGTGACCCCTGTAGATATGTTCTCTCCGCTGGCTTTCCCTAGCGGCGTACTGTTTTATGAACTTTCAACATCATTACCTACGCCTTCTCATCTTGCATTGTCGCCTTTCGAGCAGTTCAGAGAACCGCTCTTGGTAATTGGAATCGCTGACGCCAAGGAATATGCCTGGCTGTCGGCCGTGCCCGATGCTGCAGATGTCGCATCCAAAGCTGGACGTGAGAATTTTGAAGAATCTGATCAAAATGCAGAAGAACTTCGACAGGCTGTAGATGATCTCCGTGAACAGTATCCTCGGGTGTATTTACACAGACTTATGGTGTTTGATTGTCCTCATCAAACACGCCCCACAGGTCTACTCGAGGATACCATACTTGTTCCTCCCTCATCACAGCTTAAAACAACTACAATGAAAACATTCATGTGCGATTTGACCGCTACCCTGTTAGCGGAAATGACCACGTTGGCAAGGTCGCTTCAGGCACTGCCAACGGTGAAGTCGCCCACATCGTCCCAACCGGGTAGTAATTCGGACGGTTCGGATTGGACGATGCCAGATTCTCTTAGCCAGCTTCAAAGAAGAAGCTCGCAGGCAATCTCAGCTTCCCGGCCGGATTCTCCCGCAACCAACGCACAGAACAACCTTCAACGCATGTCAATGCCAGTATTACCTTCTTCCTCTTCCACAGCTGCGAGCGTCCGTGGCGATTCAAGGGGAGACTCGAGATCGACTTCGCCGATTACTTCAGACACACAGACGCCGCCAGCAAGAACGTTCGATGAAATACCAGGAGTGTCTGCTTCTACTGTTCTTTCACGTACCAACAGCTCTACGCCCCAGTCGAATGCGACACTTAGAGACTCGAGCCGTGACAGAGTTTCAGTACATGGTTTTGGGCCTGGTGGCGTTGGAGAAAGAGCGCGTAATAAGGGCCGAGGCCGAGTTGGTATCGTCATAGGCACATTGTACATGTGCGCGGGCCGATGGCAAGATGCAATGAAAGAACTAGTTGAAAATGCTACAAGGGCACGTGCATTTAGCGATCATCTATGGCATGCGAAAGGGCTCGAAAACATTCTCGTCTGCCTGTTACTGTTTGCGTGGTCGGGGCTGGATTTTCAGGTGAGTAGTAGGACCTATTCCGAGATGCCAACTTCGAAGAGGGTTGGCCATCAAAGTCTTCGCTCATTTACTGACCGTGCCAAATTCCCAGGTCCCATCGATCTGCTATCCAGCTTCAGAAAAATCTTCAACCACCAAATCGCCACAGCATACACCATCCAACAGCGTTTCGGATGTATCTACTGTCACCCTTCCCAAGCCCGCCAGCCACTCGGTTGCGATGCAAAATCTCAATTCCGTCCTTCCGGATCTTATAAACATGACCCTTAACCTCTACTCTCGAGCAGCTAATTTTCCTGGTGAGGCTCTGCCCCCACTGGCATTTTCAGAGTGCATAATACGGTTTTCCAAAATTCTTACTGCGATGAATCTTTGCGGTGGTAAGTTGAACGATGACGCACTTCAGCACCTTATTCGAGGCAATCCACTAGTACCTGCGTTCGCATTATCATTGCCGAGGCCGACAATCTCTCCAACGAGATACGAAATTGCCGCTTTGGTTTTCCGTGCGTTTCCCACTCCTTTGGAGACTGGGAGTATGACTGCAACCGACCGCATTATGATACTAGCTGGAGTGGCATCAGTACTTTCGTCGCTCGGACTTCAGAGGAAAAAGGCTATTGTCATGAAGGAATTTGTTGCTTCCTTGATTCCTGGGCTTGTCCAAGCTCGAAAGGTTGGGGCTGCGGAGATGGGTGTTCACCCTGCGGCAGGTCTAGCAGCTCTCAACATGGCCAGTGGAGGGTCCTCAGGTGCCGGATCTATCAACCTTGGAGACGGGGAAGTCGAAAGTGGCATTGACGCGTTCCTCGGCTTGTTGTGCGAAATTTATGGAATTCCCGATCAAAGAACGGCATCATCGGGCACACCAGGTCACCCTAGCGTGACTAACGGATCTACGCACCAAGACCAATGCAATTTCAATGGAGACGATACGTCGCTCAAGAGACTGTTACACGCCTCCTCGATGAGATCGTTTGGGAACCTTAACCTCAAACTAGACATTTTGAGGATGTGCATAGACTTTTGTGAGGCGCTGCCGGACTTCCAGGGCGTGCTACATTATACAGCGGCTCTTCTGAGGATTGCGGGCCCTGGGACAGCGCCTCATCCAAATAGTACGGAGGTATTTGTATCCTTGGCCAGAGAAGAGCAGATTCGGCTGGCAACCAAAATCACACGTATGGTCGGAGCTGCCAGCAGCTTAGGCCTGCAAAACATTGAAACCGACTACTGGGACGACTTTCTTCTTCGGGGGCTGTACACCATAGAGGCTCCCCGGCCACGCTTGCTCATTCAGCACCGCCAGGACGATCTAAGCAAGATATCTTCGACTAAAGACGGCCCGTTCATACACAATCCGTTTCTCAAACAGGTTGATGCTGACCTTGCGGAGCACTTCATGGTGGCCAATGAAGAGTATGGCTTTGTTGTGGCGCTGCAAAATCCTTACGATTTCGAGGTGGAGGTTGAATCGTTGAGACTCGCTGGTGATGGTACTAGTTTCACTGCCTTTCGAAGGTCTTTGATGTTAGGACCGTATCGGACCCAGAAATTTTCGCTGGGAGCAACTGCTGGTAATGCAGGAACTCTGAGCATCACTGGATGTATTGTCAAAATAAAAGGATGTAGAGAACGTACGTTTCCCATCTATGCGGATCCGTGGAGACTAGAGCCGGACACGAAGATAAAGAACATCGGGCTCCAAGCCTCGAGACCTTCACCTCCTTCCCGTCCAGTCTCTGGCGAGTCAACTACATCACAAACTACAGAGACATCAGCAGCAAAAATTCCCGCTCCACTGTCGATGGCTATGACTGTTGTTCCCGAACAGCCACTTGTTGTACTCTCTAGCATCTCTCTTCCCCAATCAGCATTGATGGTTCTTGAAGGCGAAAGGAAGAAGTTTTCAATTACCCTTCACAATATCTCCAAAACCACTTCCGTCGACTTCATCCATATATCCTTCCAAGATTCGGCGAGCGCTGCTATCCAAGCAGCTATGTCGAACAAAGATCTTCCGCCATCAGAGTTACACGAGCTAGAAGTACAACTAGCGCATTATCCATCATTTCGCTGGTGCAAAGCGAGTGAAGATGAGGCGATTGAAATCAAGCCCGGCGAAAAAGCTTCGTTTGATATCGAAGTCATTGGAAGGGTACGGCTGACCGATGGCATCATCCAGTTTGACTACGCGAATTTAGGAATGCCACGATCAGAGGTCAAAGACCGATTCTTCACTCGACAGCTAGCAGTACCTATCTCCATTACGGTCAATGCTAGTATACAGTTGCACCGTCCTGATATACTGCCTTTTACTGGCGATTTTGCATGGTCAAATTATTTACGGAAATCAGGCCAAGACCAACTGACGCCTTCGAGGCTAAGATCAGAGTCCACCGAGAAGGGCGACAATCGATTTCACAAACTGCTGAGCAAAATCGGGATCACAGGACACGATGATGAGCACTGCATGCTTCTTTTAGATCTACGGAACGCTTGGCCGAATCCCTTGTCGATATCGATTCAAGTACGCGATAAACCCCCAAACCACGAAATCGACGATAAAGAGTGGCCAAGAGCCTATACCGTCCATGAGGTCATCCAACCGGGCCACGTCAATCGAATCGCCGTCATATTACCTAAGACATACCTCAAAAATCCATTCGCTGCGATCCCATCGCTCAACCCCGCAAACCAACGCCAATTTGTCGTCAGTGCAAGTCAAATCTCCCCAGAAATTGAGAGGGCTAATCGGGAAGCATTCTGGTACCGCGACGGCCTATTAAAATGTATTCGAGGCTCTTGGAAGGAGGAAGGCAATTCTCGGCACGGAGAGATCGACCTGCGAGGCATCCGCTTAACCTCCAGAATGGTCGAGGCGATTAAACTCGACGACCTGAAGATCAGCATGCACATTACTTCCGATTACGAAGACGACGATGAAATCGTGCGACAGACGGGAGCTGCCAAGTTCGAGGTCTACGTCGACGAGTTCCTTACGCTGAAGACGAAGATACACAACCGATCTTCAACTCCAATCTACCCGCTGCTTCGACTCCAACCATCGCTTGCTAATCTGCCGCACAATGCCGCGCTTGATTTGGATAAGCGGTTCTCATGGACAGGAGTGCTCCAGAGGAAGCTTCCTGTGCTGCAACCTGGTCAGACGATGGAGTCCGAACTTGGCATAGTCCTGCTATGTAGTGGGGTATTCGAGGTTAGCGCCACTATTGACGAGATTCGGGTCTGGGTCGACGAGAAGGAGAAGGGAGAAGGAGCTAGAGTCCGCAGCGGGACGGGCCTGCTCCAAGGGCATATTCTTGCAGAGGCCGGGCTGAGGGCATGGCATTCGAAAGAGCCGTGCACCATCACCGCCAAGCAGCGTGGACTGCCTTGAGGAACTTCGGAGTAGAACTGTCGCGGAGAAGAGGTGAACCATTGGAAAAGGTTGGGTTTGGACGAAATAGGAAGGGTACGGTCAAGATAAAGTTGTATAACGAGCATTAGAGCGAGATGACGACCAGCGATCATAATCCACTTGAATTGTATATCAGACTCTATTGGCATTGGATCCGCCATGTGAATTCATGGATTTCCTGGTCTCAACGTTGTGCCCCACTCTCTTTAGCCTGACTCGAGCGTTCCCTGATTCTTTTCGATTGCTATCGGTTCTACCGGTTTACCACTCTTGCATTATCGGGTACAATCCAGACTGACATATGCCTAAATCAGTGTCAAATTCTTTTACGTTCCGTGGGCTAATAACTATTGGGACTTAAGTGGAGTACACAGTCCCCATTTCAAAAGCATGCCTTATATACATGCCGAGGAGATTTATACAGTGATTACTGAACTATCGCATATCGCAAGCTATCCCCAGCAAGCTTAGCCTACTTCCTTATGCAGCGAAGCTTGCGTGTCGGATGTGGATAAACACATCATCCGAGCCTCGGCACATGCAGGGTCTAAGGGTCGTCAGCAGTGAACGTGAAGATTTGACTCCTGCTTGGCCTCTCATCCTGCGTATATCAACTCCCCTGGGCGCCGGCGCCTGTCCCTTCATTGTGTACCTAGAATACCTCTTTAGCGATGCCCAACCTTCATAGATTGCCCCAAGCTGTCAGCCTGACTGGCTTGGGCAGCCTTCTCATCGCGTTGTTGACACAGCCCACGCTGAGGGGTTATGTTTCCCGGACTCTGGGACTCAATACCCCGGGAGGAAACTGGCGGGCGTTCGCAATCTTCATGGTTCTTGCGAACTTCAAGAATTTCCCGCTGGTGTGGCATGTACGTTACTTCCCATCTCATCCGGACTCCTTCAAGACATCCCCCCAGACGCCTCTTGTTCACACGCATCTCGGAGGCTAGAAGGCTACGCTTTTGTGTTACTCTATTATGCCAATACTCAACTAACTATCACACGCAGTGGCGCTTCTTCCGCTCCTACTTCGCCCATATCTACCTCCCCGCCCCAAAACTCGGTCCCCGATCCCTTTTCGAACCCTCCATAATGTCCACCCACTCTCCGATCTTGGAAACGGATTTCAATTTCCATAAGAGTAACTCAACCTACTTCTCCGACTTCGACATCTCGCGCACCCACCTCGTGTCCCAGATCATCCGCACGGGGGTCCGTAAATCCATCGCCGAGCGCCACGCCGCCTTTCCCCCAAGCGCCGCCGAGCTTGCGATCAAGGGGAAAGATGGCCTCGCACTGGGTGCGGTCAGCTGCCACTTCAAGCGCGAGATCAAGCCGTATGAGAAATTTGAGATCTGGACAAGAGTGCTATGTTGGGATCAGAAGTGGATGTATTTCGTAAGCCACATGGTCAAGCCGGGAGTCGCGAGGCCGAAGCATTATACGGTACAACCGGGGCGGAGGGGATATGGGTCCTGTATTAGGGAGCAGAATGGGGGATTGGCGAATGGGGAAGCGAAGGAGGAGGAACAGAAGAGGTTGGAGAAGCTGAGGGGTGCGGTGTTCGCGAGCAGTATTGCAAAGTATGTGACGAAGAAGGGAAGGCTAACGATTCCACCGGAGGTGGTGCTGGTGAGGAGTGAGATGTTGCCGCCGAAGCCGGACGGGTGGGTTTATAAAGGGGAGGAAGGCAGCGAGGGGAGTAATGGCGCATTGTTGGATGATGCGATACTGCCAGAGGATAACGATAATAAGGAGTGGAATTGGGATACAATTGAGGCTGAGAGGCGAAGGGGCTTGAAATTTGCGGAGATGTTTGCACAATTAGATGGATTGCATGAGGAGTTTGATGGGGGAAAGAATGGGGTTTTGGGGGAGTTCGCTGATATTCTTTGGTGATTTGCGGATATCCTAGACTTAGATTCCTTGCTAGATTGTATCGTTAGTAGTATTTAGACTTGGAGGCCTTAGAGACGCAGTTTGATACATGATATTGATGCCTGAGCTTGCCAGATCACGTGATCGTTTCTAGCCACTCTAGCAAAACACATCATTTCTAATTAGTCCTTCTTTAATCCTGATACTAATGATCGTATCAAACCAGCCATACGTCTAATCGTCTTTCGAGGTTGCGAGGCTACAGATTCTGCCTTTTGGGGTGCCAATCAACATGCGCCTCAATCTACTGGCCAAAGCGACAACCTCAGCCTCACGCCCTATCTAGGCCGCAACTCTCCATGCACCGCCCTCCCCCTTCCAGCTAACCAACCTCTCTGGCACTGATCATAGGCAATGACTGATGAAATTATTCATCGGAAGGCGCCATTAATGTAATCCAGCGATCGGTTATTCGTGACGTTGCTTCATCTTTCCTACCTTCACCCTCACATTTCTTAACAGCCTTGCTATATTTTTACCCCGCCGAGGCTATCGAGTCTAGGTCCCGCAATTTTGGTACATTGCCTTCAACGTAGGTGACACCATATTGGTCGTGGTGTAATTGATCCACTGTAAGACCGTTCTCGTTCTTTCTCTGTACCAAGATTGAGCTTCAGTCGCATTCGTAATCACCCATCAAGACAACCTTCGAACACACCAGCTGTACTGTGCATTCAAACGATGGATTTTAGGCTCTTTCGCAAATGATTTGGGGAGCATACACATCTCATTCACCTTCATGAACGGGGTCATCTAAAAGGAGACGCTTCCCAAGACGAGAGCGCTACCTGTGGTCTCAAAGCCAACGATGGCCGCAACCAACGGCCGCGCCAACGTTATCAACAGCCACCGAAAACAAAACTTCATCAGTCATGCAGACAAGGAACTCGATACTGATAGATAATGTAGTCAAAGCCATGGCCGCTCCGGCGGGCGCAACTGGCGAGCCCGATATGGTTCTTATCGCCGAGCTCTTCGAGGAAATCTCACGGAATCCACCAGCAATCGAAGCCAGGAAACTACTCATCGAGCAATACATCGCAGTTGGATGGCTCGATGCCGCCAACGACAATGTCAAGGAGTTGAAGCAGCTTTCTCCTCACGACGCCGATGTCAAAACCTGGGTCATTATGCTTACGAAGAAGACGGCAAAAGCTCCCGTAGCTCCGAAGGCTCCTCAAGTTGTCAAGATTGCCGCGCCCCCACCGGCCAAGTTACCAGCCAATATAGAACCCGCAAAGCAGGATTTCTCGCAAAGTTACAAAAAGCTCCAAAGTCGAGCGAAAGGCCTGTTGGGAGATCTCCTCCACATCCGGGCACTACAACACCAAAACGGCATTACACCGGCGCGTACCGATGACTCTGCAGTCAAAGCCATTGTCGATGGCCGGCTCCGTACTGTTGCTGGATCGAAGGGGCCCAGTAGCGCGCGGGCAGTAGCTCGGAATATGCAAGCAAAACCGGATGAAGCAATTGAGATTGCCGTCATCGATCTTGAAGATATGATACGATGGCTTCGAGCGCCTCATGGAAAACCCTCTGGGATGGACAACGATGCTATCCGCGAGGCTCTCGTCAAGCGTGTACGCGCTCTGGCCGCCGCTCTGCCCGAGAACATGCAGGAGCATCCTGAAACGGCGCTCATGCATGCGGAGCACGAGATTCTACATACACGTACCTATGTGAATGATGAAACGATGTTAGGCGACCGGGTGGTGGATATTGAACGAGCCAACTTCTGGGTTACCGAAGACGGATATGCGTGGGATATGGACGAACTGGCCCAGGCTATTACTGCTAATGGAGGCATCATGCGGAACCCTCTGAGCAGGCAGATGTTTACACCGAAGGATATCCGCGCTATAGTACAGCACCCGGCCGGTCAGCGCTTGAAAGCATTGGCGATTGAGCAGCACGAGATGTCGAAAGGCGTTCGACCTTCTACGATCGATCACCTCGACAAGCTGGGCAAGGTCCTTCTGGACGATCAGAGCAGCGACCAACTACCGAGTCGGCATGCGATAGACGAGTTCATGGCGTACTGCGCGACCCGTAAGTCTTCCACCTTCCCGATCGGGAATATACGAGAGGCTGACCCTGTATAGTGCCTGAGGCTGAACAAAAGGCGCTTAATGGGCTTCGATGTCCTGCCCGAGACAGCCACACCGGTCAGTCCTACGACTTCTCCATTGGCGAGGCTGTGCTCGACGCGAAGGGTAATCGGGTCTGCTTCCATAAGACGGGCGACTTTATCAAGCAAGCCGCTCAGCATCTGCGCCAGAATCGCGGAGCGCCTGCCACAGCAGCGGACGAGAAGTGTGCGGTGATGTAAGGGTTTAGGAGTGCCTTTTGCCTTCGCGGAATAGTGTAGGATACCATAGATTCTGATTGATGTACGGGCAGGGACTATTTACGGATAATGAACCTCGGCGAGTTTCTTGGACCTATCAAGGCGGGCACAACCCTTCAATGTCTTCGGCGCGACAGATTAGCATATTTATGTTAAACTCTTCTAAACTACTTGATCTACAACTCTTATATACTCTTCAAGTTCCCTATAAACTCGTCACTTTCAGTCGAGATAATTGACGCCGAGAGCACCTAGTGACTTAGTCAGCGTGGCGTCTCGACCACCATCCGACCGGCCTGGGATTCTGCCTCCTGCATCACTACCTGCCACCCACGGAACCGCTATGTATCAGCCTTGGAAACCCACACTTCTGCCCTGTGCGCCTAACCACCTATCTGGCTTCAACACGCGCTCACGTGGCTGCAATACAGTGGCCAGAAGACCGCCAAGGCTGAGACAATGCCCACCCTTGGCGTTATCGTGCCCAGGGTGCCAGGAAAGGGTGGCCCCCAAGCTAATGCACTTTGACTGACCGCGCAGATTAGCCGGTGTTCCAGCGCAGTCGAGGGTGAGCGAGGCCTGGTATAATCTATTGGCTGTTTCGTGCTTCACGGACCCTCAACTCAAGAGACTTGGCGCGAGGCACTCTTTGGAGCGCCTACGTGGAGATGCGCAGCATGTCCCGGTGCCGCTTAACCGGACAAAACTACTCATTAGGCTTTCTGAATTCCTTCTAGAAGCATGCACGGATTCTTTGGTGAAGACGCCCGCCTTCCGTGAGGCTCCGACTTGAGAACTTCAGCCTCCGCACAGCCTCAGGCGCTAGCGCATGGCGTTCAGGAGCCTGATCGGACGCCTGATACCTTTCTCTTCTATCTCTCTGGTTGAAGTTCTTCGTTACACGGCATCTTTGTGGTACGAAACGTGTGCGTATTCTACTATTGTTGACGCTGGACTTTCTTTTGCTGGATAGTCATTCATTTTCGACAAGGCTGCCTTCTGGAACCCTTTTCGTCTACCCACGCGACTCAAGTACCGCAGGACTACAGAGATCTCCAACTTTGAAGTATTTAGCAGATCGTGATACTGCGCCTGGAGGCACTTCCAATTACTCAAGGATATGTAAAATATCTTGTCTATTTCCGGCAAATCGCAACGATTGTCAACGGTACCAAATCAGAAGCGACAGATGGTCTTGTTTGGCAAGCGAAAGAGCGATGGCTGGAAGGTTCAGGTAGATCAATGTCTTCTTCCATGATAGAGCAAAGCTAACTGAAAGAAGGTCGCCGCCACTGCGGCGCACGAACACCCCTCGAGTCCTAATTTCCCGTGGGACCAGCTTCAAGCTCACACAGATCTTTATCTGAGGAAGAAAGGGAAACTTACCCCAGCGGAACGCGACTTCAAGCTTGCGGCGTTGGTAGACGATTACGATGACCGAGATGTCGCCATTGCGGCATGTGCTTTTGCCATGTCCTCGCAGACCCTGCGGGTCTTGCTCAACGTTGAGAGCAACGTCACTCCAGTCACGTATTACGGTCTATATGCATATCTTCAGTCCCTCATCGCAGTCAACTATCGAGGACAGCCCGGCGTGGTTTCGGATTTGGAGGCCAAATGGGCAAGAGCGTTGGTCCCGTACTCATCTCCCGGTCCGCAAGCCGCGGCGCGATTCCTTGAAGGGGTTGCCAGTGTCCTTAGAGACAAATTGTTACAGAACCTCCAATCTATGCCAAATTTCTCTATCTTAACACGGAGGGCTTTGGTCGATTTTGCCTCTAATTTGGAAGGGTTCAAGTTGAAGAATCAATGGGCAGCTGCGCAAGCAGCCGTTGTATGGCTTTCCAAACTCCTCAAAAATCCTTCACCGCCGTCCCATGATCTGGGGCCGGAGCAACTCCTAGACAGTCAATTTCCCAGCTGGAGAATATGGGCCGCGTGGAAACCGGACTTGGATAGAATACGTCTCTTGGAAATCCTCCCAGGCCATACAAAAGCGGTTCTTCACGACATATTAGCATTAGAGGGACCCGATTTCCTGGGTAAAAGATATTCGTCGATACGGGAGGCCCTTGTAACTTGTATCACCGAAATCAACCAGACCCACGTACGCTTTGGGACGCTGAGCATCGAAGTCAAGACCCAGACGGCCGAAGAATTCAAGACTATCTTAGCTCGGCTTTCATGTTGCCTTGAGACTTCTTGCAAGGCGGGAGCCGATTCGATCGAGCTTTTTGTGCACCTATGTGCCGGAAAACATGTCACCCAGGAAGCTCTCCAAATATTGATAGGAACTAGTAAACTTGCGGATTCTTCGGTTGTTCCGTCAGTCACCAAGGTTGTTACCCATAAGGATGCGCTTGGTCAAAAAGAGTGGGAATCCATGAACCGACTGCTTCCGGCTCTCGAAGAACCGAGCGGCGAGCTTCTTCGTGGAGTCCTCTGCCCGTACCTCACGGATGGCGTACGGAATTGTATTCACGAAATGCAAGATTGGGCCCACAAGTCACTCACCAATGGAAAACCAAACATAAAACTGATCCTCGAGCTCCACAAGTTCGGCAAGACACTGCAGGAGTCCTCCACGCTACACCCGCTGCTTGATGCATCCCTTCGCACCCTGTTGAGCACCTGGCTATCCGAGTCTCATATTCTTACTTTACTTGAGATAAGAGCCGAGTCGCGGGGTAATAGCTTTGAGAAAGTCAAGTCTACTCCCTTGACCCAGACCATTGATATGTTCTGTATGGATCGTCTCATCAAACCCGGCATAATTGACGACCCCTCTGCCAAGTTACTAGACTCCTTGACTCTAATATGGAAAACCACAGCCTCCGACTCGCCTCGACGTGGATTAAGCCTTCTAGTGGCCGGTAGCGCGGTAATGGAGACTGATCTTCGCACCCGATGCTTGGACCAAGTAATGATTCTAACCAACGCCACCGCGGAAGAACTCTGCGCCTGCATGTGGAAATACCAGAAGGATCCAGACAGATCTTGCATTGTCTTAGCCAACATGTTAGCCAAGATCGAAGATGCGGACATCGTAGAATGCTGGCGGTGGATACTCTTCCAATATATCGAGCAGAGAGCCGACACTTTGATATCCTTCGCCCTCGAAAAGCTAAAAGCTAAGGATTGGCTTCAATTGCTGTGGAAACTCAACAGCATTTTCGGCGACATTATCACTGCCTCGACATCCAGCTCTCCCGCACCATTACAACCTTCTCTTCACACTTGGGCTCAATGTCTTGCCGATTATGTCACCGTTATCACACATCTGGAGAAAAAGCTTGAGAGCACAGACAAAAGGGATGCTCGGCCACTTCGATGCATATTGCTCGGCAGAGAGGACGACCGTGTCGATCTGATTTGTATTCTGGATTCATTCAGGAAATACCAAGGCCACGGTAGCCTCTACGAAGCTCCGATGTGTTGGACACTCCAGCGTTTGACTGAAAATGGCGACAATGTTACCGATGTCGCCAAGGCTATTGGCGGGCTGATTACGTGCTCTCCCGAAGGCGCAGAAGTTTATCGAGGTCTGATAGATTTACATCAGGAGACGCCTGTGGCTATAGTGGAGGTCCTCCTGACGGGTTGGATCCAGGACCTAGAGAAAGATGATAAAGAAGTCGTGAAAGCACTTGCTACTGTGCTTCATCTAGAAGTCAGCGAAGTGCAATCCAACGAGAAAGTGGAGGCTGCGGCGGCCTATATCGAGGCACAAGTGGCGGAAGTATTGAAAGAGGCGACGCGTCTGGATAGTCTTCGAGGAGGCCTCAAAGCGAGAGACCCTAAAGGAACTGCGGCCTTACTGGCATCTCTTGGAATTGAGGACTCGTCTCCCTTAGACGACGAGTTTGAGGATTTACCGTCCGAGCTCATGGATCTGATTGAGCGATATGGTGACCAGGAGGTCGAGATGAGCTTTCCAATCAGCCACATGTCGGATCTAGAGAAGGCCGCTCTCGGAGTTGGTGAGGCACAAAGTGTAATTGTGCGATTGGTTATCGACACCGTTGGAGACCTTCCACCGGGCTTCTGCATACACCTCGGAGACGATACAGTTTCGGAATCATTGGATGAACACTACCCCTGGGTGGTCTTCCAAGAGGCTGCGGAGCCTGAAAGGCCTTCTTGCCACGGACGCAGCAGCCGTATGACGTGGCAACTATCTCGCATAGTAGCACGCCATCTGAAGAACTCTGGATACACCTCGTTGCAAAATATCCACAAATACATCACCAAGCAAATCAACGATCTAGCTCACAGCTGCATCGTCTGCGGAGCGCCTCACGGAGCCCGCCAGGCTCGTCTCCGCCGGCCCATCGCCTGCCAAAAAGCCGTTTGTACCACCATCTGGAACCGCGCAGGCGTCGACGTCCGCCTCACCGACGTCCGCACCGACCGCAACGTCGTCGACATGCTTCTCTTCGGCGTCTTCGCCGCCACGCAATCCGGCCGCGCAGACCTCCTCCCCGGCTGCCCCATCAGCAACCTAACCACCGTAACTACCATCCTAAACACCCTCCCCGCCATGTCTTCCACGAACTGGAAAGCCATCGACGTCTCCACCGCCCTCCGCGCCTCCCACAGCTCCGCCGAGCAGCTCATCACGTGGGTGCTGAGTAGCTACCGCGGGTATCTCGCGTCCACGTCTGGGGTCCTGAAGATCCCCGGCATGCCCGGCGTCCACCAGTTCGTCCTCGCTAACGCCGCGCCCGAGCTCGAGGCCGCCTTCGCCGCCCGCGTCGGCCGCAACGGCACCACCAAGGTCCTCTTCCACGGCACGTCGCTCGACCGCCTGACCGCGATCCTCTCCCAAGGCCTCAAGATCTGCAGCGGGACGACCCTCCAGCGTACGGGCGCGGCCCACGGGAATGGGATCTATATGGCCGAGGAGCCGGGCACGTCGTTCTCGTACAGCCCGCTGCAGGCGTCGTGGCGGAACTCGAGCTACCAGAACCATAGGGTGTTGTTGGGGTGCGAGCTGGCGGGCAATGGGAATAGTGTCTCTCCCGGCATTCATGTGATTAAGGATCCGGGGACTGTGATGGTGCGGTATGTGTTTTTGTTTGGGAGCACAGCGGCGGCGCCGTTGGCGATTCACGTGGCGCCCGCGATGGTTAGTGCGTTTGCGGCGTTGAGGAGTGGAGCTGTTTGAGTGGGGGGGAGGGGTGGTTGGTGGTGTCTGAAGGGCTTTTAATAAAGTATGTGAATGATGGGAACTGATGTACAGGGGATGTTTTCATCTATTATGGGTAGTTTTTGTTTGGATTTGGCGTGCATTTCATGGGTATGGCGTAACTTGTGGGGGGTATATCATATAGATGGATGGATTGGATGTAGGTATCTTTAGGGCATTCTTCGCTGGTAGAGACGTTATGATTATGAGCAGGATCTAAGCACACAACATATAAAATGAATCGGCCTTCGGAATTGCACTCTCATCTCTTTCTAGGGAGCTGAAGAGGTTTGAAACATTGTGAATGGAGGATATGGTGAATCGAAGCTGAAAGAAGAGCTGAAGAGGAAGCCTGGAAAGGGTGTTGGCTTGCAGGCGGTACCCGTGCAACAGCACACGCTTTGTAACACGTTGTTATCTTCGAGTATGACAAGACTAGTGCGAATTCGGTTTCTCCGCCAAGTCCTAACCGTTAAGTAGGTGTGATTGTGCTGTCTGACCTAGCTATGTTGATCGCGGCAATGGCACTCGTTGCTACCCCCACGCCTTTCACGCTTCCGAGGTTCGTCATTAGGCATTCGTAGATCCAGTACAATAATTTTCCCAGACGACCTGGCAAAAGTCAAAAACAGCGGAACGGAAGACGAAGAGAAGTAGTCCGTCGAGAAACGCTACGAAAGCGTTGACAAAGATAGGCTTGACTATCACTCAGCTGCGCGAACCCTAAAGTACGGCCCAAAGCTGAGACCTGAATTCTGTTCTGTAACGTGATTTTCTGTATTTTCCCGGTCGCTTGGTCAATTTCTCCGTCTTCTTCGCAAGAGTTTCAGTGGCACAGCTCTTGACCGCTCGGCGATGGAACCCAGCTCACGGCAAACTGCATCGGAGACTGTCAGGACGGCAAACGTTGAAACAAACACTTCAAGTAAACCTGAATGACGAAGTCGCGTTTAGGAACTAGATATGCGGATTGCTACTCCAATCCTAGACTCGAAGTCCCAAAGCTGCCCACACAATACCCAAGCCGCATGTCATCCACGCAGAATTCCCTCCATCTCTTATCCTCGGGGCGGCACCTGCGAACATCATCACCGGTGTAGCAGCCGCGCTCGTGTTCACTCCGAGGAGCGAGAAAGTCTCGGGTTCTCGGCTGGAAAGACTCGTAATTAGAGCGGTTGGCCCTGAGACCATAGCGCCCGGTCCACTAATAGCACTAGCCGGTAGCGAGATGAAGCCTTGTGCAGAAATCTGACTACTTGGGGTAGTGGTGGTGATCGTCTGTCCGAGATCTGCTGAGCTGGGGGGGCTTTGGGGTGAAGCTGGTTTCGAGGCTGTGATCAACGTCCGTGGTAGGCGTTCTGAGGATGGAATCGGGGTTGAGACGGTCCCCGCCTCCTCCGTTGGTTTCGGCGCCGAAGCGTTCGCTTGAGATGGTGATGGTAGTGTTGCAGCATTGGAATCTGGCACCAGAATACTGGAGGGGCTGGTTGGGACGGACAAGGGTTCCTTCTCGGCCGGGGTTGTGATGGCTGGGATCAGTAATGAAGGGGCTGTTGGGACTGCGACGAGAGGAATGACGGACTCGCTCTTCAATGGAGGAAGCACTGGAGAGGACAACGGTGTTAATGGAAGTGCCGTAGCATCGGAGCTGGTAACACTAGACTCACTACCGATCTAACCCCAAGATGCCATGCAAATAAACACCCCGACGCTGAAGATTGATATCACTACCGATCATTTTGAGCCTTTCATTTAAATTTTAGCCCTCTACCATTCAAGTCTGTCAATATTACCACTCACGAATCAATCGACAACCCCCTGCCGCTCTCAATCCACCTCAAAACCTCTGGTCTCAGACACTGAAACAGAAAATCCTCAAGCCTCGGCCTACTCTGTATCCAAATAGCATACATATCATACTGCCTCGACTTCGGATCCTGCACAGTCGCCAAAAGATGCTTCAGCACTTTACGCGCTTCGTCGGCCATGGTGCCGCCTTCGATAACTCGTAAAAACCAAAGAAAGAAACCTCAAGTTGAATAAACAAAAACTTAAAAAATCCCCTACTAACACCCCCCAGAAATTTAGACGCATAGCATATACATATATATGTCCTAGGGCGGCGAAACAGAGACTAGGCAGAGCGTCCGCTTCGGAACTTGAGTCCTTGCTGACAAGCAAGCCGATTTGCTAGATTTGCTTGCTTGCTTGTTTATAAACAAGCAACCCAAGCCGAATCTAGAGCTGAAATTAAGCAAGCAAACAAACCGCGGAGATCAGATTTACTTGTTATTTGGTGTTATACCACTCCAATGTGCACACCCTCCGACCCCCTCTGCTCACGTGGCCCTGCGCCGCTGTAGCTGAGGTCGGCTCAGGCCCGGCTCGGCCTCAGCTTAGGTCTGCTCACCCTTGCTCATCCGCTACGGCGCAGTCTCACATGCATCCACCAGAAATATCAAGTTCTAGCGAGGGATCTCAAATCTGTCCCCGGGTCATACCATTTTGTAGGCCTCAGAAGCTCTAGCTCCTTTCCAGGGAGGATTCTCTGCCCCTGTCCTTACTAGTATAGAGTGTGCCAATCTACAACAATGACTGACCTCCGTCTCACCTTCTCGTCTCTTCTCTCGTGTCTCCTTTTTCATTTCCCATACAGTGGGAACCCTATACAGCGGCCTGTCCCAATAAGATCCTCAACTTTCCGAGATAAACCCCTTTTCCCATGCTTCTACTGACACCAATCTCATCAGCTACATAACACAGCACGACATACCTCGCGCACCCACTCTCCTAACTTCCTCGCTGAGCTCCTCAGTGTCAGCCGAAACCTGCAGGTCTAAACCTCGGGACGGCGACACCTTCGCCCGCAACTTTTCGAGCTCCATTCTGGCCCATTTCGCAACAGGGACGTAACTCGCATTCGGAAGATCTGTCTCATAATCCTTTAGCACCACCTCAATATCAGCCTGCCGCGCTGAATCTTCTGTCGCCGCCCACGCGGCACAAAGCGCTTGAGTGATGAAACTAGCTCCAAGCGGTCGGAACGGTGCTGCTTTCCGAGCGAGACTTACGAGTTCATCGGCAAAGAAGAGCGATGCTTCATGAAGTTCGTACAGTTGGGCGTTTGGTGGGTTAAACGCGCGGAGGATGTAGTTGAGGAGGGTGGTCAATTGGATCATGATGCCGTAGGCAACCTGATGGCGGAATAGCAATTTCAAGTAGTCTAGTGTCGGTAAGTTCTGTGGAACTTCCTTGGGAGAATCAGGAGATTCTATTTCGGCTAGGCACTGCTTAATCCGCAGTATGTCGATTCGTATATCTCGATATGCGACTTCGATGCCGAAACGATTCGGTCCGGGGTTTCGAATGTACTCTGCAATTTTAGCCAGAGAGTGTAGCTTCAAGGTTTGAAACATTGAGGCGTCATCGGACGTGCTTGATCGAGCCGGTCCGTATGCCTCTGCGAACCTTTGGAACCATGGACCGAGTCGGACCTTAGGGTTTGTAATACTGTCGATTATCTGAGGGTATGCGTGAGTCTTGTTGTTTGTAATCGTTTCTAGTCTGAAAAACCGTACCACAATCATACTTGAAATGAGAATCATAGCGATATCAAAGGGATCAGACCAATCTTGCTTTGATGCCACGGCGTTCAAGATGTGAGACAACCCTTCGTAGTGGTCGCCGTGTTTGGACTGATGTCGGCCTATCCAGTCCTGTGATCAACCCAATTAGTCTTGTGGTATTGATAATAACAGAAGAGTCTTGCATACCTGACATATTATCAGGAGCCACACGGCACATAAAGTGTCCGACGTTGCCTGTTTTGTCGGACCCTGCAAATATAATCTCAATGCCTTCATAGCGTTGCCATACTGGGCTTGAGCTTCAAGTTGTTTCTGTCGTGTATGCATCGAAGAGAAAGCACTTGCAGATTTTAACGTCATCTATCACCGACTGTCTTTCTCGAACTACTTTCTCTAAATTCCACAAAAGTATCTTTCCCATTCATTGTATCTCTTAAGACATAGTAGAATCTCTTGTCACTGTCGGACAGGGAGTCAGAGTTCCTGCATGCCTTTTTTCACTCTATAAGTCCCACCTCTTCAGCTTCTTCTGCAACACTCGATACACCCAATGTTGATCTATATTAAACCGTCTCCGACTCAGAATAATACATCCGACTCGAAAACATCATCTCCGTCCTCCCAACATCAAATACAGCAAGCATACTTCTCAAAAAGAGACTACCTAATATACCACCTCTAGTAGCATTTCCGTTCTGAATACCGCTGGAACAGCCCCTCTCATCAACATCCGCACTAAGAATCAATTCTTTCTATTGATACCAAACAGCTGGCCGCCAATTTCAACGCTTATATCAGGAGCCGTGGCGTTACATTGGGCAATAGAACCGCCTTTGGTCTTGTTGTAAACGGCCGGCGGATCGAATAGCGCGTTGATTGCTTCTGCTTGCTCTTGCGGAACAATGTTGGGTACGGTACCAGTGTCGACTAGATACTGCCCTTTTCCTGCGCCAGCTGCGGCACCGGTGAAATTGAGGCCGTCCACTGGGATGTAGTATTCAGAATACTCGGTACTGCCCTCTTCTCTCTCGATCGGAACTGTGGCTTCGGGGCCGTTTGTCGCGTTGATCTGAGCGTCATTTGGATCCGGTATGCCACCCAGAGTCATGATACCTCCAGTTTCCTTGCTTCGACTCATTGCGAAAGCGAAGATAGGCTTTGTGAGGTTTCGCTGGAAAATGGTGGAAAGGAGTGGTCTGTAATGCAGCAGATTGCAGTTCTTACTCGTGGCCTTAAGGGAATCGATGCAGGGGATATCTTTCGAAGGATCGACACCAGGGTATATCGTAGTTATACTCTGATATGCTAAGCCTATGAGACCACTCCACGGTCCATCATACGACGACTTTGCGTACGTCGCGAGACTCAATTGTTGATAGTCAACTTGCAAACCACCGAATGTCACATTCCCGACCCCGTGGATACCATTCATAACATCCCCGATCACGTAACTGATGTTTGCGTGAACATCCGGAATTGCCATGAAGGACGACGGGTCTGGTGTGTATTTGGGTCCTCTGTAGCCGCATTCACTCGATGGGATGGGGTCCCCGGTTTGTGGGTCGGCACATTGGGTGGAAGGGGTCATAAACCATATGTTGGAGGATCCGGTGTCTAGTACTGCATTGAGAGTGTGGTTTCCAATGCGAATAGACGCAGAGAAATTATCGATCCAGACTTTCTTGGGCGGATTGAGGGGGATGATGTACGGAGAGATTTGGTATTTGTTCGTGGGCGAGCGAGGGATGATGGCCGGCTTAGCTATTGTCTGCGAGATGGAGATGCTTCCTAGTAGGAAGAGTTTGAGAAGAGGCGAAAACATTGTGAAGATATATGGGCGAAAAGAAAGATGAGGTTTTGACGGACAGAGTGATTGTATTTAGTATTAACTGCGTGCGAGACTCGACTTTATATTCTCCCTTCCCCGACTGCACCTGCGTTGATCTTGCGATTGCAAGTCATATCCCTCCAGCGATGAGGTAACAACTTGCACAGAAATGTCCCAAACAAGGCGGAATAGCCAGCCATCAGCGTGCTAATGACACATGTGTCGTAAGCCTCGTCGTTATTCGAAGTGTCCGAAAGGTCGAGTTCATATGCACATCGAACTTGCTTACTCACATCCGCGCCATGTTCAGAGGCTCTTGGCCAACATCGCTCAAATAGGCAATAGGCAGCGCTTTCCACGTCATCCGGCTAGACCGGTATAGGTCTAGCCGCTTACCTTGCGCTCCTGAACCGCAGCTTCACCACAGCCACTTACAACGAACAACATCGATCATGCTGTTTAGTTCCCATGCATGTTGTTGATCAGATTCCTATAACCAGGTTTTAAGGTTTAAACTATTGAACGAGGCGTACTCGTAGGCGGAATTACGTCGTCTGCAATGAATTCGGTTCTTCAATGCGCTCGTGGCGTACTCTTTTTCAATGGCGGCTGAATCATAGCATTTCTCACTTACTGTAGCTTTATAAACTTTTCGTCCACTTTGGGGAAACCATCGCGCTGTACAATGCCTGCAGGACCCTCTAGTCGTGGCTGCGAGGCTTGCCGCAAGCAGAAGAAGTAAATTATCTAAGACAGCACTCTGTTATGCTCAATATGCTAATCCGAGATAGGAAATGTGATCAACAAAAGCCATCGTGTTCAAGATGTCTTCGTCTCAAAATCGTATGCAGCGGCAATGGTCAGCAGAGATTCAAATTCCAGGAACAGAATTCGATCTTTCCACCCACATCGAATCAACTAGCGCAGGGATTTGAGTCCAAGGCACTAGTCATCTTACCAACTTTAACCTCCGCAGGCGTGTCAGCCACCAACGCCTTTGTTGCCTCACTCCGTGTGGAAAGCCCGGGTTTTGATCTTAGCTGCTTTGGGGGGGCGATGTTTCCGCAGATCCCGCGGCGTCTGGGTCAGAACGACGCTTTAGATGCGTCTGTAATGGCATTGACCACTGGTCTCTTGACTTCAACCAAGCTCATTTCACTTATAATAATGCAAAGAAACTCTCAGTTCTGCACATGTGGTCATGAAAGTCGCAGGAACTCTTCTCCAAGCTTTGTGTTGTCAAAACCCCACAATTACTTCACTCTCCGCCGTCAGCATATCGAAGGCGGCCGGGGGGGAACGCCAGCGGTTGAATCGTATGGGTACATCCACTACGTTTCCAATTCGTCAACTCCATAAATCCATCAATGTGTATATGCGGGAATATGATACAACATTTTTTTTCCACGCTCCCGTTGCGGTTAGTCAGTCCCGCCGCTTTTGCGCAGGCGCGAATCAACCTCCCTTCACCCACCGCTCACGCTCTTCACCCTCCGCTCAGGTGCCTCTGCTCTTTTCCTACGATGGACCAATCATGCCAGCCGGGGACCAGCTGTCGTGTTGTATCTTTTTCGTCAACTTTAGACGAGGTGCGTGGGTGTCCAGTTTTGGGACCCAGGGGCGCCGAAACGGGAACCCTCCGAGATCATATGCGCACACAACGGCGAGGTCAGACCCTTCGCCCTCGGAGCATGTTGAAGACGAGGGTTTCCTCCTTAAGAGATGCTCCGCCGCCTCGTCACCCTATAAAAAACCTCCCCCCTCCTCCCGTCTTTTTCTATTCCTCTCCCCATATTACCTGGTCTTACTCCAAATCCCAGAGTTCCGTCACTGCAGCAAGCTCCTTCTCTCCCATTTATTTCCTTTTAGTTCTTGGTTATCCTCAACTCTTTTGCTCACGTTATTATCCTTGCCTTCTCAATGCAGAAGCAGAACTCAGCCGAGCTCTCAGCCGAGCTCTTCTTTGAGCGAGCTCTTGCGAAAGGCTCTGATAATAACAAGGACAGCGTTAATGGAGAAGAAGTCAAAAAGAAACTTCAGGACGCAACGGAGTATGGTCATCGTCGGGCCTTAGCGCTATGGCATCAGTAGGTTGATTAATCGGTACCTAAAACGAGGCCCTTTTCTGACGCTTTCGTTCCTATAGGTATCAGAAGAAGCATCCTAATGCTTCTCCAGAAGATATAGAGGCATCGAAAGATTTTGTAAGGTGCATTGCACATGGGGTTGACGGTCGCTATGGCGATCCTTTGGCATGCATGAACACCGTTGTCCAAATGTATAAGAACTTCACAGGTGGCTGGCAGCGGGCGAAGCACCCGAAGATAGACGAGAGAGTCACTCTTTCTACCTCGAACGTGAGCCACCACGGGTACCGACAGTTTTCACCACAAGGCCACTGTCACTGATGATATCTAGTATATCAAGTACGTGCTGACACCAGAACTCGGGCTTCCTCGGAAAAAGCGAGAGAGATGCTACGCGACTATGATCCACCTCGTTCATCTGGGTACGCAGCTGTGGAAAAACGACTGGCATAAGTATGAAAGGCCAGGAGTCAGAATAGAGCTGTGGGCAGAAATCCAGCTCCATGCATTCACTTCAGCTAGGGTAGGTGAATATCTTGAATCAACATGCCGCGCAGGTTCTGGCCGAGGCCTATACTATCGAGTAAGTGCTCTTGGTCATTGCTAGCTAACGCGCACTGTGCTCTAAATTACAATGAACAGGACATCGCCTTTGGAGTCTTCCGAAACGAATACGGAATGGCGGAATTTGCGATGCAAGTCGTGAAGGATGCTAAGGGTATGACGTTCACGCCTAATAGGAGGTCAGTGTTGACTACTCACGTGTCTCGCGTCCCTCGGGGAGGCTAATCACGAACAGGCCAGAACATTCTCTGCACGAAGGGCTAGAGCCTCGGCCACTGTTTTGGAGTCCCATCCTCACGCACCTCGCTATGTTCGTTGGGAAGGGGGCATTCCGAGATCATAAAACTATGGATGAGCTTCTGGATATCGAGCCTCCAGAAGACGAGATGTTCTGTCTTGAGTGGGACCCACGCGTGCTTAACACTCCCCTCTACCAGCGAGACGATGGCACAATTAATTCAGCCGGCGTCTTCAGCCAGCGCAATCGAAATTTGGGCTTCCGCGCCGGATACGCTCGACCACCTACAATTCATGACTTTAGGGCCGAGGGCCTACATCTCATCGGTATGTTCCCTCGTGTACCACTTTTCACGAGTTTTCCGTTAAATGAACATACACGCAGACAAGCTCTACTCATCGACTCAGAGGATGCAACATGGCGGACACACTGGCGATGACGCGTACGGCAATTTCTATGCGCCTCGAAACCCCGAAACGGACGGTCAAAACAGCTACCTCGGCGACAAGCCGCGCACCATTGTCAACGATATGTTCCGTGCCATGACCCTGTCTCGCAATCCGGAGCTGTGGCAGTCCTTGCC
Source organism: Mytilinidion resinicola (assembly GCF_010093595.1). Taxonomy (NCBI): domain Eukaryota; kingdom Fungi; phylum Ascomycota; class Dothideomycetes; order Mytilinidiales; family Mytilinidiaceae; genus Mytilinidion; species Mytilinidion resinicola. The sequence goes on from NW_022985444.1 coordinate 294,184, forward strand.
AGCGGAAAAGCAGCACGAGCTTGAGAACAGCCCGGAGTTTATCGCTATCGAAGAGGAACTGGAACAGTCCTCTTATGAGCTCAAAGACGACCCGGCGGCTAGAGATCGCCGAAAGGAGCTACACGCGCAGAAAAGAAAGCTTGTATCTGAGGAGCTCCGCAGATGCCAGAAGCTTCAGCCAAAGAAACTGCCCTCTAAGATACAGAAGGCCGAGCAGATGGGACACCACCGTACTCAATTTTCCCGGACTAGTCATCTGATGCCTCAACGCCGACGCCTGGCGGAGGATCTCTTCGCCATCGCTACCATCCGCAGCGAAAGAGGACGTGCAGTCCTTGGTGATATGATTGATCTCTATCAGCAGGACACTGAAGTAGCCTTCTGTCCAGGCTTGGAGCTAGAGAAGTGTGGCTGTGCGGCAGAGCGCAGTCAGCAGATAGACCGGTTTGTCATCCCACCCACCTTCCAAGCGTGACACGCAATGTCGACGGCTAACTTGATAATCTGAACCAGTAAACCAGCCCCGCAGAGATAGAAACACATATACAGCTGCTACAAGAAGCGACTTAGGACGAGCTATAAATTCGCGGAGCTGTGTTTTCCCTGCAGCGAATGGATCACCAGCGAGAAGGAATGGATAGACCATTGCCAAGCCCACCTGGACAAGCCTGAAGGGATTCCAACTCAATGTAATCCTTTCAGCTATGGTGGATGCCTGGCCTCCCCTAGATACTGCCCTTTCTGTCTCGGCGATACTGCGCTTCCCGCCACTTCTCTGATGCGTCAATTCCTTGACCGACCCGAATGGCAAGACCATGTTGAGCAACATATTGAAAAACTAGAAGACAGCAAAGCACCGACCTGTCCACATCTACGGGCGCTATGCACCATAGCATTCGAATCGGTGCAGGGACTGAAATTTCATCTTCAGGACGTTCATTGCTACGAGGCCAGAAGATTCAAACGGTCTAGCCCAGAGAACGAAGTAGATCACAGGCCTTGCAAAACTAGGATCTCAGGTGACACTAAACGCGACGATCTAAATCTGGAGATCACAGAGTATAAGTTTGTGGATGAAGCGGTCAAATTTTCGGGCGGGGAGGCATCCAGGAAGTCGACTACTTCCTCGATTAGCTCAAAGGGTTCGACCCCGTCGATTGGACTGGAATACTGCACCGGCCGAACGCGGTTCCGGGACGCCGCCTTCATCTACCTGCAACGATGAACTCGACAAGATCGATCCGAAACTTCTCGCAGAAGCGACGCCCCCATCTATCGGGTTAAGCGCCGTGGACGTCACCGGGCTTGACGAAGAAACGATTACGCCCCTGGACCTCGAGAATCCCCCAAGGATAAGATTACAACTCAGAGTACGTCTCAAAGGAAATGACTGTTTCTATCGCGCCTGACCATATAGATAACCCTCCAGCCATGAGAGGCATGTACGATAAGGACTATTCTCCGACCCTCCGAGTCTACGATACTTGGCTCGATGGGGCGTCCTTGGGCCCTGAGTTACCGTCCGGTCTCGAAGGTAGGCCCGTCCAAGTTATGCTGCTTTATCTGTCGAGAAATTCGAGGAACTCTTCGCTGACAGCACACCGCACAAGCAGTCCTCGCGCCCACCACCGGGAAAGATTCTCCTCCTTCCGATCTGCAGAACAACAGCATGGTTCCACTAAAAGACTGCGGAGACGACAACATTGGGGGATCAAGAGTTCAACAGCAGGACCTATCTCACCCGTCGGCGGCCTCCCTACAGGCCGTTCGCGAAGAACTAGTCGACGCAGAGTTGGAGGATGACCAGTATTTCGTTGAGCGATTTCTCGGGAAGCGAGTACGCCGGGTCAGAAGGCGCAAGATTGCTGAGTATCTCGTCAAGAGTGGAAAGGATACACGGAGGAGGAAAGCACCTGGGAGAATGAGGCGGACATACACGAGGATCTGATTAAGGAATACGAGAGCAGAAGCGTCTCGGCATCTTAAGATGGTTTAGGCTGAGGATTATCTGTTGAAGGAGTTGTTGAACCATACATATTCTTAAGTTAGACCAACGCTCTTCGGTATTACTTCATTTCACCATTTTTTGAGATCAGCTTGAGAATTCCAATAGGACCGTCATAGATGTCTCCTTCTTGATACCAAGCGCCGCTTCGAAGCTCGAGTTGTTTTCCAAGGGTGTCAGACATCTCAGAACCTATGCTCGCGCTAGAAAGATTCGCTTTCGTTGGATGAAGAGTGCTTCTGAGAGGTCTTCTTGGTAGCTTCCTTATCTTCCAGTGGAGTCTTCAGCTCTTGAGCAGACTTCATTTTGATGTCCCTATTTTCCACCTGGACTCCGCCCTTGCTGCTGTTGGGACCTTCTTGGCCTCCCTCGTGCAGTAAGGTAGCTTCAGACTCTCCAGATGGCCTTAAGTGAAGAGTGAATTCGGGCACGCAAGAGTCATAGATCGAGGGTGACCGAATTGGAAGTAAACGCGGTGTTGCCGGGCACATTCTGAGTAGTTATTTCGGGTGGTGATTTCGGATTCCAACCTTGCATGCAGTTAAGCCAACTGAAATAGACCCGTTTGTGAGAAAAAGCTTGATGAGTAAGGGAACAGTGCTGGTTGGCTTTGCTGGGCGTCGGGAAAGGGAAAGATCAGGTAGCTTCGACGGATAAGTATTATTTATTCCTCAAGAGGGCACAAAAGGTGGCCCGATTGAGGGCCTTCCCATCGCCACGAGACATTGTTCTTGTCCCCCTAGTGGCCGCTTCTGGGTCCAGCAGGAGCAAACGTGGGTATCCCATTCCCAGACCCTTTTTGCCAATCGCTTAAGAACATGAGGTCTGGAACAAAGAGACCGACCAAATACAGCAACCCAGTCTGAGCAAAAGCGCTACATCATTGCTCCGCTTCCCGATCGTTCCAAACCACAAGCTGGCGACAAAAACACCTCCATCTTATCACCGTCCGCTTCGTCTGCCGCTGAAAGTCAGCTAGAGCAGTCCTTGACTACGAGTTCATGTCGTAGTGCTGTACGTAGCAGTCTGTTCCTGGCCAAGGCGCCAAGCACAAGCCTAGCATAAGAAGGAAGAATTCACTGCAAGACAATCCTGAGAAAGTCTGGACATGTGGTAGTGGACTTTTGCTATGTTTCGGGTAATGACAGCTCCAACACGATGGTCAACTGCACAGCCAGAGTAGATGAAGCGAAGCTGAATACCTGACTTGTCATCTGGATCTTACGCAGACACACAACTGCTAGGCTGTTAACTAAAATTCGTTTGGGGTGCCGCCACCCCACGCAAGAAAAAGTATAGCACTGATATTGTACATGCGCTGCAGAATAAGCATCTTTGCATATCGTGCTCCACAAGCTCAGAAGGCCTCAATTATTGGCTGGAACTCATTGGACTGGCTCAGGTTTGCTGTGTCGATATGATGAGTACGCGGGCTTGCCCGAACCACACTCAGGTTGAAATTGATGTGAACTCTGATTTCTATAGACGTCTAGCTAGTTGTATATATA